>NW_020799100.1:23210970-23263125 GCF_003259725.1 Athene cunicularia | reverse complement strand
GCTCGGACCCTCGCGGTGCGCTGGCTGAGCTGCCTGTCAGCAGAGACCCCGCACCCCTGCGCCCCGCAGCGCACCCGCCCTGCCCGACCTGAGCTCGTGGGGGCCCGCCACCACCGGCACGGAGGTCGTTTCACCTTGCCGTAAATCCTCCGTTTCCTTCCTTCTACTTGCCCCCCCAGTTTCCCTCATTGCCCCCAGGTTTCCTCACCTGCCGGGTGCCGGGTTTCCCGTGTCGCTGAGACCCTTCCCCGCGATCTCGCTGACCACGCTCTTCACCGCTGCCAGCCCAGGCGGTTGCTCCTGCCTGACGGGACGCTTTGGACCTCTCTGTTCCATGCAGTTGTGCACAACAAGCTGCAGCCTAACCCTGGGAGCAGAAGCAGGCAGCGCGCCCGACGGCAGAGGTGACGTGTTCGAACTCCGCACCGTACAGGCAGGTGGCCCTTGCCTGAACCCTGTTCTTCTCACCAGCGAGCCCCAAAGTTGTGCTTTGCCTGGCTCCACTGTTCGCTCCTCCCCACACCAGTGCCTAAAGCCTCTTTGCTCCCCTTGTTCATCTGGGGCAACGCTCTTTTGCTGAGCACTGACAGAGCCGCAGAGGGGCCTGGCAGTCTCTGGCAGCAGAGAAGAGAACAAAAAGAAACTCTGATTTGAGAGAAAAAGGCCAAGGGATGGTTTTAGCTTTTTCACGTTCCCAGCTGGGAGGCTCTGAGCGGTAGAGGCTGCTCACCTGTGAGTCACAGCTCCGGGCAGCTGGGCCGCGGGCCCTGCCGCAGGCATTAGGAGCGTTCAGCGTTCAGCTCCTTGCCCGCGTTGCAGTTCGGTCTGGAGTTCGGGTCTGGAGCCCTCTATTACCAGCCGACGTTCGCTGAGGGACCGCGGCGGGTGGGGGCCCGTTCCAGCTCCCACCGCAGTGACGGGACGCACAGAAGCCGCATCTGTGTTCCCCTGGTGCATCTGGTGGGGCCCCACCAGGACACTCAGCGTGCAGAGAACAGAACCAGCCTCCAGGGCCACACCTCAGCCCGGGACCCTGTCTGACAGCCGCCAGACACCGGGACAGGCAGAGCAGAATGAAAACACAGCATAAACGTTTATTTAGTCAACCCTGATGGACTTCTTTTCCTCGAACTCCCCAGTTGGCTCCCAAACCCACGGCCGGCCGTAGCATGCACAGGTGAGGAGTTCCACGTCACGTGGGGCAGCACCTCCTTTTATTTGGCCTGAACTGGAAACCCAGAGCTTGTTCGACAACCTCCAGGTTCTGCGTTATAGGGAAAAGTGAGCAATCCGCCCCGGCCGAGCGGGGAGCAGGAAAGAGGACGTTCCTGTTTCAGGGACACTGCAGCCGGGCCCTACTCGTTTACCATTTACTCTCCTCACTTGTATGAGTGCCTGCAGACTGCAGCTGCAGACACCCCAACATTTGATATCCATCCTCCAGCCTGCTCGCGGTAAAGAGAAGAGCTTCAGCTTTCTGCAGGGGAGGGTTTCGCTTGTTACCAGAGTCCCTCTGATGTTGCAGACGTGTAACTCCTCCGATTTCCACAGCACACAGCCCATTTGCAGCTGAACAGAAGTCAGACTTAAACGTGTCTATAGATCGGGAGCCAAAGCTGCAGTCAGGAATAAATTTCTGAGCAGAAGCTCAGCAATGGCAGTAGCAACCTGCAGCCTAAAGTACCTCTGTAGGCATTAATGCAAATTGGCTGTTCTTAACTGTACAGTTACACAGCTACAGTGTTACTGTACAACTAAATAACATCCCAGCCTTTGACAAATGAATATTGCAAAGAAATGTTTCAGAAGCCTGAAATCAGCTTAAATCAGTGCGATTCTTTAACGTACCAGGATCTCTGGGCAACCTTTTGCTAGCACTTGTACCCGCAGCCTCATTCAACGTCAATTGGTTACATTCTTTGAATTGAATTTTCAAACTTTCAAATCCGCTCCTCTCTATAAGAGACTTGGCACTGTTCAGGGGCTACAGGCATTACTTAAGACTGTTTTCCACTAAAACTTAAGCCCTGACCTTGCATCTTAATGTTGATCCGTGGAAGCTAAGGAAAGCAGATTTTATTTTTTTTTTTTCAATCACTCAAAAATTTCTGGTCAGAAAAGGCAAGTTCTTTTGTTGAATAAAAAAAGTGCTGTTATCACTTCTAAGGATAAATTAACCGTTGTTTATAAAATGTCAGTGACCTGGTGCTGGCCCATGCCCCGGGGGAGGGGGTCACGCCGCGGGTGAAGTTGCTGAGCATCCCACCACCGGCTGTGAGGCTGCGCGGCCACTGCTCTCCCTGGGGCACGAACCGTGGGAGTCAACGTCTGTGCGCAAGGTGCCAGGGCTGAGGGTCTGCTACAGATCCTGCTTCTCTCTCCCTTAAATATCCCGCTGTTTTCACAGGCACTAGAGGGAAGAGTTAGTTTTCAATTTCCTCTCCCGGAGCAGCTGCAGGCAGGAGCAGAGAGTCTTTTAGGCAGAACTGAGCACTGCCAGCTCCTTTGGAATCTGCCGGCAGCTGAGAGAATTCACTAAGTAGTATTTTTGTTCAAAAGTATTGTTTTATTAACATCTAAATATTGCTGGGAATCATGCTGATTTAGAAGGGGTTTCCATGAGCTTTCTGAGGTGCTCTCTTTCAGTGAAGGATGGATTAAAATTAAAACACCGGCTTTTTGCTCTTCTTCCTAAAAGAGGTATTTCAGCACAATATCATGTCACAAATCCACAGGAGAGATCTTCGTTTAGGATTCAGAATGGACTTTTTGCTCCCTGGAGGGTGGCTTATGCCGTCACTCCAAAGCTTGGGATCAGAAGCTTCCGCATCACCCCAATATGAATTTGAATTTGTTTGTAATGGAATAACACAGCCAAGGTTCAGCCTTCCCCAGTGTGAAACACCTGCTTGGGGCTGGCTGCTTGGTTGGTTTGTTTTGCTGCTCGGTGCCTCACACCTTGGCTGCTGCCCGCCAGTAACGTCACACGTCTGTAGAGTCGTCCCTCAAATCCCCCGAACCCCATGGCAGGTTCCACGCAAGTGCGTGCCTCTGTAAAATCAGTCAAATAGATCGTATTTTATCTCTTTTGCATCTATGCTTTCTCATTTAAAAAGGCACGCCCCAGCGAAGCCGTGCCGTGGAGGCTGAGCTGCAGAAGCGGGTCCAGCCCGGCCGCCCTTGTGAGGGCCCGAAGGGGCAGGGAGACGCCCCAGCTGGGGGCTTCAGTCAACTGCTTTAACAGAGGAGTGAGGAGAAGAGTCCCTTGAATAAACAGAAAGTCAGCTACAAGCTTTGTTTTCACAAAGTCAGCTTTGAGTCATTCCACCCCCAGCATCGTAGTCAAGATCCCTCTTTTCACCTTTTTCTGAAGGCAGAAATGCTTTGCTGCACTGTCCTTAGAATGCAATATTTAAGTCAGGAAGAACCAAAGCGAGGGCCCCACAAAGTCCACATTTCCCAAAGACGGGGAAAATGCACGTAAAGCTTCAAGGCTCTGAGTGGTTGCTCAGGAGAGGGTCTGTGGTGGTAACCTGCACGTACTGCGGATTCCAGGGGGCCTCTGCGGTTCTGCAGCTCAGCGAGAGCCTTCACCCTCTCTCAGTGAAAATTTAGACTTAACTTACAGGAAAATAAAAGCCTAACGGCAGCAGAGCTGAGATTTGTAGCCAAGTGTCCCCACTGCAGCCCACCGCCCTGTGCACGGCGCAACCCCCTCGCAGGAGGCCAGCAGAGCTGCATCCAGCACTGCCCTACAGGCCAGCAGGAGCGACGCCTTTCTCTGCCGCTCCCCACTCCCACAGGGCTACGCCGGTGGGCACGGACCCCGGAGGGCTCTGCTGTCCTGCGCCCTCGGCTGCGGGGACACGCAGCGCCTCTGCCAGAGCTGCAGGGCCGGGCAGCCGCGGCCGAAAGGATTTGGGAGGAGAGAGCGATGGTTGTGCCTCTCTGAGGTGTCACCCCGGGGAAGGGTTGGTGGCCAACACCACACGGATGGGTGATGTGGACAAACAGCCATCAGGAGCCACAGAGATGGACAGACCTCGCTTCATTTCAGACGCTGGGCAGGGCTGGAGCAAGGTTTCCAGGAACAAGACAGAGAAGTTCAAAGCTCCGGCAGTCACCGGAGGGTTGTAAGCAAGGACAGGCTCTCATTCACCCGCCCCAACTCCCACCTCCCATCCAACAGGCAGCAACTTGCCCTTCAGGACATGTTCCAAGCTGGATGCCGTGTGTATGAGAAAGCCTGTAGTTATCTACTCTCCATCCCCATATTTATAGCCTTCATTTTTGGCTGTGTTATTGTTTGGTGGCCTTTTGTCTTTTTTTTGGCAGTGACAATGACTTTTCTGCCGTAACAGAATCGAGAAGCCGTGTCCATGAGCCTATTCCAGGTCATCGTCACAGAACAGTGGTCACAAACACTGGCCAGGCCGCCTGCCAGGACGTCCCTGCCGGCCCGCGGTGGGGCAGGGAGCTCCAGCACTGCCACGCACGCTGCTGGGTGGGTCTGCAAAAACAGAAAGCTGGGCCATAAAGATGGGCCTGGGCCATAACTTCTCCTGATAGACTTCACGGAGGAAGTGGTCAGAGCGTGAATCTTCACTGAAGGGCGGGTGGTGACATTTGCACCAGGACCTGGTGCAATCAGAGCTTCAAATACTCCTTGGCCCAGGCTATTGGAGCTCCTGGGAAAGCTGCTCAGGAATCCAGGCAATGTCACTGTTTGATTTGTTTCTTCCTTGGCTCATTTTCTTTCAGAAGATAGAAGCAAACAGATGATCTTCTCCTCCTGCCTCCAGCCTCTTCTCTGGCTGACTTCAATTTCAGCACTTTTACACAGCTCTTATTTTGCTCATCTAACTGCAGACTTCAGCTTTCCCAGAGTCTTTGCCTTTCCCGGAGGATGAATCAGGTTCTTGGACAAGCACAACCTCAGAGATTCCCCAGAGCAGGAAGACTGGGTCAAGCCCAGCTCAGCAGAGCCCAGCTCAGCAGAGCCCAGCGGGTGCTGTGAGGAGAGTCAGGAACTTCTGAGACGTGCAGAGGAGACCGACTCGAGACCCTCGTGCCCGGCTCGTCTCCAGCAGGGCAGAGGGAGCTGATCCTTCGTAGCCACTTGCACGACTCAGGACCCCACCGGCATGGGAGAAAACAATAGATGGATCTATCCACCTTGTTCGTTACAGCTGGCTTTGCCCTTGACTCTGTTGATCTTTTCAAGGTAAATATCAAATAAAGCCATGGTGGAAACAAACTGCCACAGATTTATGACTTCAGTTCTTAACTGAACTTTCCTTTTGTAGCTGCTCGCTCACAGGCAGCATGCTCGGCTCCACAGTGACCCTAGAAGAAGGTAACAAATGCAGCTTTGCCCTCCCGATGGGTCACTCTCCCTTCTGGCCCGGGGAGAGATCCCTCACGGCTTGCCTGCTGTGAGCAGGCGGGGGCCCGGGCTGTCCGCAGGGCCAGCGGCCTCTCAGGCAGCCGGTGACCCTCCCTTGCTTCTGACTCAGCGTCAGCTCCACCTTGCCTTGACCTTTGGCAGCAAGCCTGTCACGGCAGGGAGTCGCTCCCCACCTCCGCTCAGGGCACGGACGTGCCTCTGCCCGAGGGGTGCCCGCGGTGTGAGAACCCCCAGCAGCACGTGTCAGTGCTCTTGGCTAGCGGGAAGCCTTCCTGGCCCTCAGCAGCCCGCCTTCTGACCCGAGGAAAAGCCCCATTACAGAGGACACGCGTAGAGCAGCCGTCCGTGCTGCGTTTGTTCTGGGCTTTAGCTTTGCACCTTTTCCAAGTGCATCACAAGAAGAAAAACGAAGCGAGCCCAGGGCCAGGCTGCACCCGAGGGCAGCTCACGGCAGCCGGGCAACGCGCGGCGGAGGAGGGAAGAAGTGAGAGAAGAGTCCCCCTGCCACGCGCTGAAGAGCAGGATCAGAATAAATGCCCCTAGGACATGGAGAGGAAAGTAAGAGATTGTGAGGAAATAATTCTGACTATGAAATACTTCTTGCTGTAATTTTTGGCTTGTTGAACAGGGGACCTCCAAAGTCCTCGTGCTTTGGACCGCATTTTATTGCACGGATATTTTTGTGGACATTATCTGCTCCCTTTTGTATTTCTGGGCACAGTTTCCCTCCCAGTGGAACCCTCTCAGCATTCCTGAGAGCTGCAGCTATTTGCTGTGCAGGGAAGTAGCATCGGAGGAGCGAGCTGGCCAGATCAGACTCAAGGCAATTATATTTGGAGTACAATGCGTGTTGGAATTTATTCCACTTCTAAGGGTACACTATCATCACAGATCTGACCATTCACAAAAGTGCTTACCCCGTTCTTCCAGAAATGTTATTGAATTCAAATTTTAATGATGTATTTTGTCTTTTTGAAATGCCATATCCCATGTTTAGAGCAATACATGTTCTCACTGCGAATCAGTAAAATAATAAATGCAATTACGAATTCTGAAAATATTTTCAATGAAAATCTGGCAAAACACACTGCAAAACTATTATAGCACAATGCTGCAAACTGTTCTAAGGTAACACTACCTAAACCATTTGCATTTAAGGGAAAGGTTTTTCACTCAAAAATCAGTGTGGAAAAGCAGCAACTGTTTTGTGTAAGAAGCGCGTTCCTGGCTCTTTGTATCACGAGGTAGGAGCCGACCATCAGCAGAGAAGGCAGCGAAGGGGGGCATTGCCCCGTCACCTGCCTTCCCCTGCCACAGATCACGCCTAAAACTCATTTCACCCGGGGAAGATTTCCTCTGCCGCAGGGGACCAGCCGCACGGCCCCAGCCCGGCCAGCCCCGGCGGGGAGCGGGCGCGGGGGCTGCAGCTTCTGCTGTCTGCACAGGCCGGCGTGGGCACTCGCGCTGCACGTCGGCTCCGTTTGAATTTATGTTGCCGCGGGGAGGCAGAGTGAGAAAAACCAAACCAAACCGTGAACAGGCTGCTCACGATAGAGCAAAAGCGCGCGTTTGCGAGATCAGGCTGATGTGATTTATTACTGGACCCGCGGGGATGCTGACAGCATCTGTTAGCCGACAGTCCCCCAGGTCTGTCCTGGCCGCTGCCCTCGCCGTGAGCATTTCCATCACACACAGGGCCTTACCCTGGATGACCCGATCGTTTTGGCTGGCTTCTGTTGGCAGCAGTGAAGGCTGCATTCAAACATAAGGTCCTTCTGAAAATTAAGAAAACCAACAAAACAAGATTTTGCTCCTAGAAGCCCTTAAGCACCAATATCCTTCATTCCTTCCACTCTGTCCTGCCTGACACACCAGGGAGTACGTGCGGGAGGCAAAGTATATTTTATTGAGGGGAAAAAGGAATCAAATCACTGTGCACGTACAACTAGTAACTGATCTCCATCCCTCTGTGGAGCTTGCCACTGCGATTCCCCAGCTGCCAGCACCATGTGCCATGAGTAAACGTCCCTTTAATGTCACTTGAAGTGTCACTCCTTCTTCCACCCCCTGTTCTACTACTGATTTTCTTGTAGGAAAAACCTCTCTGTGCAGGCGATGGACGCGGTGGGTGTCCAGCTGCTCCCTGCCCTCCGTGCCAGCCCCCTGCACCAGCACCCCCAGCCCAGGAGCGGGGTGTCCTGAGCACCACAAGCAGCAGCAGCGTCCGCCCGCCTGACCCGGGCTGCGATGGAACCCTCTGGAAAGGGTCCCCCGGGGGGGCGGCTGCCAGGCGGAATCTTTTGCTGGATTCCTGCTCTTTAGCTGGAAAATGGCTGGTGATGGAAAGCGCGTTCCCTTGGGAGCTCTCACCAGAATGCTCTGGCAATATCACATCTGCAGAGTAGCAGCAGTTGCACAAAGGAAAGTAAAAGTGATTTCTCGCTGCATTTACTCAGCCAATTTTAAAGAAATCGCTCCTGTTTGTGATAAGCCTGTTGAAGGCAAACGTTGCCGTGTGTTTCCAGCTCCGCCTGTTTGTCCCCCCACCTCCTCAGTGACACACAGGCTGACACGGCACCGTCAGCTGTCTCTGTGTGCTAAACCTCTCAGTTTTCCTTCCATTGTTTTCTTTATAGACAAAAAAAAACCTCAAACAAGCAAAGCTTTTGGAAATGGTTTTGAAAATAAGAAACTGCATTTAATGACTCTGATTCTGTAAAGAAATTTATGTATAAAGAACGGGCCAAATTTTATCTTGCTTAATCTCGGCAGGCTCTCTGGTAAGCATCAGTGATAAGTGGTGTTTCCTTTCACAGGAGACTAAGGTAGATTTTTCTTTGCCTTGTTGCATGGCAAATACCATGAAAGATGCCAAGCAAGCACCTAAGCATTTCCCTTTCTTAGATCCCATCCAATAGATAGATACTGCTGGGAAGAGTCATGTAAGAAGATTTATCCCAGAGCAGAGCATTACTGACATCCAAGTACGTTAAATGAACAAAACAGGGGAGCTGAGATACTCGTGGTATGTATTTAATAAGAAGACCCTTTTTGGTCACACCTGGCCCACTAAATAGGCCAGTTTGAGACTGATGATGTCAGTGCCCCTTTTACAGAAAAGTTTTAAATGATCCGGGTGGATTTTACAATAGATGCTTTAAGCCCAAGTTCCCAACTATGTTCAGATCACTTTCTTTCACATTCAGGCTTCCTTTTACCCACCCTTTCACTTGCATGTTCTGATCTTCAGGTTGTAGCCAAAATAAATTAAATTGACAAATAGAACTTGGCCCCAGTATACAGTTAGTGGCATGTTTCCTTATTAAGGAAGAGAAAGTGAAAATATAGAACAAATTACGCAGATAAGTATCAGAGAAGTCGGAGCTAATCAGATCTCAGCATGTCCATGTGAGAGACCGGCACAGAACGCGCTCTCCTTGGACTGAAACATCACGCTCCCGTACAAGATTCTATCCCTTTTGCTTCTTCTTCTCCTCCTCCTCCCCACACAACTCCCCCAGAGCGGCCTCCAACAGGAAAGCTGGGAGCCACAGTCCCGCTCCGGCAGCACGTCTGCTGCCGTGTCCCTGGTGCAGCGGCGCAGGCAGCCCGCGAGGGCCGAGCCCGCAGCCCTGCGCCGGACTGCAGAACCCACCCAGCTCCTGGAGCCCCAGGGGTCACCGCGGGACACAGATTCAGGAGCTGGGGGAAAGAGGCTGCAGAAATGAGCATGAAAATCACTCTTTTTCTTCTTTTTGCATCTCACACACAATCAACTGCAGAAGTTTGTGAGGCGGTTGATTGTGGTTCTTGGTTCTTCAAAACAGAAAATGTTTCCCAGCAACAGCTCTCCAGGTCCATCAGAAAGACTCTTTTTATCAGTTCAGGGAAGGAAACTGTGCCCGGGCCCCATGACTGGCTGCACCTGTGAAATCATGGGGAAGCAAACAGCGAGCCCTCAGCTGAGGGGTCACTGCGCAGCCCGGACGGCAACAGCGGGAGGTTACCGAGTGTGACGACGGTGTGATAACACCATAGATAACCCCAGGGTAACAGAATGGGGGAACAGCCCGACCACATGTAACGGGGCATCCCAGGGGGTACCATGGCTTTACAGGCCATGACTCCGAATCACAAAGCCTGAGACAGTTTTAACCTCCTCAAGTGTCAGAATCAACCGAACGTCACCTGCTTCACACACAATGCAGGCGCTCGTGCTCGGGGGTGCAGGACATGGGCACCTCTCCGGGCAGAGGCACTGAAGCACGCTTCGCTGCTTTTGTTCAGAAGCCCTTACGTGAGGGTGTGGAACATGAACTCTAACTAGACCGGGTTACTGAGTATCTTGCTCAGTAACTGAAGCCCTTGATGGATCCCCGGGCTTCCAGAAAATACCATCAGCTCCCTCAGAGCAGCACCCGGCTGCCAACCACCCCTCCCTCCTAGCAGAGATGCCAACCCAGCTGGAAAGGAAGCTGACAGACCTGTGGAGGCAAGTAGCTGGAGCATGAAATGAAACTGCTGTTCGGTTCCGCTCGTGGAGCCACGGGAGGGAGAATCCGCGGCTCAGGCTCCAGATACTGCACAGGAGACTGGTGTCCACGTTCATTCCGGCGCTGAGTGGATGGTGAGAGTGGAGAATTGAGACGTGTCCTGAGGTTTCCTGAGAACTGTGACTACCCCTGCCACATCACGGGGGGGTGTGCGCTGTAACACGCTCAAGAATGCGCAACCTGCGGTCGGGTACGAGGGAAAGGCTGAAACGAGACCTCTGAACATTGGCCTCTGTACATGCACTACGCAGCAAAACACTCCCCCAGCCTCCCAGCCCGCGTGCTCCGGGGCGAATCCTGCCACCACGTCAGGGCCAGGGGGAACGCTTAGGGCAGTCTCGTACCAGTGCAGCAAGACCTGACTTCCATCCCTGCGCAGAGGGTTAGAACACCCCAACAACTGTCTCGGCGAAGGAATGAGTCCTGTAAGAGGCTGAGCCTGCTGCAGAGCTGTCTGTTGTGAGCAAGAGGCCCAGACAGCGCGAGGCCTTTTACAGACAGCACCACTTCAAAGTGTTAATGATCGCGAGCTTCCACAACCACCGGGGGTGTTCCTGGAGCACACGGGGCAGTGGCTGCCATTATTTATTACAGCACTGCCAAAGCCTGTTGCATCAGACACGCATCCCGGCAGGTGACCCAGTGAAGTAATGTGCCGTACATCGGGTCTCAGTTACCAAATCATTTCCATATTTTTCAGCGTGTATGTCTGCCCTCGTAGAATATTCTCGAAAGGCAGCAGCATGTGGAGGATTTACTGCTCGCTGCAGCATACAGAGGTGGATAAATTCCAGAGCGAAGGAGGTCGAAAGGGCAGTGTGAGGGGAGGTGTTCCTAGTACTCAGAAACACACTAAAATAAGTGTCTGTCTTTGCTGAGTGCAGTAGGAGAGCAGACACTGGGGAGATTATCCCCCAGAAGATACTTTCTGTTGGCCGGACCTTGCGCATTAACATGCTGATCCTTTACTGCCGCGTGGGGTATCCGTGGTTCCAAGTTCAGCGGAGCACTATCAGATCATCACATTTTTCAATAAGCAGAGATGATCAAAGCCGGAGGGTAACTCGCAGGCGTTCGGGGAATGTCACGCTCAAAGCTAACGACAGACCGAACACCGGATGCCATTTCATGCCAGCGCTGATGCCAGCCAGACTGCTTCACTGATCAAAAAGACTGAAGTTGTACCTTCACCCCTGACCCAGTGATTCCTGTGGAATTAAGATTTCAGCCCTGCCCGTTCGGGGGCACTGGGTGCTCAAAGCTTCCGCTGGTCATAAAGAGAAAAACAACTTGGTCTGAAAGTCAGCGCTGAGCAGACTTTGAGAGGGAGAGATCATGTTCCAGAGGAACTGCCCTCTCCTCCACCTCCAGCAAGACCCCCTCAGCCTTGTCTCAACATCACCGGGCCAGAGAAATTACTTGTCTAGAAAGTCCTGTGGAGAAAACTTATTTTTCTTCAGAACAGTTGCTACGTACCATCAGGGTTAATCCAAGCACTGCGTAATGAAGAAAAAACCCATTAAAAATGTAGGTGGGGGGAGATTTCACACACCTATCTCTATGCTTTTAACTCAGACGAGCCTGTCTGAGCACGCTGTAAAACTGAGAGAGGAAAAGAGAGATTCCTCTTCCAGCTTTGGCACCCCTGCAGCCTGCAGGTCTGCCTCGCTCCCTCCACACCCTTGGGGCACCCGGGGAACCGTGGCCCTGCCCGAGGACCCTGACGAGCTGGATAACGAGCTGGAGTTTGTGTACATCATTTAAATACCTAGGAAAAAAATAAGGAAATTTCACACTGCTGAGATAATTTTTTATTTGAATGATAAAACAGGAATGTCTTGGGTTCTTGTCCCGAGGCGGTGTGTATAACTGCGATTAGTTCTGCACCACTCTTTTGTGTCACTCCTCTCTATCACTTCTTTCTCCAGAAATCAATGACTCTTGAATACAGAAATAATGGAATCTTATAATTAAATCTCATCCTATCAAATGCAACGTCTTAACTGTGACTTGTCAGTGACAATAACCCTTTGAAATAAAAAGTTCTATCAGGAGAAAAATTGTGCATCCTGTACTTCAAATAGTTATTTCAAGTAATAATCAATAATCATGGGAATTGCTCTTGCAGGTGTAGAGCATAAAAATGATGTGCTCATTTCCATTTGCTCATTAAAACTGCACAAACAAAAAATACTGAACCTATGTTTCTCCCTGCTATGCATGGATTAACAGTGATTCAGCCCTTAATATCTAAAACATCCCTGTCTGGATAAATAATCCTACCTCCGATTACAAAAAATCACCAGAAACGTTCTTATCATTCCTCAAATTTTAGTTCCGCTTTCTTGATGTTATATAGGTAGAGAAAAACCTACAAAGTCACAGTTATGAACTTGGCATAAAATAAACCTTAACGGGGAAAAAACCCAAACCCTTACGAGGTGTTAATACAAATCTCAAAAGGTTATTTTCAATGAACTTCTTACCCAGTCTCACAAATTGCTTTGTACAGAGAAAGGAATCAAGTTAAATGTTTTGCAGAAAAAGGAAGCACTGAGTTTCTTCAGGAGCAGGGGAAGCACATGGAGATAACGGTGTGACGCTTGGATTTCAGCTGGACTGCCGCTCACTCCGCGCTGCCAACATCCAGACTTCCGTCATCAACCCCACAACGTTTGGGTTTTACAGCTCCAGCGCCAGGCGCCGGGTGACTGCATTCAAACATCAGTCTCATTGTTTTGTTGTTCTGAAAGCAGAATTTTAAAGCAAATCCCTCCTGGTTGCACAGGATAACAGAAAAATGGTCTGAAAGTTTAATGACTTTTTTTTTTTTTTTCCTCCACAGTGCTCTTTTCAGAAATATGAATAATGAATGATTTCGAAGCACTGTCTCCTGGTATTTTAGAGCCTCACCTATGATTCTGGTAGCCAGGATAACAGCATTGCTGTTTACTTTCCCTGAAAGAAGGGACCAGCAGCAGCCGCCCGCCCAGGCCTCCTCTTACCCTGGGTTCCCGCGCGAGGAAGGCTTCTCCCTCTGAGCCGCCTCTGTCGATGCACCAGCTTGTTACCGGCCTCCCTGGTACTCTCTGAGGCCATTGCTGGCTCCACTCAGGTGTGGCTCAGCAGCAAAGGCCTTACCGAAACCGAGACACAGCAGGTTCTGTGCCATCGGGGTGGCGGTGATGGATGGGAGAGGTCCCAGCGCCCCGAGCCCAGGGGCGGCTCCCCGGGGCTGCGCCCGGGCGCTCGGAGCACGGGCCTGGGCGTGGAGGAGCAGAGATGGTTCAGGCAACACGGGCGGGCTCTGCCGCAGATGTCAGGGAGCTGCCGGGAGAGGTGAAAAGGGATGTGCGAGGGAATCGGGTGGCAGTGCTCAGAAGACAGCTTGTTTTCCAGGCACCTTCCCCTTTGCTCCACATGGCTGGTCCCTGGAGCCTCGCTGCACTCTTTCTGTTAGGAGATGGGAATGATGATGTCAGTCAGATCTTTTTTCTGTTCATTCCTTCCTATTTACAGGTGTTGAAAGTTCTTTTCTGTAAACATGGTAAAGGTCAGCAATAGCCAGAAGTTTCCATGCTAACAGTTTCCAAGCACACTTTTCTAGCCAGCTCTGTGCCCTGATGTGCCTTTTTGTTCTCTCCTCACGTCCAACCTCCAGTGAGTTCTCAGGCAACACAAAGCCAGAAAAATCTGTGATGCCCCACAAGCGCTGGCAGCCAGTTTCCCAGGAAAACATCTTGTTTTGCCACAGTTATTTTTTTTTTGTTTTGGACTTGCAAAGCAGCATTTCATCTTGGGCAAGGGTTTCTGCTGTTTGTACTGTTGTTACAGAAAGGTGCTTAGTGATGTCTTCCATTTATCAAGACCTTTGGTTCCCAGCATCCCAGGCATGTTTGTTAACCATCATTAGTATCTCCTGGGCTAACAGCTCTTTTTCCGTACGGAAGCAGACTTAAAGAGTGATTTCCACCACTCTTAAGGAGGTGTGTGAAGGAGGATTTATTGTTCAGTGGAAGACACTCATCACGCTGTTACATGACTGGAGAGACAGTAAAGTGAAAAAAGGACTTGTTTTCTAAAACTGGAGCCTTATCATGCTCTGTAGCTGAAGTAAAAGTTGGAACATGCGCACAAGTCATAGATAACCACAGACAACAGATATCCTGACTTTAGATCACAGATTGCAACAAAACGAAGCTGAAATGTGAAACCAGCAGAGATGGGAACCAGAAGGGTGCAAGCACATGTTAGTGATGGAAGAGCAGAGTAACAGGAGGTTGTGTTACAGGTATGGAGGGCAGGGAAGAACCAGACCCGAAGAGCTGAAAGGAGGAGGACTTGCTGACTGATTTGCTTCTCGAGTTTCTAAGCAAACTCCAGCACATGACAAAGCAATCAAGGAGATGGAATATAATTTTTTTTTTTTTTTACAGCTGAAGCCTTCATATTGATCTCACATACCAGAACCTCTAAAGACGAAACAAATCCCCTGTGCCTTCCAGTGGCCCTGCTGCAGTTAACGCGCTGGGTTTGTGCCTGGGGCTTGGCCGCTTCGCTTCGGAACCAGCAGCAGGGTTGGAGAAGGCGAAGCTGGACTTGTGTGGAGGGGGAGCAAAGGCTGCCTGCTGTTCCACACTGACCCTCTCTGACTCGCCGGGGAGCGGCTCAGGTCTGCGGCAGGCGGAGGAAGTTCTGACAGGGAAAAGACGAGAAGCTTTACGCCACTCTGCTGCTTGATCCCTGCGTTCTGCACGTCATCAGGAGGTCCTGCTGCAGGAAAGAGAGGAGTTTTTGGAGACCTGGAAGATCCATGCCGAGATTCACCAGGGGTGCGCTTAGGCGGGCCGAACTGAAACTCAGTGTTATTTCCTCAGGGGCACGGCAGGACACTAGACACGAGGCAGGGACATCAGGCTCCGCGGGAAGGCAGCGCCGTGCGAAGGCATTACTGTCTGACTGGCAACTGTGGTGGGTTTATGGGCTGGGCAGGAATCCTAAACCTTTGGGAAGGAAACCAAAGCAAGGAAACTAGAGAAAAACCAGGAGAGAGTGTGAGCTCTTAATCACCACTGAGGTAAAGTTCAGAAGGGTGGCCTGGCCAGGGAACTGTATGTGAGCAGTGACAGCCAGATGCTTGCATCATGAAAAAGGCATCTCGGCCTCTTTGGACGGCATCTTTTTGTTCTAGAAAGAAGAACAAAAATAGTACCATTGCTTTGTGTAACTCACTGGCCTGCCTTTTGCTTGTGGAATGAGTTCCAGCTCCTCACATTGAATATGCAGCACCACGTGTCATTGCTGCAGGCATTCCCCCTCACGCTGTGCCCTCTCCTGCGGCCACGGTGACAAACCCCAGGCAGCTGTTTGGGGCATGAGGGGAGCGTCGCCAGGGGCTCTGCAGGAACTCTTTGCCTAAAGGGGAACGGGCAGAGTCTAGAGCCGGCTGCTCCCTTGGCCTCATGCACAGGCAGCTTTGCCGAGGGTGCAGAAGGAGGGGACCATCGGGTGGATGTCACGAGCTTGAGCCATTCCAGTACCGCTGTTGTAGCTGCTCACACCAGGGCTGCTTTGTGGCAGAGGGCAGTTCTGTGGAAACAGTCACAGCTGAGGTTTGACACTGAACAAAATGGATTCCCATCACTGGGAGACAGGAGCGGGTTTCTCTGCAGGAAGTGAAGGAATTGGTTTTCACAGGATCATAGAAGGGTTTGGGTGGGAAGGGGTCTTTAAAGGCCATAGAGTGTCGTCCCCCCCGCCATGGGCAGGGACATCCTGCACCACAGCTCAGGTTGCCTAAAGCCCCGTCCAACCCGGCCGTGAACACTTCCAGGGATGGGGCATCCACAGCTCCTCTGAACTGCGTACGAGCAGCCCTGCTGTGCGAAGCGAGCGTAGGGACACGGAGAGTGAATCAGTGTGAGAGACCAGGGCAACAACGCAGAATGAGCTGGCTGAAGATGTTCACCAAAGGATTTATATTAATCCCGTGTGATCTACGCGCAATGCCCGCAGAAGTAAGATGAGAGAGCGAACAAAGTGACCCCGAACTCCTCCTATGGCAGATATCCACCAGCTCTCAGACCTTTCATGGCAGCTTGACATTATGTCTGTGCCCTCCTCTGAGGCTTCTCAGGGGCACAAACAGTCCTAAAATTTTACTTTTTTTTTTTTTCAGTCCTGTATAATTTTGTCTAGTCTTTCCAAGTACTGGCATACTGCTCTATTCCTCTTCAGCAGTCCTAGAGTCTGCACTTAGAATTTGCGGTGAAAGACAGGTCATTAATATGCAAGAATATTTGTAAGTTAGTGCTATTAAAACCAGTGCAAGAGACTTAATGGCCCTTTAATCCCCACTTCTTTTTTTGGCCTCTGCACTGCCCTAATACGTTTTCCCCTTGATGGAGCAGTATTTATGCTCCGTATTTCATGCATAAAATGCATTCCCTTGTGATTTTGGAACAAAAGTAAGAAAACATTACCTATGCAAATGCTTTAGCTAAATGCTTTCCTCATTGTTCCCAAAAGGAAAAAAATGAGACAGTGTGTAGCCGTAACGCTCATCTACAAAATTTCTTTCCTTTAGTTTTAGTCGCGCTTATTAGGGGCCCTCGTGAGGTAACACTGCTCATGCTACTCTACTGGATGTGGGGTTTTTTTACTGTAACGGTTTGTGAATACCCGTCCTCAGTGAGATGCTGAAACTAAGTGCAACATTTCCAGAAAGATGCTCCAGCGAACACCCAAAGTGGGGAAATCACAAAGAAATCATCTGCTGTCAAGATGAACGAAAAATCTTTACTGTTGAACTAGAGATATTGCAAAATTTAACAGAAAAATGGTCTAAAATTAGGGTTACTGAAGGGTTGCTAAAAGCATTCCCACCAGCGGAAATTGTTGGGTATTTTTTCAGATTTCTTTTTCCTGGCTGTTGCCATCTCTTCCATCTCTTCAGAAGATGCTCAAAGGTGGCTGCTGCAGTTTCGCAGGGAGGAGTGATCTGCAGCGGGAACTGGAGAACTACCTTTATTCTGTGACTTCTGGCATTTTTCCCCCATTTCATTATTTTGCTTTTAACCTTTGCCCAAAGAAGATTCACTAGCCTGTTAGGCTCGACGGAGCAGCTGCGTACCCCCGTCCCCCAGGCAGGGTCAGCTGTGTTTGTGGGATTCCCAAAGGCGTTTTATTTAAAGACTGTTGTGACAACCGCATGTTTGTTCTCCCACGTGTGCCTGTACATGTCCAGATACTGCCAGCAGGGCAGCGTCCCGTGAACAGCTCTGTGCACACACCTGTAAAGCCCGATGACGCTGTTACGTTCTGGCTGGTGAGGTGATTTTAAGCTGGTAATACAGACAGATCTGGCTACTTTGCACTATGATTCTGTGCACTGCAGAGCTGTTGTTTCACTAACGTGATGGCCCGCGGAACCCACGTGACCTGCTCTCAGATGTACGTGGCGTGAGTTACTGTCAGACCTGTCTGGGACCCCCCTGAGCAAACCACAAACTGGGGCTCAGGATGGGGAGACCCAGGAGAGCCCTCTGAGTCAATATAGTAGATGTGGGTTCATCTTTCCCCTGAGTGTAAAAATGTAAAGTCAGGTTTTAGAGAGAAGACTATAATCTGGCGTGTCTCTGGATTTTATACACATCAGAGCTTTCAGGGATCCATTTTGGTTGTGAACCCTGCAGTTTAAGATTTAATAGAATTTATTGAAAGCTTTTTGGTGGAGACAGATGACAGTTAGCAAACTAGTCTTAAAGAGCAGTCAGCGTTTTCAAGGAAAAATGTATCTGTAGTAAGAAAAGGATAAATTGTCAAGATATTTATAATGTTCTTAAAAATAATGTGATTGTGATTCCAATCAGATCTTTGAACTTCCAACTGTTTGTCAAACTGCGTACGCAAATCCATCTTGGTGTATCTTATTATCATACTGAAATTGTGATTGATATGGAACTTTATGGGGAAAACCCCCAAAAAGAGCTTTGGACGTTTGCCTAACCGCTGCTGCGCCAGGTGAGGCAGGTCCCGGTGACATCAGCTCAGGTCTCGCTGTACCTCACCGCAGCCGCTCCTGAAGGAACAGGCTGGGCATCTCCAAAATCTTCATCAAACAAGTGATTCTGATGGGAGGGTAATCTCCTGGTTGGTCACTCCTGTCATTGCTCAGCGGATGACTCAAGAAATCTGAAACAACAACAAAAAAGTGTGTTCCTTCATTTGGAATTTAATTCAAAGGTGGAATAAACCTTCTGTGCCCAAACTGGTCGGGGAGTGTCAGCACCACCAAACCTCATGCTGCTGTGACTGAGATTTCACTGTGCTCCTCATTTAACGTACAAACCCTGTCCCTAAGGAACTGCTACTCTTTGTTTTTCTTTTCCTTACGCTGATGCTATATATGCAGACAGATCCCATTCTACGTTAGGAATGAGTTCTAAGCTCGACTGTGTCAATGTCTCCTTTAATTTGCCACATGAAGAAATGAGAAGTTATTCAGACAGCAGCTGCAGAAACTGCCCTTTTGCAGAAACTGGACAACATGGCAGATGTTAGAGAGTATTAGAGTTCTTAATACTCTTGGCAAAGAGGAAGAATAGGAAGGACTGGGAAACTCTAGGATGTGGTACAGAGAGGACAAACAGATCAGTGGGGCTGGGGAGGGGTGACCGGGTGCCCAGATCCAAGACGGGCGGCGAAGGGCTGTCCAAGGGGAACGTAGAGTTGTAGTGGATCACAAACTGAAGACAAAACAAAGTCTTGCTGTTTTAAAGAAGACTGACAGTATGATGTTTAATTAGGCGTACAGCCAGCAAGACAGGTGAAGCAATCTTGTGGCTCAACTGAGTTTTGGTAAAGCCTCAAATAAAACATTTAGTTGGGGCTGCTCTCCAAAGAAGATGTGAACCAGCTGGAGAGGCTGCAGACAGGATAGTAAAAAATCGTCAGAGATCCTGTAACCTGTCTTGATAACCTATAAAGACAGATAACTGTCTGTAAACATGTAAAATGCTGTTGCACAGAAGGGAATAATCTGTTCTCTGGGCTCATGCTGGATGAGACAAGAAATAATGTGCTTAAAGTGCAGCGAGAGTGATTAAAGCGAGACACAGAGTAAACCCAGTATTGGCCAGGGACAGTGAAATCACTGGAATAGATTGCCTGGGGAGGTGGTGGAGTCTCCATCAGTAGAGGTCTTTAAAGCCAGGTTGGACATGCATCTGTCAGGAGTGGCAGATTTTGATTAAACTGGGTTTGTGGTAAAAAGATGGATCATCTGGTCTCGGGGGCCCCTTCTGGTTTCCTGTGATGCTATTGTTTATCTGATATCCTTGGAGTACGCTTTCCTGTGGTCTTGGCGCGCCGGAGGAGACTCAGCGAGGAGTGTGAACTCGTTCTTACCCTTGCGGTGTAGAGAATGCTGCCAAGTGTGTGTTGCCATTGTTTACAAATTCTATAATTGAGAATGGAGATTAATGAGTTTCCGACGAAGTTATCAAGGATCTCTTGAGTTTGTGCATAAGATGTTCCAGAGACAACAGAAATAGCAGTTTTTATGTAACCTCAAAATCACGTATGTTTTTGCCTTTCTCCGCAATTGCTGGCCAGTGTCATTATTCGCTTTCACTATTTGTCTTGAGGTTGTTTGTCTCCTCTGAAATTCTGAAACGTCCTAAATCCGGCTCCCTCCTTGCAGCAGTGTGGGCACAGCTTCCCCCATTCTCTCTTGCTGAAAACTTGCAAGCCGAGAGAAGTGTTTCACTGGAGATTTATGGGGTGTCTCTGTGGGACCCACAGTCATCCAGAAGAAATCCCCGGGCAAGGGGATCAATTCCCTACGACCAGAGCACGGACGGTTGGAAGGCCAGTCTCCTCTCGGTCTGCCTTGGTGACCACAGCTGTCGCTCTGAAGACCCGGAGGAGCATCGGCAGCGTCGCTGCCAGGTGTTTGCTCAGCGCCGCTCCTGCGGGGGCCGTCTGTCGGGGCAGACGGACACCACCCGCTCCAGTTCCCTAAGGCGGCTGTGCTCCTCTCCTCAAACCAGGGCTACGACAAGTCCTCTCCCTTCCCCATCAACCTGCTGGATTTTCTTCCAGTCTTGCAGCAGTAGTTTTAAAGGTAACGTTAGCTATGATTCCGTTTTTCCAACCAAAATTCATCCAGCTACAGTTCAGTCCTGCAAATACAGTTGTAGGCCAACTTTATCATTGTGTTTTCTGCCTTCTATTTAGTTTATCGATTTCTATAATTTGAAGCTATAAAACTGAAATCAAGAGGTTCCTTTCTGCTGAGAGAAACAGAGGATTTTCTGGCTCAGGGTTTCCAGATCTGACCTCTTACTTCTGCTCAAAAGATCATGATCTTAGAAACACCCAGAAGGCAGTTTTCAAAAGCGCTTCTAACTCACCACTTTGTGAGTTGGATTTTGTTTACTGTGAGATTCCAAAACTTTTTTTTTTTTCCTTTAGGGATTCTTCTGCAGACTGAGAACGTTTCCACTGCTTAGCAATAAATCCAAATCTCCTGCTTTATGAGCAGTGGCAACACTTGAAACGTTGGACTCACAACCCTTCGGGGGCGGGGGGAGGTATCTATCTGAAGTCTTCCACTCTCTCCACGAAGCCTGAGCTTCTTTTCTCTCATTAACTCATCCATAAAATTGCTAACAAAGATGTCAAATGTATTGGTAAAGGAGCAGCCCAAGTGCTACTAATCTTTAACGTGTCCATTTGGGAAGGACCTTGCACACAGTTTAGCTCCCCATTTTAAAACGCTATGGCCTCTTAGGTAGCCAGGAGGAAAAAAATATTACAAAACTAAATTAAAAGCAAGGCAGCCCAGGACCTGACAGAGCCAAACAGAATTCAAATGCCAACAGTTCTGAGTTCAGCTGGATTCAAACTCTGTAACTTGTAGCAGATTCTCTGCTTGGCAACAGGCTACCCCTCTCTCCAGCAGTGGATGTGATGAAATAAATACATTTGCTTTCTGAAGAGAAGTCAGCAATCAGTAAATATTTCCACAAAACTGATGCTCTGAGCTTCACTCAGATATCACTGACTTTGCACTGACACTGTTATTTACTTTTAACACACAGATCTGTTTGTAATCATGACTATGATATAATAAGTGACAAGATAATAACCGAGCCGCAGCTGCTTGTTTGGTGAAAGTTAAGGGACTAAATCCATCTCGTTCGTAGGGCAGGTAACAACTTGCTAATCCCAGCAGAGCATGGAGGGACCTCTTTTTCCACATAAAAGGATTTATTAATAAAACAGAGAAAGAATAATTTGGGAATTACTCGGCAAATTCCCTTAGGGACGGTCTGTGGATTAGCCCTTGAAGACTTGTTTGGCGCTCACACGGCGATGCTGTAAGAGCTGCACAATATGGAGGAAAAGATTCGGTTGAGACCAAGGAGTGTCAGTGGGCACCATGGAGCTTAGGTCATCTCTGTGTCATCTTCAGGGAAAAGATAATGGATCTAAATATTTTGCTTTCCTCTGCCTGTGACAGTTCTTTTTCTAGGCTAAAATCTAAATTTTAACAGTGATAATAAAATCCCCTGATACGCTTAGGACAGATGCTTCTAGCACCAGTACAGTCGAACAGAGTGTACTGTGGTAAACATTGCTGTGCTGGGCACTGGCTAAATTGCTTTGTTTGAATGACCTTTGGTTGCAAACCCATGCCTGCTATGTAAAGGGTAAATAAATAAATAAGTCTGTCTGCAGTGGTTAGTTGATCAAAGCTATTGTTTGAAAGCAATGAATGTTACCACCTACAGACCGGATAGATTTGTTTGTGTGTGATCTGATGGGAACAGATAATTCTGCAGCCCCGCAAGCTGAGGAGGAAAAAATAGACTGATATCAGGGTTTTGCTCTCAGGGATTTTTTTTTCTGGGTGGCTCTTTGCTGTTATTTTTGAGGTTCAACTTTCTTATGTCCCATAGGAGAGTCTCAGTGTTCAGCAACAATGACTTGTATAAGAAGCCAGATTAGAAGTGGAATTAAACCGTCTCACAACCCCGTCTTGTGCCATTGTTCCAACACACTTGTCTTAAAAGTAGATTCAGTAGCTAAAATTCAAACTGGAGAAGGTGAAGAAACTGGAGAAAGAATGTTGGGATGTCAGGGAAACAAAGAGACGTATATAGAGCCACTGGAGTTATACCCGAAGTGCAGGCTGCCGCACGGGCGAGAGGTGTCCGAGGTACCTTTAACCCCGATAGTGCGAGGGCTAAGAGAAAGAAAACTCTCTGTGCATCAGTGTGCCCTGCTCCTCTTCCAGTAGGAATAGAAAGGAGGAAGAAAACCAACCCAATTACTTTTTACAATGGTGGTTGATGAATTTCTGAACGGGGTTATATGATGCAGTGTTAAAAAATATGAAGAACCATACTTAACAATGGTTGGACTCAATCTTCACGGTCTTTTCCAACCTAAACCATTCTATGGTTCAAATGGCTTGTGACCCTCCTTGTCCTCGCTTCCTGGGATTTTATGCTACCAGCCCGTGCTTTTATTCCAGACTGGAAAGCCTCGAAGCAAGGACTGTCCACTTCTACACGGCATAAACCAACGGAGCCTCACCAATGCCACAAACCAGCAATGCTGCTGGAGTTTCTGCTGTCTTACACACCCTGGTGCGCAGGAGGGGGGTGTCTGTAGAAAGAGAAATGTGAATGTTTGTCTCTGATGCTGGTGTTCTGAGGGTTTTCACTTGTATTTTTGCTTTTTATCAAGAAAAAACATGCAGATATGATTCCCTGTAAGACCACCATGGCAGCGTGTCAGAAAAATTCGGTAGCCCTTCATTATCACCATCTTCCACCCCGGTACCATTGCAAACATTTGCACCTGTACCCGTTGCAAAAACTAATTGTGCATGGGAAGGAAATATCTGGGAAAGCGTGGAGGGGATGAGAATAATTCTTGCTTTCAGATAACCGTGTGGCCCCCTGAACGTGTCAGGGAAGCGAGTTCTCTGACAGTCTGGCTTTAGGCTTTAACCTTTGAGTGTGTTCACAGCCAGAAGTGAGATGATGTATTTTTATCTTTTAATATGGGGCGAGCAGAGAGGGGAAGAATGGGTACAGAGACCCTGTGTGTGCTTGGGCACCTGTGGGAGAGGGACGGTCCCGTCAGATGGAAGGCTCTGGGCAGCTGATACCTGGGTGTGGTGTCTCCTCTACAGGTGATTTAGGGGTCAGCAGCTGGGCCCTGACGAGCTCCGAGGGTCAAAGCCCAGATAATCTCATCCGAGGGAAGGAAACAGTGGAACAGCAGAGGCAGCAGCATGTGCCTGTCAGGTTTGCACCCACAGAGGCAGCACGGCGAAAGCAAAGGCCGAGCAGGAGGCAGAGATGTGCCAACATGGTGCAAGTCATCTAAGAGAAGAACACAAGGAGAAGGTGACTCCTTCCTTCCTTCCTTCCCAGCACCTCTCCCCATCCTCCAGGTATGCTATTTTGGTCAAGTTTTCAGTTGGTTTTTCAGGCAATTGTTGCTCCCCACACAAGAACGAGCAGCAGCTGGCGGGTCTATCGCGGGGGTGGCCACAGCTGGGAGTGGACGGGGTTGGGCGGATTAGCCCCGGGACACCAGCACATCTGTTAAAGGATAACTTCTGGAGGGCAGTGCTGCCAGGAGGGGGACACTTGGGTGCACTGGGCCTGTGGGAACCATGTCGTGTGTCTGCCTGTGTAAGAGGCAAGTGTTAAAGAACCGTTTGATGCTAACCGGCAGCTCGCGTCTTCCCTCCGCCTGAGTGCCGTGCACAGAGAGGATAATCTTTTGCCGTAGTTTTTGCCTGAAGCAAATGGAACTCATATCTCAGAGATACATTGCTAAAGAGGATCCTGGAAAGAACAGCCTGTACCATTAATTTTGCTTAGAAGAGGCATAATGAAATGCAGGGGCTGAAAACTCAGGAAAATGCAATTCAGGAACGACAATGCAATTTTAATAGTGGGGCAGGCGGCTGTTGGAACAGGGAATCGAGAGAGAAGTTAACTTTTCAGCGCTTCGGATAAGTAAATCAGGACTGCAAAGCTTTTATGAAAGATGTCGAGTTCCATGAGCAGTTATCGAGCTTGGTGAGAGTTTATTTGCACAGCAAGGCAGACTCTGTCCTCGGGTGCTACTGGGCGAAATTGTTACAGCTTGTGTTTCAGAGCTCAGGCTAGATACAGCAGGCTCCTTTAGCCTGGGAAAATACAGGGAGGGTGAGGGAGAGGCAAGATGCAAAGGTCTACTTCTTTGTGCAGTGGTTGTTCTCCTACAAGTTTCCACCCCCATTTTGGGACGTTATTGGGGAACACGATCATGGACTTGCTGTAGTGAGGATAGCTCTGTGAGTACATAAAGCCAGTTAGCATATCCCTGTGAAACGTTCATGGTAGATTTTGGTCCCTGTGAAAGAGCATTAATGACTGTGTTAATTATGTAGTGTAGGAGCAGCTTACAGTGACCTACACGTAGGAAGTGACGATGCCTAGATATTGAAATATTCCTTCCCACACCGTTTTTTTTGTAAGAGTTCCATCAATTTGATGACATTTACCTTGTGTTTTACTGTTTACTAAGGGGATTGACTCTGGTGACTCTCTGAGGAGCCCCAGAAGACCATGATGACCCAGATGACTCAAATTTCTTTCTTGTGTTCTTATAAGAAAAGAAACTGCACAACAAAAACTGTCCTTTCTGTGGCCAGGCATGGTTGGTCGACCAACCACATACACAGGTCATCAGTACACAGATGGAAATTGGGGATTACAGACCTCACAGTCTTAAGCCAACGGCCTGGGGAAGAGAAGTTCCCCTTATCTTGTGTATTAATTTGTACCTGCATGTTTTGGAGCCGGTGGAAATGTCAGATTAGTCATTCTCAAGAACTATTTGATACAAGTAGTCCAAAAGCCTTTCCCAACATTTCTCTGCCAAGATCACTGCAATCACGTTTATCCATTTTTATAATTCATTTTCCAATGTTTTGTCAGAACTCCTGCCTTGATGCATTTCCTACTTTGTCGTGTTTGGGGTGTGGGCTGGCTCATGTTGCACCTAGGCAGAGAAAAATCATAGTGTTTGAAAATACAAAGAACCCATGAAATCATCCATTCCTCCAGCTGTCTGTCCACAGGTAACACTGTGATATTTGCTCCTGAAAAGCTGCTGGATTTTTCAACACTTTCAATAAGAGGTAAATCCACTGTCTTAAAAACACATTGCTGTGAAGAGTTTCCAGACACTCAGTCGTCCCTAGCAGAGAAATGTCTTCTATCCACTGTGAAGGTTCAATGCCCAGTGGCTAGAAAAATATTCTGGTCTGCCTTTATTCTTAGCCTGAGAGTGCCCCAGAAGCAGCCCTCTAAGGGCCCTCAGAAGAATTGTGAGGATGTGTCAGAGAATGAAGAACATGCTCCATTTTCTATGTTATTTAGTGGGCTGAAGGTTCCTGATTTCACCCCCGATTCACAGCATTTGAATGGTAATTTGGGAAAGGTTGCAAACTGCTGGATTTTCATACTGCAGGTTTCTTTTAACAAAGTCAGCACGTTTCCTTGGAGCCATGGGGATGGAAGGCTGTGTGGATGGGCGGCAGAGGAAGTTTTGTTTATATTTGGACTTGTTCCAGCCATGAAATAAATAGAATAAATAAAGATAGAAGTAGAAATCTTAGAGAGACTTTAATTTGGTACAGGCATCATTAATGGTTTATTTGCTTTTTGATCTTGGAACTTGCACCGTCTCTTAATAAATAAAACTGCTCAAAAGAACAATGGGGAGATTAAGGCAGAGCCAAAAGCTGTAGAAACGAAGAAGGTATTAACGTGAAGAGCGATGGGCCACGTCAACGCGCTGCGGGCCTTGACTGGTGTGGGTGGAAGGTTGCGGATCACACGGGAAGGGAGGCAGCCCTGAGGGCTGTCGGGAGGCTTCTGCCGCTGTTCTGTGTGCTGTTGCCGCCGCAGAACTGACTCCTGTGATGCCACGTAGTGGGTAGACAAGAGTCTTCTTGGAAATGGGTGGGAAAGCCCTTCCTCGTCCACGACAGAGGTTAAGACGGAGGGAATGAAGCATGAGCTCTAAATGTGTACGTAAGTTCTGTGGCCTTCCCTGAGACAGAAATGTTTTCATCTGCCCAAAACTGGGTGAGTTAAAACAGGGCTGCTCCAGGACGGTCCTGTCTGAGCTCAGGCTCAGCCGTTCTCAGGGGCAGGCCCAGCACCACCTTCGCTGAAGGCACAGCGTTGCAGTCTCCTCGTGTTAGCCTGGGACCTTAGTCTCAGCCTATCTGAAGTCAGGACAGCACCTGCTGGTTTTAGTTGTCGGGGCAAAAACTGAATTAAACAGAAAGTGTTATCTTTCACAACACTCGGTGATGTTTGTTTGTAGATTGCATCATTACACAGAAAAAAACCCCGTCATAAACCTGCCAAGAATCCAGTCGCCCCGTGTCATCCTTGGAGGGTTTGCTGGGCGCACACGGAAGTTCGGGGTTCTTAGTCCTGCCTTTCCTGACCACCGTAGATGTATCTTTACACTCTGGTCAGGTCACGTCTTTTGCACTTTTTTTGGCCTTGATTCAGAACAAATGAATATTTGCAGCTTCCATTGTTACAATAGAGAAGCCAGTTCTTAAGAGGCCTTCGCTGCCCACAGAATATACAAATCTTCCTTTTTGGTCTCTTTTCCTCTGCATTTCCTGCAATTCACATACAGCTTAAGCACAGCATTGATGCAGCATTGCTTTTTAAAATATTCTAGGTTCACAGCGTTCTAAAATATGTCCGTGAGGCATCTGAAGCTTTTGCTTACAGGTTCTCGCATTTCTGCTTACATCACTCTCCTAAACGGTGGTGCTGTCCCGGATAAGGCATTTTACTAAGGATAAAATAGGAGAGGTTTGTCAGGACAGTCAGTGTTTGCCGGCGCCTGCAGCAGATCAGGACCCTGACTCACAGCTGCTTTATTTCAGTTTGATGCCAGCATCACTCGATCACGAATAGGAGGGGAAGGCGGCTTTTCCTACCCTTGCCATGGCGTCGCTCCTTCCCCTCTGCTCATCTGCCCAGGCTTTCCACATCTCCATTATCTTCCCTTCAGAGGGGTTTATTCCCTCAAATTATCCAAGGCATAGTTAGCTAGCTCGAGTTTGTGAAGTACTTCGTCATTCTTGTTGGAAAGTCTCTCTGTGTTGATGCCATTTTGATGCCATTCCTAATTGTTTTCAGCTTTGCATTATCTAAACTCACATGATTGTGTTTGGTTGTTGTTTTTCACCCCCCCCACCCCCCCCCGTGTTTATTTCTGCATTTACTGAACATATTCATCAAGCTTCATTTAGAAAGTTTGATGTAACTACAACCGTAACTAGTGAAAAGTGGTATTTCCCTGGTGTTTCATTTAATTCTCCTTTGTACATATTGGAAAGAAATGCCAACTCAGTTCTGGCTTTAGAACAAGTTTTGCTTTTGCTTTCAGTCAAACTAACATTCTCCTTCTTTTAATGTTATCAAGTCTCAAGAAGAAATCAGCAGAAGTTAGTTGTCTGGGCTTCTTTATGTCCCCAGGAGTTTCAGTAGGCTCTCCTGCAGCACCTTGGGGCGGGGACGGTGGTGGCTGTTTTCTTTCAAAAATAAACCTTTTCTGGCTTGACTCCATAAAGGATTCTCCGAGTACAGCTCTGAGGGCTTATGAAAACGGGTAGGAATAGATGACTGAAACCAGCTCAAGGCCCAGTACATTGAGAACTGCAATCACGTGGAATAATTATGACGCTTTCATTCATGTGTTTAGGAGTCGTTGAGTAAATATTGTCCCTGATTTACAGTTAGGCCAAGCAACTTGACCAAGGCAGGCTGTGGAGGAACCGGATGAAATGTTCTCACTCTGGTGAGTGCTTGGAAGATAAGGAGAGGGTAAGCTGGGACCTTGCAGTTCCTTGGCGTTTTGATTCGCGATTCATGTGAAGACTTGCCCAATACTTAGTGAGCAGCATCAGAAGTCACACCTTGGTCTTTGAGACCTTTGCCAGAAAAATCCAAACAAAGGAATTTTTTCCAGTGCCTGACGGCTCTCTGCCAAGCAGCTAATGTTCTTTCCATTCTTCACAGATATCCTAGCACGGTCCCACGCTGATGGTTTGGCGATGTGTAAGGTCTGAAGTTCACTGAGGCAGCTGGAGTTCTCTGCAGGCTTCAGTCGATGCCCAGATCCAATCCAGGGGAGCAGTGGGCCATCGGTACTTCTGCAGTCAGGTCCGTGGTGGTTTCTGATTGATTAACGCTTGCCATCCAAAGGAGGATGGATTACCATTGCATAACAGAGTTCGTTAACTTAAAAGCACGAGTTGATGAAGCAATGCTATACAGAATAATTATTTCCCAATAATCTAAATAACTTAAAAGCTCAAATTTACTTTCATCATAGAATTTCTGTAGCAGCGTTTTCTCGTGCATATGATTGAACTCCGTCCATGAGACACAATCAGCCCGGGGAGCTCACCGCAGCGATGGGTTTGTCATGGATCCATCATTCCAGAAGTTCAAAGAGGAGGTTGTTAATTGTCTCTCTGATCTGTGCTTTGCCTGAGATAATCTTAGGTGGTTTTGGCAGCCTTTCCAGCCTTCAGATTTCCAAACTGACAAAAATCTTGGAGTCTGAGTGATGACTGGCTGCTGTTATCCCTTGTTGCTGCTAAGACGTTAGCTCCTGTTTCACTCAGACATTCAGTTATCTTTAGATACCAGCATTGTTTTCTTGCTTTGCAGCAGAGAAAATATGCAGTAGTGATGATTTCTCTTTATGTTATAGCCTTTTTTCCTCTATTACTTAAACACTAGCTGCTCTCTGATACGATCACAGTTTCTTGGCTGTAGATGGCTCAGTTACTGTTGTGGAATTATGTGTATTCCCCTTTGCTTTGCATGCTTTGGCATGAAAACATGACAGATTTACCTGAAGGAAAGAGAAGGTAACATCACACGGCCAACTGAGGTCTGAGAAGTGCTGGGGTAACCAAGTGTCTGTAGGTGTACACAAAGGGCTTCAATACCCACGAGTAATTGTGGTAGTCTGCTTCCAGAATGGTGAGTTTGGGTACACGACTGAGCATCTGTTAACAATATGAATAATTTCAGAAGTATGCAGCCATGGGAGCTGTATAATATCATGCTTGCATCTCGCTGAAGAGCAGATCCCTCTAGTTACCCGAGCGGGGTGGAGGTCACCAGTGCAAGTGCAGAGTATAAAATAGCAAACAGGAACAAAGTACTGAGGTTCATTATTTACCGGTAGAACTCCCCAAATAATAGAGCTCTCAGTGGAACTTATTTTCATTATCTTCTGGCTCATTTGCTCAGAGGAAGACTTGCTGAGCTTCTTTAAACTTCCAGAAAAAAAGATTTTTCTTTTTCTCCTTCAGTCTAGTCCTTGACAACTGTGACAGACCGCTTGCAGCGAGCAGGTACCTTGTGCCCGTCACCTGGCTCTTTAAAACAGACACCTGGCTTTCTGACATGCCAGAATTTAGAAGGCATAGCTATTAAAACAGCTCCAAAACCAATCAAAAAAATGCGAACACAAATTTATAGGGAAGGAAGCGATTGCCTTTTCTGGGAAAAGCATTCTTGTGATGCGCCTGCCCCAGGCTCTGAGCAGGCTGGGCCGGGCACCAGGCAGGTGACGTTTCCCTACAGCTCTGCCAGGGATCATCTGCCTTGATTTATTCCTCCGCTCTGAATCCAGTCACAGACTTCTAGAACACCCGCCCTTTTACCTGAAGAATCTTTGAGGATCCATCTGCCAAGATACTCTCAATCACAACAGTCTGTGGTACTCACACTCGGCAGCTGGATGTACAAAGGTGAGAGGAACTCTCCCACCTGAGTGCTAAGTGAGCGTGTAACGGACCCGTGTCCTGACAGTTGCTGTCCTATTCACCTTCACCAAGATGCAAAGTCTTGAGCCTGTTTTGCACCTGCCTGTGTAAATGGAGGTGACATCATCTGATCGACAGATTCATTAATCATTCAGAAGCCAAATCCTTTGAACTTTTCTACCAGCTTCCATCCAAAAGCCACAGCACACTGCGGAAACCCCACCTAAGGACTCTCCATCACTACCAGAGCAAAGGAGTAAGTAATGGCTGTTTTAGAGATTAGAAAACAACAGATCAAAGCAACAGCATCTTTTAGTATTTCACAAGTGGAGACATATCAAAGAATGGCAGAATGGTTGAGGCTGGAAGGGAACCCCTGGAGATTATCGAGTCCAGCCCCATGCCCGAAAGCAGGATCAGCCAGAGCCGGCTGCCCAGGATCATGTGCAGGCAGGTTTTAAATATCTCCAGGGGCGGAAGCTCCACAGCCTCCCCGGGCAACTTGTGAGGACAATCACACGCTGGAACAATAAGAGTTTTTACTTAGGTTTAAATGTATTTTAGTTTGTGCCCCAAACTGACATCAGGTACAAGCCTGCACCTTCTCTTCATGTTCCGTTACGGAGGACAAGATGGAGACAAATAAGCAGCACATTTCCCCGGCTCCTTGTCCTTTGGCCCGCACGTGAAGCAGCTGCTCTCTTGTTTTTCTGCTTTAACTGTCACTGCCACAGATATTAGTGAGAAGCTATTAGCAGACGTTTCATCTCCGAGGCAGGATGCAAGCTGAGAAATACTGAAGTTCCCAAGTGTCTGAAATTAAGAGGTACAGAGGCTATATACTAGATAGTTAACAAAACCAACCAACCAACCAAGACCCAAACCGAGAAGAATACAAAAAGATGTATGGGCTAGCGGGCTTGCCACAGTGCTGTGACCATTTCAACAGCTTTATTTATTGCTAGCATTTTGGAAGGAAGGACAGAAGTGTAAGCCAGAGGATGATTAAAGAGTGAGCTGGGGAAGTTTAGATTCTTTCAGAATAAATCTGAGTAATGGACAGCAGCATTTATTATGTCTGTTTAAAGGCAAAGTAATAAGGACAAAGGGTAAAGCTGACTATGAATTCTGGTTTGTATCTGTGACTGTGCCACCCAGCTACACCCACGTGAGGTCTCTACCCTCGCTTGCCAGACCAAGAGCTTTCCAGGAGGGCGGTTTCGGGGCAGGTGGGTGGCAGCCGTGTGCGTCAGCCCCGTCCCCAGCTGCGGACAATCAGTGTGCACCCCGCGAGCAACTGCAGACAGCGCTTCCCAGAGGAGCTTCCTCCAAGCTGAATTCCTCACTCGGACACCTTCTCATCTTCTGCCAGCACCCGCTCTCCCAAACGCTGACCTCAACAGCCCCTCTGCCCACCTGGGCATTCAGCTGCCTGGCTCGAACCCCCGTTGTGCCTTTAACCCCTATTCCCCTTGCAGACCGCAAGCCTGGGCTGGGCTGTAGCAGATGCAGGCTGGTTCCTTCTTTTCAGTACAACAGGGTGCTCTCCTTGTGCTGCCCGAGGAACACAGGGCTGCCGGGTCAGTGCTCGAAGAGTCACAGCATGTCCCTGGCTTTGTCACAGCACCGCGGTAGCCAGTGCCTCACCATTTCGAGTGAGCGTTCCGAACCGGGCATGCCCTGGTGTGAGGGCAGCGTGAGAGAGGCATGTTGCTGTCCCAAGGGACACAACACACACACGAGTGTGATGATGCTCAGGATGTGCCCTCACTGTGCACCATCAGTTGTCAATACCCCACAACCTCAATCCGCTCCAATCTCCCCGCTAACTTTTCACCATGGGGAAAAACTTCGTACCACTGTACCCTTTTAATGCAGGGAAAACTGTCACTGCGTATGTTTTGCCCTGTGTTATTGTGGTCTATGGCAATAATACAAGCTCTGAGGTGAATATTTCTGTGATGAGATCTCAGAGATCCCTGAGATTCACAATCAGTACCGGATACGTTCTGCCATTCAGACTGGTACCTTGCTCGGGGCTTTGCGAAGCTGCTTACATCTCGCTGCCTTTGGACAGATGCTCTCATTCACCGCAGAAGTTACCGGTCCTAAAGACCAAAAATAAATGACACCAGGGTGCAAACTCCCCCCTAGAGGAGTCAGAGCTCAGCAGGTAACATGCAAAGAATAAAAAGGGTTCTGTAACGTGCTGTCTACCTGACAGACATTTTTTAACACAAAACCACCTGCGTGTTGTACCATCCATCTTGTCAGCTGAAAAGGAACATCACTGATGTCTGCAGTGCTCCCCAACTCCTTTCATGCCTCAGTGTTTGTTAAGCTCTTGAACAGAAAGCTTCGGTTCGCAGCATTTTAACATCTGGGTGTAATTACCGAGTTGTGTCATCCTTCATCAGATAATGGAGGTAACTCCAGAGCAGCATAGAGGGCGTTTGTGAGAGAGCGCTCCGAGCAACAGAATCTGCAACCGGACTTCTTCGGAGCTCAAGTGCTGCTTGGTACCTCCTACGGGTGCAGATGTGTGAATCACGTTACGTTCAGAGGCGTCCCGAGCTCAGATTTCCATCTGAGGAGTTCCCAATGTGATTTACTGTATGCGCTTAAGCTGAAGCCAGTATTTCCCTCTTTGAATTACCTGATTTGTTTTCCCGGTTTGAACTTTCATCCACTTTTCAGACTATGACCATTTGTTTTTTCTTCTTTCCCTGTCTTTCTCTGACTTGCATTATTACCTACTAAATTTACAGCCTGTTTAAGTTGGTGGGCACCTTCAGAACCTGTACGTGGGTCCCATCCTCTGAGTACTTGGATGAATCACTCTTCATGCAGGATGATGCCCGCTGCCAGTGTTCCAAAATACCAACCAAACTGGAAAGCTTTACTTAGCCCGTTGAATTTAATAGTCATTTCGCAGTAACTGCAACCCAGACAAGCACCAGTATTTGCTTCTTCGTTTGTTTGTATTCATTCCTGAGCTTGGGCTGGATACTTTTTGCTGTTCCTTTCAGAAGTTTAAGTGGAATCCAGTATAAAATTAGAAACTGGATTCTGTTTACACCATTTCCCTGAACATGGTACTATTTCTCCTCTAAGAACAACAGCCACAAACCCCCTCTGACCGACGGAAGAAAGTGCTTCTGGTTTCCTCTGCGATTGAATAGACCTCGCGGTGCCCCACGGGGCCCTGTGCTGAATCTCGATAGGACGGCATGAATTATATGACCTTGCTACCTCGCCGTTTTGGTCAGCATTTCAATACCAATGCTGGGTCAGGCTTCTGAGGATCAAACCCCTTGGGGGCTCTGCCTTCAGAGCATCTCTGTAATACCCAAAAAAGGATGGTATACTGGGGGATGGGGGAGGAAGGCTGCTCATCAAAGCTATTGTCAGATGTGTTGTTCCTATTGTCAGTTTGTCACATGTGGCTTCTGTAAGAAGTCATGAGCCTGTCGCCAACCCTAAGAGTAACAAAACTGTTGTGTAGCAGATTTAGAAATGCTGCAAAGTCAAGAGAATTTTGTTATATGTGTTACAACCTCTGCAAAAGGAGCATGCCCTTAAAGTTGTATTTGATTAATTTCTTAATCAAAATGACAACAGAAGGAGGAGAAAAAAATTCCCAAACACTTCTCTGTGTGGCAGATATAGCCCAGTTGATCAACTATAGATGATATATGGCAGTTGATCAGCTATTAACTCTTTTATTTCCAGTTTCTGCTGAGGCTATCTCAGAAGAAAGTTTCCCTGACAATCCCATTTTCAGAAGGAGCTATCCTAAGCTCCACGGACAGAACTTACGGTCACCTGAACTGCAGTTATATTTGATCCGAGGACTGTATTGGGCTGCGTTAAAGAGCAGTGAAATGTTTGCAGCAGGGTTCTGCTTTCCAAGGTACTGACTTGGGGAAGGAAGTGAGCCCGGGGTCGGTGTGCAGCCGTGGCTGGGTCAGGAAGAAGGCTTTGTGTCAAACTATGAGTCTAAGTTCATGATCCTTCACAGAATTCCCACTGTGACAGAAAGAAGCTGCCACACCAACCACATCTCCGTGGCAGGCCTGGGACGGGGTGCCCACCCGCTGCGCGCTCTCTGGGTTTCATGAAGCTGAAATCCAACTTCTTTGGAATTCCTGAAGGCGTGCAAAGTTTTCAAGGGAAATTCAGATCCCATAAGAAAATTGCCATAGACAGTGGGCTCTATGCAGCTATTGCGTATGTCGTGTGTGTACAGAGACTTGTGCTGCTCCCTCTGCTCACATCAGCTGTTCAGAGTTAGAGCAGGGATCCAGCAAAGGGGCGAGCGCCGCGCTGGCTGAGCCCCTGCCCTGGAGAGGGACCCATCAGGAAATAAACGTTCTCGGAGTGTTTCCTTCAGGCACAGTAACAGGGCATTCCCTGTGTGTTTCTCACCATTGGGCTGCATTGTCTCTCTCCTTTGTTTAAAAAAAAAATGTCTCTCTTGCCTCTTTGCTCTCGGTTCCTGCTGCGTGACCTTGCTGTGACCGCAGGCTGCCTTGACAGAAATCACTAGCCGGAACGATGTGCTTTGCCAAGGCTGTCTTTATTTAGACAAGGTTTCTGCTTTCTGAATTCTCTTCTAGGATCTGAGGGACCACGAAGAACCATGCTGATGCCCCTCAAATTGTGCAGGCTGTATGGTGTGCTCAGGGCAACGGGCTTTGACCATTCCTGCCTTGTTTAGGTTCTTCTCTTAGTTGGTTTTTTTTTTACAGGGAAAACAGGAACTTCTGAATAATTTAGCAGTGTGACACACAATAAGGACTTTTTTGCTTTGAATGTAAGACTGACCTGTGGACAATCCTCCTTGGTACCAAGAGAGATAGTCAGGACAGGAGCCTGAGCTCAGATATGGCTCAGACACTCCTTTCTAGAGGAGTGGAGAATGAACTGTGCCTTCATTTTCCCTCCCTCCACCGGAACACGGCAGTCTGCAGTACAGACAGTGTATGTGCTGAGCACGTGCGTCGTAGCTGTCCGTACTCCAGGAGGGTGCAGGGTCTGACACAGCTCAGCCTCTCCGAGGCACTGTACCCGTGGACGGTATTTGTACTGCAGAGTCTGCCTTCAGAGAGAAGAAAGGTACATGGAGATCAGAAGAGCAACAGAAAACATTTTCCCAGGCCAGTGAAAAGCCAGAAATAGAGTTTTGGTTCCTGTTAAACTAACAACCTTGCCTAAATTCTTATCAAATGGGCGTAATAGATTGACATGGGTTTAATATAATCAGATTCTACACATATCGGTAACGCTTTTCTGATTAGGTGTCAAGCCTAAACCAAAGAGCCGAGATACAAAACCAAGTGTGTATAACAGAACACTTTTTTTTTTTTAAGCTGGAAACAGAATTCAGAGTTATGAGCCTGGTCCTCAGTATAGGCTGTGAATCTGTGCGGAACGACAGGAAGAGGATCCGAGCATGGCTGTTGGGTTTATATCCCCGCACGGAGGACTTGGGATGAATATTTCATCAGTTCAGAAAGGTCTGGAGAAATATCCATGATCAAAAGTACCGCTTAGCCTGGCAGAGGTTAACATCCACTTAGAGCAGAGTAGCTGTTGTGGGGCTTTCAGCTAGATAAATTCCGTTGCTTTTCCTCGTTTCTCTGCTGTGAAACCGTCCTCTATTGCTCACTTAGTCTTTTCCTTTCGTGGAGGTGGGAAACGGAGGCCTCAGACAAAACATGATTTTGGTCAGATAAGGATTTAAATCAGCCAAATAATGCTGCTGAGCGTGCAGCCTATTTAAGATTTTTATGTGCTGAAGAGAGATACCTTGTGGTAGGTGAGTAATTCATAAATCTGGAGCAGAATCCCAATAACGGGACAGCCTTGCTCTGTTACCGGTCTCGGCCTCCCTGGTGAAATCTGTCTGCGCGCCTTGCACCTTGCCTGTCAGCGGAATTTGAGAATGCCCCCTGTAGAAACAGCCTTCTCATGGTGCTTCAGTGATTTGTGTCACATAAATTGATACCAGGCGATCCACAGGCATTAGCGCGCACTCATCAGAGCCACAGCGTTACCGTCATACAGGCACAATAAATTGTAAAGCCAGGACTCCCCTTTAGTAGATCCTTTTCCCAGCTGCGTGGTTAAGTCAAGGTACAAATGCCATTTTTACCGTTAGCTTTGACTAAGCGATTGAACTGATTGTGTGCGTAATTTTGCTCAGACTGAGTTAGAGCAAAACTGATTGTTTGAATTTCTAGAAAAAAAATGGGTTATGTTAATTTTGGAGAAGGCAGAAATGAAATACTGAAATGTGTTCACACTGGTCAAAGATCTGAATTTCCTCTTCAGGTTGGAAAAACAATGATGCTGTGAGCAACGGAGAGCTGCCATGACTCTGCATTATAGAAAGTTAAGGGAGGGGACAGACGGTAGCTGCTTAAGATTCCTTTTTTTTTTTTTTTTTAAGGATATAAACTGCCTCACAGTGTGTGATGGAGAACATTTGATGCCCAGGGCGCATACACAGCAGACTCCCCCGGTTTCTAAATGGGCCTTTTAAAACAGTAGCAACGGGGTCTAATTCTAAGAAAGAAAAATGCTGGTAGTTTTAAACACTGTTGGTAAACTTGTGTATCTGTAAGTGTATACACATGTAGGCACAGGTGTGTGTGGCTGTTCTGAAAAAGGGCTGGTGGCACAAGGCGGCTGCCTCGCTAGGCTGAGGGAGGCACTGGAGGTGTGCACAGGCAAGAGAAGAGCTACAGGACAGGCAACGGGTTGGCAACGGGCCCGACACTGAGGACGCGCCTGGTGCGGGAGGGGAGGAACTGGAGCTGAGCTCTGGAGAGCAGCGGGGCCGAACAGCCCTTGGAGCGGGGACTGGAGGAGCCAGAGCAGTTACAGAAGGGGGTTAGGAGGCAGCAGAAACGCTCTGGCAGAAGGGCGGGAGGGGGAGATCCTCCAGATGGGTCTGTAGGATCCGGAGCAAGGAGCTCGTGAGGAGGGATTTACGCTGGGCGCTGCCAGAGAGCGGCCAGTGCTCGGCCGTTGGGCTGGGCTCACCGCGGTGGTTGGGAAGGGCAGATCTCAGAGGGGAGAGCGGACCAAAAGCCTTGCCTGGAAGATGGGCTGGTGGCACAGCTGGAAATCGCTCTGTTCTGGGGTTGGCTGCTCTGGGAAAGCTTCACAGACACCCCAGACCCTGATGGAAAAGGAGGGGGAGAAGGAGTGCAGGGCGGGGGGAGGAAATTAGCTGCAGGAAAAACTAAAACAACTGAGGCTTGCAAGTTTGGACTGAAAGACCTAAAAAGCACCAGGGGAGGTGAAAGAGTGGGTCTGGACACATGTCGGCAGTGCTGGGTAGGAAAGCCTGTGACGTTCTGCGTGCGAGGCCAGCAGGTCTGAGGGGCTGCTTGTGGCTCTCAAGGGCCCCGCAACCGCCCAGCGCTCAGCTCACCAGGCTGGGGACGGGTCCAGACGCCAAAAGGCGACAGACCAGGCGCTTCAGCAGCCCTCTCGCTGGCGGGCATCAGCCTTTCCCTGCCCTGAAGTCAAAGGGAGCCCCACAAGGATTTCGGGAGCCACGAGGTCCCTCCCGCGCGATTCCCGGTGACCTCGTCCGCGCTCTGCTGTCAGGAGATGGTGCCATCAACACCTCGCCTCTGCCCCTGCTGGGCTGCCACTGGAGCACTCCCAGGTTCAGGTCTTTCTGAGTCATCGTTGCACATATGTAACCTTTTACTAAACAAAGCATTTCGCTCCACTCAAGGAGGCGTTTCCACACGCTGGGAGCAGCCCAGCATGGGACTCTACCGTTATCTGCGCAGGAACAACCAGGCAGCTGCTCTTCTGAGCCGAGCGAAGAATGCGAGGGGCCATTAGGAGGAGGAAAAATCAAGGACAAGAACAAGCTGCAAAATCCTGGCCTAGACAAGAAACACACAAAGGTTTCCAAGTGTTGGTTGTTTTTTGTTGTTTGGGTTTGTTTGTTTTTGTTTTTGTTTTTACCAGGGGAGCTAAATATCAATGACCTACTTTAACTCTGGTTTCTCTGCTGGAATCGCCAACAGGAATAGTAAATAACTGTGCGGGTGGGTCCTGATACGTGGGAGCCCATTCATCAGTAGGTATGCCCGAAGAGCCAACACCTGGGCTTGCTGGTAATTAATACTTCTTGTAAGGAGTGTGTTCCTCAGACAATAGCTCATTCCCTCTTTCGGTGCCTGCTTCATAGGGCAGAACAAGCTCTTTATATATTCTTCACGTCAGTGATATTGATCTCCATCAGAACAGCCCCAGAAGAATGAAAGTACAATGGCAGATGGGTAGAATTACAGTACCATGCCTCGAAGCCAAGCAGTGACAGCTTAATAGACCTGCAGTAAATGAATGGCAAGGCAAAGACAATGTGCTGTGGGAACCATAAATATGTGATTATGAAATCACAAACCAGGATTCCCGAAGTGCCAACAACCTTCTGCCATTCCATTTAAAAGCCATAAATCTGCCAGGGCACAAGTTAAGTAAATTCCTCTTGGTGTATTAAATTCTTTGTTTATGGGAGGGTAATTATACCGACTCTTGGTGCAAATAGGAGATGCCCACACCAGAGCATGTACGATTATGGACATTTCCTACTAAGCCGAAAGGCTCCCTCTGACATTTGGGGAACCCCCCCTTTTCTCAGGGAGGAATAGTCTGTGCCAGCGCCGCTGGGTGCCTGCAGCCTGTTCCTTGGGGCAGAGGGAGCAGGAAGGGGTTAAAGTCTCCTGGTGGCCGGTGGTGTGGGCAGCGGTGGATCATGCAAGGTGCCAGCTGTAAACTGAACGAGGAGGTTTTCTGTGAGGGGAGTGAGGGCAGATACCAGGAACAGGAGCTGAAGGTTTCTGAGTTCTAACTTTGACTTTGACATTGACTTTTCCATGAGCTTGGAGAAAACAGAGAACTTCCCCATGGGCAGATGAATGTTCATGTCCATAACGAGGAAAGGGAGCACAGCCGGCAGCATCCCGGCAGCTCAGGCCTGCCTGCAGCTGACAGCTCTACCTCCGTTCCATTCCATAAAGTGGTGGTCAACAACGCGAGATTTTAAAACACATGCAAATTCCGGGCATAAGACCTCAGCACGAGGCTGAACTAAAACAAAGATTAAGGCCTAACGCGTTCGGTATCGACATGGCATTTTCAGAGTAACGTCTCCGGGGCAGCGGGTTGGGTCTGCGCGGGGCAGGTCGGCTCCGTCGCGGGGCAGAGCGGAGGGTCCGGCTGGGCAGGGGGCACGACCGGCCCCTGGTTGGGGAGAGCTGGCACCGCTGCCGTCACTGCCCTGCCGTCGCCAGCCTACGCGGGCCAGCAGCGCGTGAGGGAATTCAAAGTCTTCCTACGTGTTCATCCTAAAATAACCATGAAGTTCTGCACTGGAGTTGTATTCCAGGTATTCATAACGTATCTTTAAACAATATTCACGCAAAATCTTTATAGACTTTGAATACTGTCGGAGAGAAGAACTTGATGAAGAACTTTAGATGAATTCATTTGACTGAGACAAACCCCATTTCTAACCTGCCTTTATTTCTTCTTAAAAACTAAAAAAAGCAGTGTACGATAGATCCTTCCATCAGCTGCACCCCAATGACTTCATTAGACTGAAAGCAAACCGATGCTTATTCCAGGATGCATTTCATTTAAATTCTGCAAACGTTAAAGAACTCATTTGTTTCACAAGAAGCTGCACCTTTAGAACAGTGCTGTTCTGGACATCTCAAGGCAAACGGGCCGTTATTTCCAACACACCATGTGCCTGGAGCCAGGTGCCTCAATACACGTTTCGTTAGTTCAGGGGTGAGAAATATGGCTAAATGGAGAAACCTCCACTGCGGTATGTCGAACTGCGGATTCCAGGACCCATCTGCTGAAATAAAAGTAACCTCTAACGAGCATTTTCCTATCCATGTCTCCAAGTGCTCCACAGAGAAGGGTGGGAAGACCCTAGATGCTAAAATCTTATCTCTCTTTATCTGCCTGTCTGTTTATCTGTCTACATCTACAGGCTACCTGTCTAGCTGCCTGATGGCTGGCAGCCTGTCTAAAGGATTTTATATTTTTTAGTTCGTTTATAATTACTATGTTTCCTCATTCTTCTAGTGAGGGTAAAAGCCTCAGTAGCCTCATTAGCCACCACAAGGTTTGAGGTAGATCTAGTGGCAGGAATCACAGGCCATGAGCTATCAGCAGCTTGTCCAAACGAGCAACAAATGTAGGAAGCCATCACAGACACCAAATTTTTGCCCTTGTTCTTCCTTCACCTCTTCAGATGCAAGAAGCAAACACCAGCAGCACTGACAGGACCTTCTGAAACTGTCAAGAAAGTAAAGGAGCTGTGTTTGTCAAGAGAGGAGAAAGCTGGGCAGCTCGGTACCACACCGCAGTCAGCACCGTGATGGGTTGTCTGGTCAGCGTGTCGAAGTTCTACACAGAGAGCTTCTAAATTAGTCTGTTGAATTAGATACCCAAGACCATGGTCGTAAATGCGAGGGACTCTGGTTTTGAGGAGGATTCATACCCTCCCTTGGGCCCTCCTGACTCGCCGAGCAGGTTGGCCAGGACGTGGTGCTTTGCCCGGGGAAGGCCTCTCGTCCTCAGCTTGACTGTGCCCGGAGTTTGGTTCAAGGGGAAGAGTTGCTGACAGAGGCAGAGGGACTGGCCTGCCTGGGGGCACTGGGGACCTTCACTGAGGGAATTCTGTTTTTCAGGCCAGTGACCTTACACAGGGGAAAAGGACTTTTCTTTCTACTAGAAAAGAGAGCTTTTCCAACACAGCAACCCCTACCCATGCTAAGGAAGGGCAGGACTGACGTGGAAGTTCTCTTTTCTCTGTTGGGTGTTTGTGATTCATTCATCAACATGTTTTGGGTTTATTTACTATTATATCGTAGTCTCTGCAGCTGTTGGTCCTCCATTTTCCTCTCCAAATTTAAAATTTCATCCAAAATCAATAGGTTCCCACCCTTAAAAATGACTGGAAGCGTTCCCTGAAACTGATTGCGTGCAAAATGTTCTTGCGTGGCTGAGAAGATGGAGCTGGATAAGAAATTGTATTTGACTTTGCCAAATTAGTCAACACAGTGAAGGCAGCAATCAGTCAGTAAACATGAGGCAGAACCTGGCACCTTCTTGAAGATAGATAGATAGATAGATAGATAGATAGATAGATAGATAGATAGATAGATAGATAGGAGTACGGAGGCAACATGTCCCGTATTACGCAACAGGCAGCTAATACGGGTTTGCAGTGTTGTTACTGAGGTCTGGAACAAGAGCAGATAGTTTGTTGAAAATAGACTTTCTTGGCAGAGAAAAGGATGAACTGGAAATACTACACTGGCCCACTCAATACCTTTGAGACACACTGGGATTTTTCAATGAGATTTTAAATATTTGCTCTCGCACTGGTGAAAACAACTGATTCCTTTAGACCATTGTTTTTCTAAGCTCTTAAATCTTTTTCCCAGGAAGATCATGGATAAGACTTCAACCTTATCTGCAGCACTACTACACACTCCGATTCCTCCTTCTTTGATCCAGGTCTCTGATTCTTCAGGCCTGGCCAGATTGCACCAAAAAGTACAGATGGTTTGGGCTTTACGCAAACCTCAGAGCCCCGAAGATCGTGGAGGCTCAAAGACTTGCAGAAATCTCATTCTCAGACGTCCCTTCCTGGCCTCTGCTGTCTCTGCGTACCAGTCACACCGGAGAGTAAAACCAGCCAGTTCAAATTGTCTGTCCCGCGGCTCATTGGTTTGGTACCAGATGGGTTTGTGTTTCCAGGTCTAACAGCATTACTTATACATAAACCAGCCCCATGACTGCTGTTGAGATCAGTTTTCCCATGGCACTTGAGCCCAGTTTTATGACAACTGAGTTTTAGGGCTGGAGACCCTTCCAAGCTCCACCGGACGCAGAGCAGGGTGATCACGCTTCTGCGCCTGCGGGGCGACAGCGTCTGACCCGTGAGCGCAGCGCCGAGTGCGAGGACGGCAGCTGGGCTGCCGGCGCCCCGTTAGGCTGCAGGACTCTCCTGTCTGACAAAAAGCACAACGCCCCGAAGGCAAGGAGGCCGCGGAGTCTATTGCTGTGGGCAGGTCGGAAAGGGAAGAGGAAGGACTGACCACCACTAAAAGAAGAAGAGGGAGAGCAGCCTGCTGGTTTACCTCTCAGTTCCTTGGCTGCCAAAACTTGTACAGCCACTCGCCTTTCCCTTTTGCTGTGGTAAAGTTGTGGGCACCAAGGGGGAGAATCACCTCTTGGCTTTACTGTGGTCTTTGGCACATGCGCTTTTTGCATTTCTTCTAAACTTGTTTCTCCCAGGCTGAAAACATTTTGGGTTGGGATTGTTTCTGGTTTTGTTTTTTATTTTTTATTGCCACAAGGAACCCAGCTCAGGTCATGTTCAGCAGACAGTACAGATTTAAGGCACTCAAAGGTCAGTTGTGAGGCAGGACCTGAATAATGGCAATCGATTTGAAACAGGCTACTCATTTTGTTCGTTTCTACTTTATTTTGTTAACACCAAATAGGATTTTGTCTAATGGAGCAGAAAGGCAGATGCCCCTGATGAGCTGATGCGAGCAGCACTCGTCAAGAGCAAGGGAGCACTAAATAATTGGTTGAAACTCTTGGCTTCCCAGAAAATAGTATAAACAAGGTTGTCAGACAACTGACAGAATCTGACGCAAGGGACTCCATTTTCCTTTCAAGCGGTGTTTTCAGTAACATGGATGTTTTTCCTAGCTTTCAGCTGCAGACTTAAAAGCACAATACTCATCCTGCAGCAAGACAGCTCTTCTAAATCCATGCAGCTGGCCTCACATTTTTAACATATCTGAAAGCCTCCACTTTCAGCAAACCCATGGACACTGTGGAGCGTGAGCTTCAAGGGATCACAGAATGTACCAGCTTGAAGGAAACGTCGAGTGTGTGTTGATATGTGGGACTGGCTCTGTTACGTGCCCGTGCTGAACTACTGCGAGGAAAATCACATAACAGTTTAATATTCTCCCGTGGCTCGGTGGCAGTTGCCTATTTGGCACAAACAAGACCAAGTTAGTATTTCAGGCTGGCTTGGGGTAGGTTGGAACATGACGTTGCATCGATGCATTTTTGAAGGGTTACAACTGTGTCTAGATGGAATCAAAAACATGAAACGAAATTCATCAAAATAAGCAAAGTCTCGCTCTGCAGGAACTAACAGAGCTACCAAGGCATGGCTTACGCACCACCCCCCTTCCAGCCAACGACGGGCAGCGTGGGCCCGGGTTCGGGGGGAGGAGAGGAGGCCGGGCAGGAGGAAGATGTGCTGCTTGGCTCCCAGCTGCCCAGGAACCGGGACCAACAGCGTCGGGCGCCCCTTGGCCGGCGGCAGGGCAGCAGCTTGCTGTGCCTGCGGGGAGAGGGATGGCAGGTGAGGGCTGCCTCTCCCGGGGTGGCACCTGCACCTCGACTCTGGTAACCAGCCAGAGGGGCGGGCACGGGGCTGGTGAAGTCTGCAGGGAGGATAGGGCAGGGTTTCAAAACCTAGCTGGACAGAGATGGCATTTCTAGTCTCTGCTTTCAGAATAGGGCTTGATATCAAAAGGAGGGATTCCTCAGGGGAAACGGAAAAACAACAGAATAGAGATATGTGTAAGTGCTTAAAGATTGTCTTGTTTATTAGGGAGCTACAGTAACAGCAGCAAAAATGTTCTTTCTTTTAATTTTTTTTTCATTTTTATCAGTAAAACTGCCAGTTTCTTGATGTTTCAGAAAAACAAGACATCTGCCGATTTACAAGCACAAAAAGACTCCCCACATGAACTTTCAACAGTTTATGAAAGTACTCAGAACATCGCATGACGAACAATAATCAGCTCTGAAGAGGCGGCTTTGGCCAACACGGTTCCAGACACAATTACGTAAACTTTCAAAGTCAATAAGCGTCAGTTATTGGTTGAGCAAGGCACAGCCCAACACTCCGTAGCATTTCTGTGCTCGGCTCAGTCCACCCACAGGTAAGAGAAGGGTTGCGGGTGCTGACAGCTCTCCTTGCCTCCGTTCCCAAAACTTTTCAACACTAGTAGAAGGGCAGAAGGAGGCAAATCACTGAAAACCCGCTTTGCCAGCAGGTTACTCTTGTACTGCAAAGGAACACTTGGTGAGCATCAATCCATCCAGCCTCTCAGAGTTTTCTTGAGGTTATTCTCACCTCTGTGAAGGGTAGGATATGGTGCTACATCCGTCCTGGTCACTTCAGGTCCCTGCACCACAAGATTTCTTGAGTTCAATTCGCTGGAGATGCTTTGGAGACACGACACTACCCATACGGTGATTTCAGGTCAATAGTAATAGCAGGACAAAATCTATTGCATCTTTTTATGGCAGTTTATCTATACCTGCACCTGAACTCACTGACCTTGGCCATCCTTGTTTTTTTCTCATTTTTTGATGCAGTACCACCTCAGGATACCTCGTTGCCCAGGCTTCTCCCAGCTCTACACTGGGAACATGGACCTGGCAGCGGTGCTGCCTGGGGCCACGTTTCCTACGGGAATTTAGAAGTCGCAGCCCCATGTATTACCTCCCCAGCTCCTGAGGAGCTTCCAACTCTGCCCAAAACGCGTTGTGTAAGACTTGATAAATGGTGCAAATGTGTGTTTCATTAGGAATGAAGTTTCTGAAAGTTCTCAGCACGGAGGTGATTGTGTTTGATCAAACACGCCGGGCACTTCAGCCCTTTCATTCAGGTGTGTGGACAGGCCTGTTCTGAAAATCTGTCTCCAATTTGTAAGAGCAGGAAAATACGTTGTATTTTTGGAGGTGACAGGGATGAATTCGGGCAAGGAGAAGAATAACATTTCAGGTGACTGTAACTGTTCCAGAAACATTACCTAAGACATCTGCTTAGTCCTGTGTTTAAAGCGAGGTTTGTTTCAAAACAAAGGCCTTTGAAAGCCACCGTGCAGGTCTGCCGCTCCCTACGAGAGGATGCTGCCGGTTGCCGAGCAACCTGGCACTGGCCTGATGCTGCTCCCGGGCCGGGACCGGCCTGTGGATCCTGCCGCACGCCAGGAATTGATCGAGCTCATCTCCTCGAGTGCTTTCTTCTGCAGAGGTGGTGGTGCCCGATCAATGCCCCCCCGATGGACGAGGCGTGCAGGGTGCCGGAGGAGCCAGCAGGATCCTCCCGCTCAGCTGAGCCATAAGCTTGATCACACCTCACCCAGGGCGGTGGCGTGGGGCCAGGCAACCCTCCGCCTGTGGCCAGTAGCCAGGCAACCCTCCCCCAGGGAGCTCATCAGCTTCGGGCTCTCCAGGGCGAAAGCAGCGGAGTGCCGGACACCAAGAACTACAGGGGAGAGTTAAGCAATCTGTGGGCCTAAAGCAAAAGGATGCAACACGCTGAGCCACAAGAGATGTAAGACATGCTTACTGTTCAGAGTTAAAGCAGATGAAAGTGAAAACATTTTCTGCACCCATCTGCAAAGGCAATTTTTAAAGCCTCTTACCTCACCCATGTGAACCCGCTTGTCTGTCTGATCAGACAAGGCAAAGTTTGCGCTCCAAACTGACACAAATGGCCAAAATATTTAGTTCTAAGAAACGCGTTGCTTCTGTGTAGCAGAAATTAGGGAATCTAAGACTAGCAGGCTCCAGCAGTGAGGAAAAGCTGCGGGGGGCAGAAGAAATGGATGTGCGGTCCTGCCTCGTCACCCTCTGCAGGTGCTGCCCGGGCGCTGCTCGTGCTCTACGTTCTTTTGCAGTATTTGCTGTTATTTTCAATGTACCGCAAGAACGGCTCTTAATTTTCCCATACAGGCTACTGCGTCTGGAAAGGACATCATTATTTCAACACTGACGGGACATCAATAAGGCCGGTCTCTGCAGGGGTGTCCCAGGCACTGGACAGCCCGAAGAAGCAGTACACTCGGGATGATGCTGTCAGCAACGGGCTAACGGGTCCTGCCAGCAGCTCGCCTCCAGTGAGTGGGAGCAAAGCCGTTAAACTGCTATCTGCCTTACTTCACTAGAGACTAATCGCAAAAATGGATTGATTCTGCTCCTGGCGGAGTCTCCGCGGGGGTACGGCAACACCTGAGCTCTCAATGGCTGTAGATTTGTGTTCTTGAAGACCACCTAGTGTTGCCTTTTTTTTTTTTTTTTTTTCAGGAAACAAACCAAAAGAACAGCTGTTAATTGTGAACCCAGAGAGAAAGTTTTTAATGGAATGTGCCCTGTCTCTGAAAAACGGTGTTTGCTGCAGTTCTGAGCAGTCACACAGCATATTCTGAGCCAAAGCATTTTATCAGAAAAAGTGTTTTCTTGGTGTCTGATGTATTTGACAGCACTTCATAAATAATCATTTTGGTACTGATCCAGAAAAGCACTTAAGCGAGTACTTAACGTTAAGCACGTAAGTGTTTCCTAGATTTCAGTGGGATTATTTATATACTTAAAGACAAAAAAGGTGTTGAAGTGTTTTGCTGGATCAGGTCTCTTCAGCATCTCCCCCTGCCCCTAACGAGATCTCATTCTGCTCCCGATGAAGTCAGACCAAGTGCCTGCTCAGTTACACAGAATCAAGTCCATCACCTTTTTTTTTGTTTGTTTGTTTGTTTGTTTGTTTCCTGCTCGTGCATTTAAATTGCCTTTCTCTGAACTGAAGGACAAAACTCCCAGTGACATCCCCAGATCAAACCTCAGCCTTGGTGAAGGTTCCTTACAAATATCTGTAGGGGACTTTAAAATTTGCCCTTTTAAAGAATATTTCCAAACAGATACAAATTTCCTCAATACATGCTGCTGAGAGAATGGGAAAAGAAAATTGAAAGGCCCGTCAAAGTGATGTTGAGAACAGGTCATCTCCGGGATGCTGCCTGATGCCTAGAGCAGAAGGAGGGCCGGGGAAGGAGTTCCTTGTCCTACAGTCTCCCAGGGGCTGGTTTGCCCGCGCCGCCGGGCAGGCCGGGTTTCTCCCCGCCTGGGGAGGGCGGAGGGGCTGGCGCAGCTGGAGGAGGGCAGGCGCGGAACCGCTCTCCCTGCGCGCAGCCAGGGCCGGGGAACACGGGAGAAGAGAGAGCTGGATCTTCTTAATCCTTCTCTGACCTGGCAGCTGGAAGAGTCCTGCTCTGTTTATCGAGCAAGCTGTCCCTGTTGATTACAACTGCTCCTTTTTTTTTTTTTTTTTTTTTTTTTTTTTTTTTTTTTAATATGTTTTTCCCATAGCTCTAGCTGGCCGTTTCGGAGGGAGGCAGCACGCGGGCTGCAGCCCTGGCGATGAACTTGCCGTCGAGGAGAGCTGACCTGGGGGTGTGTGGGCGAGCGCAGGAGCAGCTCCACCACGGGGTGAGATTTTTTTCCTATTTCCTCCATTGCTTTTGGCTGGACACTCCCACCCTTCACCCTGCAAACCTGCACCCCCGGCTCGCATCTCCCTGAAGGCCGGGCGTTACCATGTCCATATGCGCCCGCGTTGGCCAGACGCAGCCGTCCCGGCCGAGCAGGAGAGGCCACGGGGGATCTTGGGGGCTCTCTGGGGGTGCCCGTCCCCGTGGCCCCCGGCCCCTGGCCACGTGTGTCCGTGTGTTCCGCACACACTGAAGGTGCTGCTGGCGACACCTCCTCCTGCTGCATCGCCCCGAAGCCGCGACAACCTGCAGGGGCCAACGCCAACCAGGATTCAGCTGAGCCCATCGTGCTGGATTTTAATCTGAGCCGTTATTTTATAATAGAAGTCACACGTACCTCAGTTGGAATGAGACTACTTCGTGAAAAAATACTTGTTTTCACTCATGGTTCATTTTCCATCTAAACAATACATTTCCCAGGTAGAAAAATAAGTGTCTGGGGGCAGATGAGAGGGAGGGCAGAGGGGGGGGCAGAGCTCGACCCTGCATGGGGCTGGTGCCACGCTCAGCTTCACCCCATCAGAACAGCCGATCCGCCTGCACGTCCCCCCCAAATCATCACCTGGCTACACCGCAGCCCTTTCAGACTGGGTGCCCGCCCCGACGGCTCATTTTCATGCTGTGTTATGTAACAAAACCCAAGGTATTACAACTCTAGCGCTCAGATTTCATGACTAAAGCCAAACATCACCGGAACGTCAGAAAAGAACACTTTGGTGTTTGTGAGACAGCAAAGCGAAACAAAATACTGTCAGGCCTCCTTGTTGTTTCAGCAATAAACTGCCCTGAAATGCAGGAATACCCGAGGCCCTGCCACTGGCAGCCGCGTGTGAGCTCTGAGCAAACCATCCGCAACACGTTCTTCAACTCCATCCGAAAAAAAAGCCCAGACCCGTTTGAGAGAAAGGCACTTCTCCGAAACATGTGTGGGCTCATGCTGCTGCTCATTTTTCACTAATTCGATAATTGAAACTACAGCTCAGCTCTCAGACAGAAAAAATAAACATTTGCGTAGGTTTTGCCTGGTCTTTCCATAAACGATCCGGTTTTACAGTGCTGAAATACAGTGCTCAGAATTTAAGATGTGTGCTGAGATTGGGGCTGACTTCTTAAACTGTAGAAAGTGATTTTATGGAAAGGGTTTAACTCTGCTTTAATGAAACTAGTAAAAGAACTTTGAAACACTAAAGAAAGTAACATTTTAATATTTGTGAGATAGGAACTGGGGGTAAAACACCCTCTGTGCATTAGCAGGACAGATTTTTCTGCATCAACAAAGTATAAAGATCAAAATACACAAATCCTGTAAAATATAGTGGGCACAGCCATAGACATACACACCCAGAACATTAATTAACGTTTAATATTTTTTAAAGATACATGCAAATACCCGGAAAACAAAATGCTTGCAAGATGCCTTTTCAGGGAATAAATTTTTAAAAATAATGATAAAGAAACGACCAGCTTCTTCAAATTTATGTGACAGTCTAATCACAAAACCACTTCTGAAGTAACGCGCCTTAACCCCCGCGACAATCAGTCAGAACTGAAGCGTTGGCCCTGTAAACTGACGCAAACCGTCCTGCAGACTTTCCTTCTGCTCGCCCGCTGTGACCAGCTGCGTCTCACGCACCCAGCAGCAAACTCCAGGCTGCGGGAAGAGCCGCTGCAGCCGCTGCAGAGGGAGGAGAGGCCGGGAGAGCTCCGCCAGCAGCAGCGCAAACACCAGCCCCAGGGCCAGCAGACCGCAAAGGCCCCGCAGATCCCATCCCAGACGAGGGTATCTGAATGCAGAAAGTCTGACCTGGACCCGGGGACGAATCGACGATGTTTCTTCCTTGGTGGGAACGGTGGCGTCAAAGTTTTTATGTGGCTGGTCAGAATCGCATGGGTGTACACCCCACTTTTTGTTTAAAACACAAAGCCACCTGTTTCTTAAGTGGCATTACACCGCATCTCCAATCCTCAGCTTTTTTCAATACATTTCTCAGTGCTGATCCTGAGAACCCTCCCCTTGATATTTTCCAGAGTCCGTGTATTTTACTCCAGAGCCTTGACAACCATTGGAGGCTGGAAGAGCAAACACACTGGAATCCGCATCCCCTTGGCAGGTTTCTGCATGGATCTGTGGTAACAGCTAATTTTCCAGGACAGGGGTTTTGTTTTGCATCATTTGCAGTGGTACCATAATAAGATTCAGTTGTGGCTCCTGGGTTTGTACCTCGAGGTTTTTACCATCGTCCCTGAAGCTCAGAGCAGCTCTGCAGCGAAGCTGGGCTGCCGAGCTGGCAGGGAAGGAGCGCCCACACTCCGCTGTGTCCAAGGGAAAAAGAAAAGAGGTTCTCTGAACTAATGGCACTAATCTCAGAAAATGTAGTTAAGGCTTTACACCAGCTTTTAGAAGGGCGATGCACACAGCCTTGCTCCTGCAGCCTCTCCTCTCGCCAGCCCACCCCCAGGCACGCCAAGAGCAGTTTGTGATGCAGTTACTGCGGGGCCACACAAACCCCCTCCTCGTCTCCAGGGGTTTCTTTGCATCCCTCCGAATCCCGCACCCCGTGTCCCTCACCCTGCACCCCACATCTCACCAGCACGGACACCCCGCACCCTACATCCCACTGGCACCCCTCATCCTGCACCACAGATCCCGCATCCTGTTCCCCTCATCCCATCCCCTTCATCCCACCAGCACTGGCACCCCTCATCCTGCACCCTGCCGGCACCAGCGCCCCTTATCCCGCACCCCACATCTCCCCAGCACCCCACATCCCGCCAGAACAGGCACCCTGCACCCCGCCAGCACCCCGCTGCCCCGCCGCCACCCCGGCAAATGCAGCCGGTCCAGCCCGTCTCTGTCCTGGCTGCCCCCGGCTTGATTCACCTTTTCCCTTTCACCGACATGGTGTCACTGGGGACTTGGTAGGCAAAATCGTGCCAGAAATTCAGCGCTAATCTCCCGGTATTCCCCGCCGTCCCCTTAAGGCCGATTGCCTTTATCTCCCTGCAGCCTGCATCCGTTACCCCCTTCCCTCGGCCGCTGTAAGTGCGCGGGAATCAGGACGCTGCGCCTGGAGCACGGACCCGTCGCAGGGTCGAGATAAAATTGTGCCTGTGCCTTGTTCCGCCGTCAGCCAGATGGATGGGGAATGGGCTGGGCAGAGCGAGCTGGGACTGCTCGATGTATGGGCAGAGAAATGCGGCGTGTGCTCGGAAGCTCTGCTTAAATACAGGCAGAAAACGTGCTTTGAAGTGGAGACAGGAGAGTGTTTAGGAATACAGCAGAGGTGGAAAGGTTTGTTTGAGAAAGATTCAATAAAAAATAATTTTTCTGTTGAATTAACCTCATAAAAGGAGATTAACTGTCCCTGTAGAGCAGGTAGACACCACCTAAAGCTCAGGCGGGCGAGCTGTGTCATCAGCTCTCAGCATGGCAAAATGTGTTTCTGCGTGAGAGTCGCTGCAGCGGAGGGAAACGGCGGTGAGAGCGTGTCTGCAAAGGGGTTTGTTTCTGTGCTGGCTCGGGGGTGGCCCCAGCCGCTGGCTTAGTGTGGCTTCAGCTGCGTTTGCATCGGTGGAGTTTCACATCCCCACGCTCACCCCGTGGTACCGCCTCTGCTGGGAGCAGAGATGGAAATGAGTAATTAGATTTTCCCTTTAAATTAGCACAGGGCAGCGTCTGTGCCCCAGCGCTTGTTACCTTGCTTTGAAATGCTCACAGGTTTATTGGGGCAGTGTACTAGTTATCATCCACCTGATAATTTACTTGAGGGCTTGGCAAAGAAAAAAAAAAGGGATAAAAGCAAGGCCGGGTCCGAGTGAGTCCAGCTGCGAGCGCTGTGCTGGCGGCAGGAGCTGGGTGATTCTTGGCCGGACTCGGAGGGAGGGGGGCTGAATGAAGCTGGAAACGTTCAACTGCCCAAACGCGGCCGGTGGACGACGCGGGTTTTTGAGGGCGGAAGGCTCGGCCTTGCGGGGGCTCGGCTGTTGGGGCTGGACTGGCAGCCAGCCCTGCGCAGGCGGGGCACGCCGCCCTAGGGAGGGCAGGTTTGGGGGGACGGGGGGCAGGCAACGCGTGCCTGAATCCTGCCTGGGAGACGAATAACATCTCCCTTGTAATCCCGTGGGAAGGGCGGTATCCTCCTCTTCCTCGCACACGTCCCTGTCCCCACTCCCCGTGGGGTTGGGGGGTAGCACAGACCTTTAAAATACCCTCGTCTTGTCCGTGGAGCTCCGGTGCCCGTACGGCGTTACCCGACGGCGGCGGGGGCGGACGGACGGTGCTCGAACCCGCTCTGGGTTCGGATCCAATTTCCCAATGCTGTGAGGAAAGCGGAGTGTTCCTGGTCTTGCTAAAGCCGCGGGGGTTAATGGCTGCCGGGGTGAGATCCCATCCCAGCAGAGCCTCCCTCACCTGTCCCTGCGGTGGCTGTTCGTGTTCCCCACACGGTGCCGCGGGTCGGGTACCGGCTCCCCGGGCGGCGAGGAGAGAGGGTCGTGGGTTTGTAGTAAAGGTCCCTCACCAGGGATGCTCTGCTCTGGACCCCTGCGAGCTACTAGTGCTGGGCTTAAGTAGCACAGAAAGCTTCACCCTCCCGGGCTCAGCCTCTCCCCGGGCCGCGGTGCTGGCGGCGGCCCCGTCTCCTCTGCAGGGCAAGGAGCGTTTTGGGGTGTGTTGCTCCTAGTTCTCCCCCCTTTTGTAACGGTCTCACTGTGTGCTCGTGGGATCGCATCTCTCCCCTGTGAGGGGAATCTCCTCAAAACCCCGGCTCTGCGCTGGCACAGTCCGGGTCAGGTATAGGGGGGCATTTTTTAAGTCAGAGACATCCCCCCATATATGACACTAAAGCATGAACAGTTTCTTGATATTTG
>NW_020799100.1:23172070-23210920 GCF_003259725.1 Athene cunicularia | reverse complement strand
GGGGGGGGGGGGGGGGGGGCAGTACAGATCCGTAACGCCTTTGGGTGTGCAGAGGGGGTTTGTCTGGGTTCAGAGGCACCGAAAGGTTTCAGGGGAAGCGAAGTGGGCATTAGCACAATTTGATTTAATTTAAAGCTTTTGATGTGGTGTGCCTGATTGCGCCAGTATTGCTCACGTATAATTAGCAAGTTAATCCTGGTTTTTGCTACACTGTGGGCTTGTAGCTGTTTACCTGTGTGCTCTGGTTATTGCATAATTACTGCCAGCAGTCTTTGAGGTGTCTTAAGACAATAACCTGTCTTAAGAGTGAGACACAGCACTGACAGAATAAATCCAAGGTCATGGCACCAAACTGACTTGTCAGATCAAACCCCAGAGGCGGGGAAGGGGTGTAGGCCCACGTGGTTTAGGCTAAAATGGAATCAAGGAAGGAGCTGTTACTGAAGCTATGGGAATAAAGGTGATAAGTGAATTTAAGGGGTAATTGGCTCAGAAGAATCTAGCTGTCTGTTCGCTTTTTCAAGTGGTGTTTGCTCTTAACTACTGTTACCTGTCTGCTATCCCTGTGTTTGCTGCTCACGCCTACCCGCGGATTCCTTTCTCCGCCTGGGTGTAATCAGCCCGGCAAGTGCCCCGCGTTTATCCATCACCTGCCATGACGGCTGAATAATCTTTTTTGTGGCCAGCTAAGTAATTGTGATACCGCTTGCAGATAACGCTGGTAATAATTTCTACCCATTGAAGGAGATAAGATTGTGATAAGGAGATCAAGGGCGGGTGATTCCACTGACAGATGAGAGGAGGCCGTTCTCCCGGCTGCTCTGGCTCCCGGCCCGTGGCCACCGTCTGCCCGTGTCCCCTTCCCCGGGAGGGGCCTGGGGCACCCTCGGCTCTTCACAGCGGGGCTCAGAAGCCCTTGGGAAGGGGGTGACCCTCCTGCCTGCCGTCGTCTCTGTGACCTTTCTGCTCGGGTGAATGGCGGCATTACGTGGGTATGTCTTTAGACCAGCCTGTCCCTCCGGCCAGCTGCAGGACACGTACTCGTGGGCCACAGCGCCTGGGGGGGTCCGTGGACGGTGAGCCACGGGTGGCTGGGACAGTCACTGGTGTGCTGAAGCTGCTTCATGGCTCCTGGTAGAAGGAGAAGAGAAATCATTTTAAAAAATTCTTCCTGCTCACCTGCTGATTCTCGTCCCTACTCCTGGGCACGAGAAGGCTGTTTTAAACACAGACTAAAGCGCTGGTGCTGCGCCAGGGCTGGGCCTGGTTTAGAGAGCTCGGGGCTCCTTCGGGTGGGAGCTGGCACGCTGCCGGGTTGGCAGTGCTTGCGTTAAGGCTGGGAAACGAGTGATGCACCGGGGCAGGACACCTGGAGTAGCCGGGGTGTTAAAGTTCAGCCCAAGCCTTACTCCTGCAGAATAGCAGCGGGTGCGGGAGCTCCTGGAGAGCCGGCAGAGATGGGGCAGTGCCGGCCGCCCCGCGGCTCTGCTGGGGCACAGCAGTTTGCCTCGTTTTTCTTGCCCCTGAGAGCTGCTGCCTGAAGAACTGTGACATGCGATCCAAAGCTCTTTTAGTTTCTTCCATGCTTAGCCAGCTGAGCTGTTTTCATTTTGTTTTGAGGGTGCTGATTTATATAGCCTTTCCCACGAGCGAGTTTTCTTTTAAATTGATAGACGAGATTATCCCGGGGGAGCCCGCGGGGGTGTCGCTGCGCCGCCTCAGCAGCCCGGGTGCCGGTGCTGTGACACGCGGAGGGAAGGGCTCTTTTCTCCTGAAGATGCCCAGAACTGCCCAGAAAACACTCGTGGTCCTTGTGCCAACAGCTGGCTGAGCCCGTGGGCATTGACAAGCGTTGGTACTCCCAGTCCTCCGCCAGGTTGGTGCTTGCTGGGGCAGCGGCCCCAGCGGTGAGGGCTCTGTCCGAGGGGCTGGCACAGCCCTGTCCTTTGCCGTTACATTGGGATTTAGGGCTGTGGCAACAAAAGAAGGAAAAATAACCATTTCCAACTTGTTCCTTCCACTCAACGGATTTTGGTTCTGGGGTTTCTTAGTATTTCCACAGCATACATCAAGTATCATAAAATGGTTTCCTCCTTTTCCCCTCCCTCTCGATCTGTCCCTCCCTCTCTTCCCTCTCCTGCTGACTGTCCCACTCTCCAGCTCTCCCTTTACCGTTGGGAAGGGGAGATGTCGCCCTGCTCAGGGACGGGATGTGGAGGACATACACGTTTGGTGTGTTTATGAGGGACCTGCCCATCCGTTCTTACAACACAAACCCATCTCTTTGCCTTTTCACCCACTCATGAAACTGCTCACGGGCAGCTTTGCCCCATCCTCTTCTGTGCTTTCCCATCCTCTTCTCCCCATGTCTTGAATTTTTGAGCTCTTGCACCCTCTGGAAGCTGCTTCCAAAGTCTCATGCTTGATATCAACAGTGATTACTTTTTTTTCCTCCCCCTGGTTTCCCTTAAGTGCTGGTTGCAGTGGCAGGATGAGCTCCATGTGACGCTTGGCATAGAAGACAGTGGCTGAGAATTCAGAAAATTTCACCAAAGAAATAATGCATGAGAAGCTTTAAGAGCAGTGGTGGGTTTGTGTTATACAGGCATTTTGTGTGCTCTGTCCTGTATTATCGAGGACTTCAGGGCAGGAGGCTGTGAGGGATTTGCCCATGACAGCTATTCTCCTACTTGGACGGCTTTTATGTTTTTTCTGCTCTTTACAGTGTTCACTGGTGTTTTCCTCTTACGCAGATGATCGCTGTGCTTTGTCTTCTTGCAGCCTGTCTATAGATAACCCACGGATTTTCCTGTTTGGAGAACTTCACTCCAGCCAAAGAGAGCTAGTTAGAAAGTAGCAGTGATTTGGTATTTTTTCTGAGGCCAAAAGAGCAATATATTTCAATATACCCTCTGTGAGTGAGAGAGAAGGCATGTTCTGCAGTCCATCTAGGAACCTTTGCAAATTGCCGTATCGGAAGGAAAACCATGCTGGTGCCCAGCTGCACCTTTCCACCCCCGTTTCCATCGCAGGTGGCCGCAGGTCGGGCATCGGCCCCGGGGCAGCGTCATCACGGCCGATGCTGGTCCCCACGGTGGTGATTCCTGAAAGTCTCTGGCTCTGGCCCCTCGCTTCAGACTGAGGAAGGTGTGGGACGATCCTGGCAAGAATTAAAGCAGAAACAGTGTAACGAGGTGGGGAATGCAGAATTCCTGGGCCTCACCGCTCCCCGCACCGAGGACCCTCCAAGGCCACGCTCCGGGCAGGAGACAATGGTTCTCTCTGTGCCCGTGCCAGGGAGCATCTTCGAATTACGTCTGCCAGGCGAAGAAAGATAAAGGCACGTGATGCTTCCAGAGCAAGATTTCAGATGGGCTGTTTCAAGGAAAAAGCACAGTGAAGACTGGAGCTGATCAGCAGACATGGTGGTGGTGGGGTGAAACGTGTGCTCCTGAATGGGGGGAAAGCTGGAAATGGTGCCATTGCAGGAAGGAATGCCAACATTTCTTAAAATACTGGAAAATTTTTAGTATGGGACAGGACAGTATTGATGCAGGGGAAGGGAAAAAAACACAGAGATGATGGTCATTTCCCACCATTCAGTGACTCTCGGCGTTCTGAGATGGTGGTTGTGAGAAGTCAGCGCTGGCAGCCACGGAGGGAGAAGGAGGCGAGAGATGAACCTCGGCTCAGCCGTGCTGGGGGGCTGCAGGGTGGGGGGCCGGGCCCCAGCTGCCTCGCCTCGGCCAGCGACACGCTGAGGCTTTGGGACAGCGGCCTTGGGTCCGTCCACGGGTCCTTGGGGACTTCTGGACTGTTTTAGGGGTCTGTGGAGGGTAACTGCCAATTACGTGGGTTTGGGAATGCTCTGTGGGGACCTGGCTGTGCCCGCACGGATGAGCCTTCCTGGCTTTCGAGTTGGAGTGACCTCGTCCAGCCCTGACCCGACCTGCGAGGCTGAAAGCCCCGGAGGAGCCAGGCTCTGTTTGTTTTCCTGCGGTGGAACAAAGTGGTTTGGTCACTTCAGGATTTTAACTTGGGCGGGCTGGTGGCCCTGGAACCGATAGTCCCTGCACGCTGCATGGACCAGAACCAGCTTTATTTCTTAGCAATAATAGTGGTATGAGTGAGCTCATTAAAATAAAAAGGAACTGGCCCAGTTGTCATGGCAAAGCCTTGTGACGGAGGTTCTTCATCCATATCGCCTCTTGCTCTATCTGCTGCTGTCTCTGTCTCCCCCGCTGCTCTGCCTGCACCGCTGGCCCGTCTCCTGCCGCAGCTCGGTCCTTGTCCGGCTCCGGCCGCGGGGCAGAGCCCCAGGTGAGCCCCCAGCCCCACATCAAGATGCCTCCCTGCTCTGGGCAAGGCGCCTGCCCAGTCATTGCAATGTGCATTTTGTTTTATTCTGCCTTAAAAACAATTGCAACCCCCACTCTTGTGAGTATTTTTAAGTAAAGTTCAAGGCATCCTCTAACAGTGATAAAAACACTACCAGTAATAGTACTTTGTGCGAAGCACTTACGAGCAGCAATTCATTTAGTCTCCGGGCAGCCATGCAGAACAGGTATTATGCTTTTTCTGTAGATGGGGGGCACGAGCGGGTGGCTTTGGGCCCTCGGAGCGTGTAAGGGCTGTGGGCCCGGGCAGTGGTCGGAGCTGGGTGCCTGGGGGCTGTCTCAGGTTTTGTGCTGGGTTTTGGGAGAGCATCCCGCCGAAGCGTGCTTGTATGCTGGACTTTGCACCCTGTCCGTGCTCCCGTTTGCTTTAGCAGGCCCAAGTGCTGCCCTCGGGGGTGTCTGACCCCGTCCAGCTCCGGGCACCGGGACGGTGTTTGCAGGAGAGGGGTTACGGGAGTGCAGCACCTCACCTCGGGGGACCCGGGCGGGAGCCTCTGTGCTCCCCCGGTGCCTGCGCGGCCAGGGGCAGGGAGGGCAGGCTCAGCTCTGGCTGCTCTCTTGCCGCGTTTTTTTTCCTGTTTCATGCAATCTGAGCAGAAGCCAGAAGGAGCAAGGTCACCCGCGCTCCGTTGTGGTTTGGAGCTCCCCAGCCCCCCGTCTGGGGAGGCCTTTTTAAATAATGAGAACAAAGAAAGTCCAAATGCTGACATGTCCGCACAAGCGGTAAGAACGGGGCACAGACCGCAGATTAAATGGTTTTGCAGTAGTAGAAATCATCTTAAAAATACAGCCCAGCTCTGCAGGTATTTATAGCTGCTGCCCTTTCCCCGGGCAGTGAGTGCCCGTCCCACTGGGGTGGGAATTGGATGCCACTTGGCTCCAGGCGTCTTGGATATCCCCACCGGGTGAGTTACACCCCCAGCTCCTTGCAGGTCTCCCGGTGACTTCTCTGCGCAGTCAAGAATCAGAATGGAGCACACTGTAATAAATAAATAAATATGGATAAGCCTGTGGTTTTGCTGGAGGGGCTGGCTGGGTGCCTCCATTGCACTGCTGAGCTCAGGATTTCGGGCAAGGTGGTTGCCACTTCCAAAGCAGCTCCGGGAGCAAAATACATGTCTTAAATACGGCTTGGAAAGTCAGTGCAGAGCCACCAGCTTTGGGACAGCAGTAGCGTTCGTACAGGGCGTGCTTTGCTGCAGGAGTGAGGGAGCGCTGCCTGCGCAGCTCAGGGTTAAGCTCTTGCTGGAGCCTGGGGCATGATGTGCTGGAGACTCGTCTGAGGACGGGTGGGTGCGGGCTGGGGGGTGCCCTCTCCTCCACACTGACGTGCTCCTGGGGGGACTTGAAAGGGGCTGGTTGCAACCAGTGGGTTTGAGCAGAGCCTCGGGGGTAAATCCCACCTTACAACAGCATCTTCCCCAGTGTGCCAGGCCACCGTCCTGCTGGGTGCGCTGGGAATTGCTGCCATCAGGAGCAATCCCAGAGCGGGGGCTGCAGATTTCCTAAAAAGACATTTTATAGAGGCACTGGGACATGTTCAGTTCCCAGGACAAGGTGGGAAAACCCTTGAACTTTGCTTCCTCTGGCCCTGTGTTCTCAGCGGTTGGGGAAGGCCTTAGAGAGCTGCTTCTTGTCTTTCCCAAGATGATACGCTACTTCTTTTTCTGGTGTTTTCTCACCAACCTTTCAGCAGTTTGGCTGGTGTTAACATATTTTAGCTGCATTAGCTTCTTTGCTGGTTAGAAAGGGCAGAAAAAAACGCTTTGACCTTGGCCTGTGTGCTGAGAACAGAGTCCAGATGCAAGTTTTTTGTATCAGTAATTTCCTAGTGAAGGCTCCTGCCTCCTCCCCCTTCCCGCCTATCTGGAGTGGGCAGCATCCACGCATTTTCTGACGTGCTGTTGGGGAAGGTTTGGACAGGCCGTCTCGGCAGCTCCTCTTTCCTCTTATAAAAGAGAGAAAAGGAGGAAAGTAGTTTGTGTGCAGATCAGGTTAATTGCTTTCATTGGGGTGGCAATTAGGTGTATTAACTGGAAAATGAAATACAGCCTGCAGATATTGTTCAGACAATCTACATTTTACTTGGATCGTGTGTGTGTGCGCGCGTTCGGGGGCTTGTGCCATCTTCCACCTGTGGACACAACCGTTTTGTGGTAGAGCGTCTCCATCCCTCGCCCCGGTGCTGCAGGACCCCTCTGCAGGCTGGGGAGGGGACGTGCCGAAACGGGCGCTCAGCCCGCAGTGTCCGTGCGGAGGGGGTGCTGCCACGGCTCCCCCCGGCTGGATGGGGCTCCGCGACCCTCCCCGCGGGGGCTGGTGTGAGATTGGCATCGCTCCTCGCCCTGCTCGGGCACGGAGTTGAGAACTGGCCCCCAGGCCAGCCCCTGCCCCTTGTCCCGCCGTCGCCAGCTGGGTTGAACATGGATTTAGCTTTCTGGTCTTCGGTTCCTTGTCTTGCTTTTGTGTCCCCTGCGGTCGGTCGGGGAAGGAAGTCTCTCCCTCTAACACGATCTTCCACTCGCAAAGAAATCTGTGACTTCCTGGTCTGCTCCTGAGTCCCCAGAAACATCTTTAAATGGTCAGAAAAAAAAATAGCAGCACAGGGATTTTATTCCCTTTTTCATTTACGGCACAGCCCGTGCCAAACGCCAGACCCGTGGTTCCTGGCTGTTCCGGAGGGTGGCTTGGCAGGGGGAGCAGAGCGGGGCAGCGCCGGGCGCCCGCGGGACGGAGCATCCTCCCCCCATCACCGTGCTGAGGGTGGCACGAGGCCGGGCTGTGGTGGCAGCTGGGGGGCCTGGGGGCCGTGGTTCTCCCTTTGTCCCACTCCACCTCTGTTTCACCACGTTGGCACGTAAACCCTTGAGTCCTGGCCTGCCTTGGAACAGTTGTCCGCATCCGGGCAGGCTGAGGTGGCGGCCTGAGGTTTGCTGGGCGGCAGCGGGCCGGTCCCCCCGCGCGCTGGTTTCCAGTTATCAGTGGGGGCTCTGCGGGATCCCCTGGGATTGTCGGGGAGCCCTTTGCTCCCGGCGGGGCTGAGCCTGCCCTCGTGGCCGGAGGAGAGGATGGGGCTCAGCCCCCACGCACCCTCCGCCTTTCCAAGAGTTGGGGTCAAGGCAGGTGCTCGGCCGCTTCAGCAGCTTTGTCCTGAGATGATTATCCTGCTGCTCGCTTAAAAGAGAATTAAGAGAACACTCTCAAGGCTGAGAGGCCTAAAATTAGACCTGGCATCTGTGCTCTGGTTTGCAGGCAGGCTTAAAAGAAAACGATTCCTGGCTGCTTTCATTCTTCGCCGGCCCCGAAGGGCGCGGCAGAGGCGAAGCCGGCTGCTGGGCTGGTAAATGATTGCCAAAGCGCCGCGGCTGCCTGGCGGGGCCGCGGTGTCCGTCCGTGGTTACGGGGGTACCTCCCACACATGGCTCCCCCGGATCAGCCGCCCGCTGCTGCTGCGGGGCTCTGCCCTCTGCGTTTCCATCAGCCCACGGCATGGCCGCTCCGGTTCTCGGTGCCTCCTGTCACTGAACCAACGTACCGGCGTCAGGGCACCGTTTCCCAGGGCCGTGCCGGGCTGGGGTGCCTCGACGTTGCCTCTGCTGCCGAGATCGGGGCTAGGAGTGCCAAGGAGACCATAGATACATGAAACCTTTGTTGTAATTTGTGTGTTTAGTGTTTACGAGATGACTCAAAGCATGGTCTGCTTTGAGGGCATGGGGAGATGATTGTTGCGTAAGTTGTGAAGTCTTCCTCCAGAAAACAAGTGGTTTGCCAGCAGAGAAGAGAAATTTTGCAGATATGGCTTATACCCATTTCCAGACATAATAAGGAAAAACATTTTTACGCCCCTGCAGCTGTGTGTCTGCAAAGGTTTGGTTTTGGTGTAAACATGCCTAAAAATAAAGCGGTTCTGTCAGTGAGTTAGGGCATGGCTGAAGTTCCACCTCGGCCAGCCCCAAAGCCCGGCCGCAGGCTCTCGCAGCGGTGCGGGGCAGGGCAGGGAGCTGGCAGGGAGCAGGCAGGGAGCAGGCAGGGAGCTGGCAGGGCTGGCAACACGTGGCCGCCACATTGAGTGCTGGCACCCCTGCTCTGCGAGAGGGATGCTGCGGGGCCGGGGGGTTGGAGGTTGCTGTTCCTTCCTTTCTTCCCCATCCGTCCCCAGGGCTGCTGTGCTTTGCCAGGAGGAGGAGGAGGGTGCCGGGGCAGCGGGGAAGCCGGGAGCACTTGCTGCCTTTTGCTTTGTTTTTTTCGCTTTGCTGTGCAGGTGAGCAGAGCTGGCTGGCGAGGTGTGCCTGCCCGCTCGGGTGCCCCAGTGTGAGTGGTCATTGTGGTCTTCCATGCTGGATTCTGCTGTGTCTGCCATCTGCCCGTTTTGAACTCGCACTTCATCCAGTAGAGAAATAAAAATGCAGAATTTGCGGCACCAGTTTCCTTAGCAATAATTCCACTGCCAAATGCAGTGGGGAAAGCATCGGTGTTTTAAATATCCGAGTCTGGAAATGAATCCTGACGTCCGTCAGCAACCCGGCTGGGAGCCGTCCCGTTACGGAGGTTGTTCTGGTGGTCCGAGTGTGGCCCCTCTGTGCACTGACCCGTCCTTCGGTGGGATAACGGGGCGCTGGGATCATCGGCCGGGTTTGCAGGGGCTCCCGCCGGCGCAGAGGCAGACGCCGTCCCCGGCCGCAGAGCTGGTGCCAGTCCAGTGTCCCCGGGCACGGGGAGGGCTCTTAAACCCCTGTCGCTGGTGGGGCGAGGTGTGGAGCTGTGGTCCTGCTTTCTCATCAGGGAAGAATGCGGAAGCCTGTGTTTACCAAGTCTGTGAAACTCAGGGCAGCTCAGTAAAGTGTAACACTGGGTGGGTCACGGGTTTTCTGGCCTTGCGCAGGAGCTCCCAGCAGAAGTCAGCACCTTGGCCCCAGGGATTCACTAAATCAGCTCCAGAAAGGAGAGAAAATCCAGTTTATTCTGCTGGTTCAGTCCAAAGCCTAGTCATTCAAAACTGAGACCTATCCAGAGTTGAAAATGCCAGTAAACGTGGGAGGTTTTCTTCCGACCTGTGTAGAGAATGAGGCATGGGATAGTGTTATCCAACGGCGATTGAGCCTGGGACATCCCTTAGAAAAAGGCTGGTCAGCAGAGTTTGCAGCTCACAAATAAGCCTGGCTTGGCGTTAGTAGTCAGTTGATTTGAAATGCAGTCTGCTTAAAAAATTTAGTTATGACTTACCATAAGAGCAGTTTCCATCAAATTTATGGATCCGTTTGAACACAGCTTGACATATCTCAAATAAAATATTAACCCAGCATCTAATAAATAGGAAATGTGTCAGGTACCATTTTCTATGTTATAGAACAGAAAATCAAAAGTCGTGACAAACTGTGTAATTGCTTCCAAAAACAAAAGCATATTTGCTAAACAGGAGAAGGCTCTTACTAATGAAAACAACTGTCACGTCCTCTGCAGAGGCATCCACATGGCCCTGTTAAATTGAACACTTTCTGCACATTGCTCAGGGAGAATGTGAAGGTGGGGAACGCTACCGAATGCGTTCTGTGGGGCAGATCACTGCAAAAGACGTAGAAAAGGTGAAAGCTGATAATTTCAGTGGAGGGATCCTTGTTGTGTAATTAGATTTTGATTCCATCTGAAGTTCTGTATGACGCTGATTTGAACCAGTGCCTCTTTCTCGGCGGGGTGCGGGCAGTGCTGGAGGAGGCTCGGCTGCCTCGTCCCGCTGCCCGGGGGATGGAGGTGATGGCGGGCGCTTGGCCGGGGGGAATCGTGCCCTGAGGGTTCCTGCTGGGGGCCGGTGACGGAGCGGGAGGCACTCGCCCCGCTGCCAGGCCGGGTGGGGAGGGGCTGTCCCCTTGCCCAAGCGCGGAGGTTGCCAGCGGCCCCCGTCCTGCTGGCACCGGGACGGGTATCGTCTCTCCCCGGCAGCTGTTGTCGTCCGCTTGGGACACGACAACCCAGCTTTGTTTTCTGGGCAGGTGATTTGTGGCGATACCTCGGGGAGCGAATGGCTGGTTCACAGGAGGTGACACGTGTCACCGGGCACGCGTCTGTCCCTGCTGGCTGACCACCTCTTTGGAAGCCTCCCCTCATCCTGGTATCCCGCCAGCCAAGACTCTCGGGGCAGGTGCTGTTCTACAGAGGTTTTGGGAGTTTTCTGTTACCGCTGGGGATCCGCGCTGCAGACCTGGCTGTTGTGGAAAGCTGCCAAGGAACTCGCATCATCTCTTCCCAAGTGTTCCGCAAATGTCGCTGCGCTTGGTTTTCGAAGAAGGAAAGCTGAATATCTTCCTACAAAAGCAGACGGTTAGTACATGGTCCTACAAGCCCAGCTGAGTACAGGAAGAGGCTTTCTAGGGGGCTGAAGCCAGTGCTCCCTGCTGGCACGAGGGCAGAGTCGCTTGGAGCGTGAAATACGTGCATCAAGAGTATCCCATTATTTATAATTTTCTTTATAGTCACATTTTCTTTTTGTCAGCAGCAGAGTTGGTCTTGACAATGGAAGATTATGGTGTGGGTTAAACTAACTTAAAAGATATTAATCAGGACAGAGTGTTTCCTTGGGAAATGAGTAGGGCTCTCTGGGCACCAAGGACACCAAGGTCTTGTCCTTGGGGACTCCAGGTGACTGCAGTCACCAGGACGATGGGGCGTGCGGCGCTTGCTGGCCCCGGGCGTGCTCGCCAGGGCTGAAGCCCGCTTGTTTTACTCCTGTTTTGCTTTCTGTCCCCTCCGTGCTTTGTAATCAGGCGAGTTCTCATCTTTACGTAACCTTGCAATACGTTTGTGCTGTCCCTTTTTGTAGATACCTTCTCAGTCTGGGGAAATCAAGTGTTTCATCTTCCCTGAGCTCCTTGAGCTCACTGGACGGAGATCAGTTTTGGGGCAGAAGTTTTGGCCTCAGTACTGTGTCCAGACTGCAGGCAGCTGCCTGCCGCAGAGCCCACCCGTGTGATAGAGGGGCTGCAGAGCGGCTTTGCCTCCTTTCACCTTTTCAGCCTCCTTTTCTGTGTCTTTCTGAGGGACGACTGGAAGGTGAGAGCCAGTGCTGACCATTAAGATCAGGCTTGGGTTGTGACGTCCACCCTGTCAGCGGGTGTGCGGTGGCTGGGCTGGCCGGGGTGGCTGTGGGCACTGTCCCCTGGTGCTGGGGCAAGGGCCGTCTGCGGGGCAGCCCCAGGCCGGAGCAGCCTTCCCGCAGCGCGAAGGAAAGCCGGAGGGAGAGGAGCCCTGGGCTGGGCTGGTAGAGGTGGGGCTTTGGATGCGGTCGGGATCCAGTGTGTGAAAAATAAACTGTCAAAATCAGTGAATAGGGAGTTTGAAAAGAAAAAAGAGAATTTAAATTTGGGAGATTTGAGAATGGATCTGGGTGTCTGTGCTTGTTGAAGTTATTTTGTGCCCCTTTGGCTGGGAGGCAGCATCTGAGCTCCCGCTGCTGTCCCGCTGCCGTCCCGGCTGCCCTCTCCTCTGGAGAGCCCCAGGTCGCTGCCCCAGGCGCCCTTGGTGGGAGAACCTTCTCCAGAGGGTGTGCTAGTTCTGCCTGCCCTCACTGCCAGGGATGCTTGGAAAACCCGTTGTCATCTGCTAATGTTTACTTAAATCCGGTGAAGGAGTTCCTGTGTGTGTTTACCTCGGGCGCGTCCCCGCTGTGCGCCCCGCTCCGCTCGGGGAGATGCCACCTCGCCTCCCTGCCGCCAGCAGCTACACGTGAAAACAAGGGCTGGTCAGTTTAGAAACATATTCAAGGCGATTTAGAGAAAAGGAAATAAATTCGGTGTCCAGGGCTGTGTGTTTATAGATTAAACTGCTCAAAGCATTTTAGCAGATGGGGTGCTTTCAAGTTTCCGTGCAGGCCTGATCGGAAGGAGCGGGGCTTGGTGCCTGGGTGCAGGTTGGGCTCAGCTCTGGCAGGAGCCAGGGGCAGCGGAACGAGAGCGTGCGCGAGGGCCCGTGGGGCCTCGACGTGAGACCTTGGTCCAGCATGAGCCACGCGACTCCACCGACGGGAAGCCGGTTGTGTTTAATAGTGTGTTTGAAAACGTCGTGCACAGACGGTGCCGTTTTAGAGGTGACGTTTATTACCAGTAACGTCGCAGTGTCTCAGGCATGGCGGCACGGGAAAGGACGGGGCAGGGTTCTGTGTCATCCAGGTTTGTGTGCAGACGCTTATTGAGTCCATGGCTCAGCATCTTCTCGAGCTTTGTGGCCAGGCAGAGTTTCGATGCAGGGCTGCAAAGGGGCGAACCCCTGGGCACTGTCCCCGAGGATGAGGCGTGGGGCGGAAGGCGCGCTTCCGCCGGGGGTCATGCTGCTGCAGCCCTGGGCGTAATTTTAACCTGGAAAATGTAGTCGAATTTAGGAGTGAAGGAGGTGGGAATTGTGCTTGTTCGGTTATGTCAGACTGACAGAAAACAGGGAGCGTGAGGAATATGCATCGCGCTGTATTAGCACGGTGGATTGCTTAACGAATTACTCTTACGTGAGCAGGCAGGCACGGGCTGCAGAAACCGTGCAGATAAAGCAGCACTTGTACTTTTTCATGGTCTGTCTTTGGAGTCGGAAGTTCTGGGGGTGGCGGGGGGGCAGTTGTGCCTTGGCTCCTTTTGGGTAGCGTGTGCTGTCTGGTGCTGAGGCAGAAACTTTCTTTGTGGGTTGTGAGAAGTGGTTGACTTTTATCCACGATTGCCCTTGGTTTCCTGGGCGTGTAGTGAAATCTGGGCTGTTCAGTGAAATTAGCTATTGACAAACAAGTGCTTGCGTTTCCAAATTATAGTTCCTACTCTACAGAAATATTGACATGTGGCAGGAGCTCAGCAGGCCCCCTGTTTCCTTAAAGAACCCTTCTGAAAGGAGAGTAAAACTCTTCCTGTAGCCATAAGAGAGATACTGAGGTTGTTTTTTTCTCCCCCCTGAAAACCGCCGTGCTCCTTTGTGAGCAGCCCTGACCTTGGCCTTCAAGCTGCGCTCCAGGGCTGGAATCTCTGCCCGACGTCACTGCTGCACCAGTTGTGTCTGCCCGCGCCGTGCTATCTCCCAGCTTTGGGTTTCTGAGCCGGTGTGACACTTGCCACATATTGGGCAAACTCTGGCCGCATCTCCTGGAGCCCTCGGCAAGGTGCTCACTGCTCGTTTTGGTCGCACCTCCGTGTCCCTGGGGCTCGGTGGGGCGGGTGCAGGGACCAACGGAGCAAAAACTTTCGCTCGGAGGGAAGCTTTTGAGCAGCCGGTGGTGAGCCTGCGGCCGAGCGCCCTCCCGGCCCTGGCGTGGGGGCAGAGGAGCTGCAAGTGCCCCCCGCGCAGGTGGGTGTTGGGGCTCTGCCCAGGGAGCTGCTGGTCCTCGCGCCCTGCAGCCCCCCTCAGCCCCCTTTTTGGGTCGCTGCAGTGTAACTGCCTACGTGTTTTGAGAACACCCTTAAAAGGTCTCTTGGAAACTGGAAAGTACATCGTGAAGGGTACCATTATCACAGCTCACTCTGAGCCGCCCATGTTTTAGATTGTTTTGCTTACAATTTTCCCTCTAAAAAAGAAAAGGGAAATTATTGGTGTCTTTTTAAAATCAAAGATGTTCCTGGGCAAATCCTTCCAGTGGGCAGCGGCTGCCAGTGGTAAAGGTGCTGGAGCACTCGGCCGAGCTGTTCCCCAAACACCCACCTCTGAGCCGACCCAGCGCGATGCTGGGGCCGAGCGCTGCCCCGTGCAAACGCTGGCGGCGGGACCGTTGCACCCGGGAGCAGCCTGTCTCCCGGCCAGGATTAACCTTGAGTGTCTGCCAGCTCCCGCTGGCTTCTGTTGTGAGTGGGCAGCCGGGGCGAGATGGGCCGAGCAGGGGCTCGCTGAGCCCCTTGACGGGGGGATGCGCGTGGGCACGAGATCCCCGCGGGCGTGGAGGTGTGTTTGCACTCCCGCAGCTCGTGCAGAAACAGCTGTTTAAAAAGCCACTCGAGTCTTAATTGTGAACCTGCCTCACAGCTTTAAATAATTAAAGCCTCGAAAATCCTCTGAGGTCGTCTGGGGGTCCTGCTTCAGTCACCACAGCAGCTGCTCCTGTGAGAGTCGCTTCTGCTCATTTCCGATCTGAAACACAGAGGGCAGAGAATAGGGAGAGCATGGTGTGGAAGGCCTTAAGGAAAAGAAAAATCAGCCTTTTCCAGATTTCTGATCACATAGAGAGGAGAAAAAATTAACGGGTCATTAGAGGAAAGCTCTGGTTCTGCTGGAATCTTAAAAACCTGCTGGATAAATAAGGCATTTTTAGCAAAGCTTTTCCATCTGCTGTTGGTTGTTTTCCTAGCAGTGTCTGCTCTGCAGCAGCCCCTCAGGGTGAGTGCCAAGGCTCTGTAGCATTGGGTGCCCGGGGGGGGACGTGGGGGACCCTGGGGATGGAACAGTGGGATTGCACCGGGAGGATGGGCGAGGTGCTGGGGAGGGCGAGACAGGGAGATGTTTATTGCATCAAGACTTGGCTATGGCAGATACGTTGCAGCCGACTCTTATCTCCTTCATTTAATCAGTAGTTCAAGAAAAGCCTTGGAAATAGTGATTGTCAGGGAGGGATAGTGGAGCACCATCTACAGATGAGTCACTGGTTCTGATTGCTGCTGCTAAAAAGAAATCACTCAAAATGTTTCTTGCCCGAAGAACGGGATAAAATTGCTGCTCCAGTTATTAACCTTCAATTTAGGTGGGATCTGCATAGCTCACGTATGAGGAATGGAAGAGAGCAGCGTTCTCCAAATACACAACTGCTCGGAGGAGAGAGGTGAGCCTGGGTTTTGATCTTGGCAGCAATTGTCCCATTTCATGCTTTATTCTCGAGGGGTGAGGGGCTTAGCCAAGACCGCCGAGCTTCAGCAGAGGCAGAGCCCTGAGCCGCGCGGGAGGCGAGCCACAGCGGTGCTCTGGTAACAGAGTTCGTCTTTGGTTGAAATGAAGCATCCCAGCTAGCTGTTCACCTGACAACAGCAACGGTCCCTACAGTCCTCTCTGCACTCAAAAGTGTTTTTCAGCCTGTGATATGGTTTAAATCAGTTCAGTATTGGTTCCTTATCTGTTCTTGAGGAAACACTTCTCATTTAAAACCTGTCTCTCTTCAGTTTAATTTATGTCTCTTGGGAAAGCGGAACAAAAGGGATTTGATAGTCTGGACTGAAGAAGATACTCATTACCCAAATGAAAATATCTGATCAAAAGCTGGTAACCAGGCAGCCGCCACTACGTGGGTGCATCGTTGTCCTTGCCACAGTTCTCCTTAAGAGTGATTGCTCTGCTCTAGGAGTGGTTTTAAGTCCTGATGTCCCTGGGGCTGCTCCTTGTGCAGTGCAGGTTGTACTCCCACCTTTTGGGAGTAGTGAGATGAGGAGGGGGAGAGGGGTGGGAGCGGTGGGGGGCTGCGTGGGGCCGCCTGCCCCGGTACCTGCCTCAGCCTCAGCCGGGGCAGCGCCGGGCAGAGCTTGGCAGAGGTGGAAACCCCCGTGGAAGGTTCGGTCAGACAACGCACATATCTTTCCTTCATTAACCCTCAGTGCTGCCAGCTGCCCTTTCGGGCCGTGGGATGTCCCCCTGCTTGCCCGGAGGGGCCGAGCTGCCTGCGGAGCCGTGGGCTGGGGACGGGTGCTGGCCACGGGCGGCAGTCGGGGCTGAGCAGCAGGACAGTGTTCCCTTGCCCCGGGGTCTGTGTTAGTGTGTGACCGCTTTTTCTAAAAGTTCCAAGGCTTTTCAGAAGGTTCGTGATATGGGTTCCAGCTGCCGTCTCTCCTAGGGCTGTTTTCTGTTTCAGTGGATTTGGGGTTTATTCACACTGTGGGCCCAAATGGGGCCTTTTCTGAGTATAAAGATTTTTTTTCCAAGAAATCCCGGTGTTGTCACATTTGCTCTTAATATAATTTGATTTCTAAGAGCTCGCCTGCAAGCATTCAAACCATACCACAACCCAGAGGCAGATCTAATTTTGACCGAAAAGTTGCGGTGTCCTACTGACTGTTAGAAGCTCATTGCCTCATTCAGCGTTTCGGCAAAAAGCAAGTTTTAACAAGTAAAATCCTATTGCTCCACGTCCTGCCTGGACACGCGCTGACTTGTGGCTCTGACAAGCACCTCTCCCGTGCCCTGCCTTCCGAGGGAGCAGCTTCTCCAGAGATCTGCGGCAGCGTGTGCCGGGAGGGGGGCGGCGGGACGGGACCGCCGGAGGGGAGAGTTTGGGTGTGGGGTGGAGGGGGGCAGGAGGACGGGGCTCAGGGCTGGCTCTGGGCATGGCCCTGCTCCTCTCCTTGTGCTTGGCACCTGCTCGGGTTGTGCCAGGGCCGTAGGAGGCCCTTTGGGCTTTCCCAGCACAACTTGGAAGAGGTTGTGTCAAATCTGGGGGTTGGGGAAAGCAGCGACGGGCCAGGATGGCCCCGGTGGTGGTGGGAGGCTGCGCTCTGCCCCTGCTAAGAGCTGGTGTCCGTCCCCATCCTTGTGCCCAGCTGCCCAGAGTGAAAACCCAACCTGGGTTTTTCAGACTACTGAGCCGGCGAGTGGAAAATGAGAAGCTCTGTAATCCCCACTGACCCACTTCCAGCATTTAGTCGCAGTTATTATAGGGCAGACCCTGTGACTTTTATTTTTGGCTCAGGTTCGTTTCTGCCCTTCGGTGGTTGGCAGCACCGTGCTCTGCCCACGGGGCCGTGCCAGGGCAGGGACCTCGGTGACACTGTCCCGGTGTGTCCCGTGTGCCGGGAGGGGCAGAGGCAGTGCCTGTGGTCACGGGGAGGGAACAAACAGGAGTCCTGGGACACGGCCACAGCAAGCGCGTTACGTTTTCACCAGAGGCTTCTGGCTGGGTTTAGTAGTCATGTGGATGAGCAAGGTGTCCTGGAGGAAGGTTCAGTCCAGCCGTTGCTGGGTATTGAAAGGGGGAGTAGGTAGAAAACAAGCAAGACAAAAAAGAATAGCTTAAGGGAGTTTGATAGCTTAGGAAAAATTAATTTGTTTAACTTAAGAATCAAAAGGATAAATTCATCTGTAGTGAAGTGGCAACAGTGACCTTAATGGAGTGGGATCACGTGGCTTAATGAGCATGCAGAGCCCTTCTTGATGTCTGGGCCTCGCTGCTGAAGCCAAAATTACACAAACACGGCAACAGCTGGTCCCAGTCCCCTTCCTGTCCTGGGCTGTGCCGTCACCGTGCCTGTACTTTGTTGTCACACGTTGTCACATGTTGTACCGGTGTCAGGAGGACATCCCAGTGTGGCCTTCTGCAGGGGCCTAGCAAGGCTGGGCTTAGCCATTGCCTCCTTCCTGATCAGTGCTTGGCTTGTCCTGTCACTGGAGTCTGGGGTTTTGCCATGAGCGTTCTCCCACGTGCCATCTGCTGGGCTCGCCCATAGCTCGGCTGATCCTCGTTTGCTGACCCTTCCCTTTCTTCTCTTCCTGTTTTACACTGCAGGTTGGAGGCTGGCCATGAACACGTCTTGCCCATTGACTATTACTTTCCACCTCAGAAGACTTGCCTGATCTGCGGAGATGAAGCATCTGGGTGCCACTATGGAGCCCTCACTTGTGGCAGCTGCAAAGTCTTCTTCAAACGGGCGGCTGAAGGTAATGCGTGCAGAGAGTGGAGGGGAAACCACTCCCGCCTCCAAGCGTGGGCTTTCTGTCCCCTGACACAAGTTCTCCCATCAGCGGTCAAGTCATTAAGTGCTGGAGGCATCTGCAGCATCATACGTTTCCCTCCTGTTGAGAGAGGTTGAGGGGCCTTGCTGTGGGCAGCCAAGAGTGGTGGGGACTAAAGTCTCTTAAACTAGTACAGGAAAAAATTAAAGGATAAATTGATTTCTTTGCCTTATGTTTGTCATTCAACATTACAGATTGCCCTCAGAAAGCAGCCAAACCAGTTTGCCAAAACACAGTCCTTCTCAATGCCTGATTTTCCTGGTGACCTAGTGAGACCCCGGTGCAGTCAGTTCCTGCTTCTCCTCTTGACTCTCAAGGGTGCTCCAAGGTCCCATGAGCCCTCCTGCGATCTCAGACCCACAACTCCACACTTAGGGGATGCTTTTCCTCTCTTGCATCCCTTTCAGAGGGTCACTTCTCTCAATACCCGCAGAACGGCAGAACCATCTGTCCATCAAGAGCCGTGCTCTGACCTTGGTGTCCATGGTCCTTCTCCCCAACCCCTGAGAAGGCAACTTCTCCGTCGTGTCCAGCTCTGTAGTGCCAGGATCTCCAGAGATAAGTGTGAGCCCAGATGTTCCCTCTCAGCAGCAAGGTCTCGGTACAGCTCTCCGTGGTAATTAGCACGTAGGAGGACCCAGCTCAGCTGCTTCCTTGGGCTGTGGGGCAGCAGCGTCTGGTTTCTCACAGCAGTTAAGAGTCACGATTCCCTGGCAGCAGAGTGAGAGTCAGACAGCCTGACTGTCCAGTAACATAACACCCCTGTAAATCACTCATCTGACTTGTTTTCTGGAGTGATGTACCAGCGCAAACCCTCATTCTTCCTGGGTGCTGACAGGGTTTGTTCAGAGCACTGGCACAACGTCTCCCCCCCTGGGAGAGGGAGCACTGCCGCTCCCAGCCAGCCTCATGTCACCCCTCTGTCGAGCAGAGGTCCCTCACTGTTGGGTGCTCGCCTGCCGTTGTCACAGCACCGCTTCCAGGTTAATGCTAGCGTTATCGGAGTTGTGTTCTCCCTCGTGCATCACGCACCAGGAGTGAACTTGGCAGCGGGGAGGAATCAGGGCTGTGCCTGAGAGGACAGCAGCACCCTGCTGCCGTAATGGGACAGGCAAATAACGTTAGTGATAGTAGGTTTGGCCTGTTTCCCCCAAGTAAATAATTTACAGAGACGTCTCTTTGCTATTCACCAACCCTGTGAAGCCAGATTGGCTCGTGCAGCCAGAGGAAATGGCAGGTGCTGGTTTAAGTCAGCAAGTTACTGTTGATTTCTAGTAAGTGGCGCCTTGGCTCTCTCTGTCAGAGAAAGTGCTGAGGAGGCGCCCCGGGTGATCCCGCAGCGCGGCTCCTCCGCACCGCGGTGGGCCCCATCCTGGGCAGGGGCTGCGAGGGGGCAGCCGGGGCTGGGGCGGTGTTCCCTCTCCTGACTGTGCTGTATCATTGGTTAAAATGGTTTTTATGCCTCTTCTTAGTGTTTAAACCTCGAGGTATCGCAGAGGGTTAAGTGTTTGCTTGCTTAGGGGTGGGCAGCAGCAGCCCTTTGCCTTTGCCCTGGATGAGACCGTGGAACAAGTGTGTCTGCAGTGAGGACCCACCTGGGTGTGAGGTTTCATCTTATGTTACCCTGAGGTACATGGATAGAGTCTTTATTTTGGGGAAGTGGCAATAAATCAGACGCCTTTACAGATACTGAAGACAGGGTGATGATGTAGGTGATGATTTCTATCTGAGCTTTTGGTGATTTTCCAGGCAGACCTTTCCTTCTTAAAGCTGAGGAGCAACATTAAAAGCTGATATTTCAGTGTGTTCTCATATTGTAAAATCCATAGAATGCATCTCTGAAAACCTTCGGTCACCTTTGGAGACTTTTTACAACAGCAGATCAGAAAGCTTCCCTAATGAGGAAAGGACCTTTTTCTTCTGCCCCTGTCACCTTCCTGTTCCTGGTGTAACCCCGCAGGCTCTTGTCGGGCAGGAGAAGCAGTGGCCTGGGAGCTGGAGAGCAGCACAAACAGATCACCTCGGTGGGAATGGAGAGGAGCTGGGTTTTTGTTTATCATACTTTTTTCCTAATATCTTCCTAATATACTTATTTGGCAGTAATTCGGGGATATTTAAGCACATTTTAGAGACATACACTGCCTTCTAAGGGATTAGAAGGGGAAAAGATTTTTTTTTTAAAAGAAAAAAGTTACAACATTGATTCCTTTTCTCTTTTGGAACACGCTGAGGGATTTGTGCAGTTTCCAGTAGAGCAGATCACCTCTGCTTTGATAAAATGTTTGACAGATTTGAGGGTCTTTTGCAAGCTCGGGTCCAACCAGTCCTTCCAGAAAGTTGCTGGAAGAGTTAACAGAGAAGAGATGAATATTTTCCTGATCTCTTTCCGTCAGCTCTCTCAATTTATAGACTGTCTCTAGATGTCCAGGTTATATATAGGCCAGCTCTGAAATGCGCCCTGCGGATTCTCCAGCTCTGATGTGGATGTCCTCACTTGCATGGCCAGGCTCCTTTCTGTAGCCAAACCTGGCGTTTGTCTCTCCCCTCCTGTCACCCCGCTCTGGTGTCCCCGCACTGAGGGATCCAGGGGCTTGGGGCTCGCTGCCCCGGCGAGAAGTGCTGCGGCTCCTCTGCAGCCTGCGCAGGAGGACAACTCCTCCTCTAATTCCTCTTTCCCCTACAGTAACAGAGGTTTGTAGACAAAAAGTACATCCACCTCAGCACAGATTTTGGGTTTTCTTGACACAAGTAGGCAGGGCATCGCTTCGCAGGGTTAGGGTGGCTTGGATGGGTTGAAGACGTCGGGGCTTGGTCTCCTGATACCACACTTGTGCCTGAAACAGAAACTTGCTTTGAACTCGGCAGCTTCCAGATCAGCTGGCAGTCCAGGGGCTCCCGTTGTCACATCTCTTCCAAGGAGGGAGTAATTTTTGTGTCCTCTGCATCCATCCCTGAAAAATGGTAGGGCCTCCTTGTCCCTCCGAGGCTGCGTGCGACCTGATGGCCACCTTGGCCACTTCAGAGCTGCCTCCGCACAGGACTGGGGCGCCCCAGGCTGTGTTCCTGATGGGACTGCCTTTAAATAGCAGAGAGATAAATGAAAAAAATAACATGGTATTTGGTGAATTTCCTAGAGGGCTAACGGCCAGAGTGCTGTGCAGCCTGTTCCAGTTCCCTTCCAGTCACTTTCCATATGGCTCGTTGCTCCGCGCCCAGCCGGCTGGGGTTAGCCTTGCGCCAGAGGAACGTCTCCGGCCCAACTCCACAGTTTCTTGCCAGTTTCCGAGGTGACAAGTTAAAGTGAACCATTTTCAGAGACACCACCGAGGTTTAAAATGCTCTCTTCTTGCCGTGGCTGATCGGACTGTGCAGAAGTGTCGGGTCTCCAGAAGACCCCCGTGGTGCTGCGCCTGCCGGTCTCGGGCGCTGCCTGCCAGGGGGGATCGCTCTGCCCCCGCCTTGGCGCCCACAGACCAGCTCCCCAGCACGGCCGTGCTTCTCGGGGACCCGGTACGTCGGGGGGTGGCAGCTCCCCGTGCTGTGCCACTGACAGGAGAGAACAGGCAGCGAACAGGCAGAGAACAGAACAGGCAGCAAACAGAACAGGCAGACGCCACAGCAGTTGGAGTCTGAGGCAGTTTGACCTCAGACCGGCTCAGGAGCTGAAGCATTGCAGGCTTGTTGCCAGAGAGCTGAGCAATTAGAACATTTTCGCTTGCTGAGTTCAAGCATCTTTAAAATAAAGTCTTTTCGGTTTGCCCAGTCCCGTAGTTGTTCCCTTCAGCCTTGGCTTGCTCCAGGCCCCTCACTAGACTCTGTACGGAGCCGTTACCTGCCTGTGCCGGTACTCTGCCAACATCTGTAACTCCCGTGCTTGTGTTTTTCTGGCTAGCTCATGTTTTCACCTGCACCCACCGTTTCTGGAGAGCTTCCCCCCTGCTCCTCCCGCAGAGCCAGCCCCCGCAGGCTGCTGGTCGCTGCCCTGAGAAGGAAGAACCGGGGCTGGTGCTGAAGCCCGCCCGGTGTCACTGGAATGATGCTTTCCTTTTCTTTAGCCTTCTGGTAAATACAGGGGACTATTAAGAAAAGGACTTTGCAGAGCTCAGTTATTGATAGTGGCTCGATGTTTGTTCCCGAAGGTTCACAGCTGTGCCCTCTTTGGTTATTTGAATGGGGGCGTAAAGCGGGAACTTTGGGGCGGCCCCAGCACCAAGCCCAGCTCTTGCCCCAGCCCAGCTGGTGACAGCGATGGGGACCAGGGTTTTTTACAGGAGAGCGCTAGAGACCCTGTGGTTACCTGAGACCCTGGGGGGTTTGCTTTCTCAGAAAGCTTGGCCTTATCCCCCAGCTGTGAGAATGTAGTTTATGCCCCGAAGTACAGGATGTGTCTCTTCCAAAAGGCATTTAATGGGTTTTCACATTCACAATCGTAAATCTTACTCCAGACGTTGGTGCAGATTGCTTTCTGGAAGAGAAAGCTACTCTAGGCACAGTGACTCATGTGGCAACAGACTTTTGGTTAAATACTTCCCCGGATTGAGCAACTCATCTTTCTCCATAAATCTTTATTTCAAGTTGAGTCGGGGGAGCTGCTCTTCCCCCCTGCTCCTGATGTTCGCCGCAGTCCCAGGCCAGGAGCAGGAGGACTCGGGGATGGCAGAAGCATCTCCCTGCCTGGTGCGAGGCCGGAGGGGAGGGAGCCCAAGCTGGGGGGGCTGTGGGACAGCAGCGTGTTCGTGGTGTGTGCTGGGGGGGTGCTGCCCCAGCTGTGCAGGCTGATCCCGGGGGTTCCTGCTGGGCTGATGTAGGAGGGGGGTGCTGAGTACCCCTGTAACTTCCCTGCTCACCTGCAGGTGTCTGGATCGGCAGGGGGGGAGAGGGCTCTTCTCCAGGGTGCATCTGCCCTGTCACCAGCTGGGGAACTGTGTCTGAGGCTGAGGCCTTGCCAGCGTCCCCGTGTGAAGGCGGCCTGGGCGATGGATGGGCTCTGCAAAGAGCAGGACCGCTGGGTAAAGTGGGAGAGTGTGTTTAAAGTTTAGACCTGTGCTTACAGATTTGCAAAGCAAGAGCCTTTGATCTGGAGTAATATGAGAAAGTATCTCTATTGTTTGCAGTAAAGGAGAAAAAAAATCATTCCAGTGCTCTTCTCAATAAAAGAAAAATCAGTGCATTTATCTTTATTTAAAGAACAGCTGACTGCGAATGTCTCGGCTTGTTCTTAAATGAAAAGAGTAAATTATCCTGAAATTAAAAACAAGTCTCTGTATATGAGGAGTTACTTAAGGCAGATGGAACCCGTGTGTATCCCAGCCACCCCCTACTGCCAGTGGCACCTTCTCCTCCGTAGCGGGACTCGGGTGCCGTGGCCGTGCCGGAGCCGCCCGCTGGGAGGGGAGGCTGGAGCGCGCGGGGGAGCAGCCGGGGGCTGTGGGGGTCCCGGGGGGTTCCCGCGGCCCATGGGGCGAGCGCAGGCGGCTCAGGGCGGGGATGGCATCGCTGGGGCGGTGACACGGGCCCTCTCCCGGGTCATGGGTTCGTTTCACAAAGCGTATCCATGGCCGGGGATAGCAGTGACGGGGCGCTGGGTTTCTCCGGTAATTAAAAGGGGAATCTCTACACCCCTGGAGATTAGGAGGCGATGAGCAAGCGGCTTATTCTCACGCTGAGCAGAAGCAGGCTCATGAATAGCCACTGCATGACCATTTGTTTCCCTTTTTGTTAATGCCTAACAGCTTAAAATAAACAGTGCCCGACTATGCACGCACAGTTAACAGAAAACCTGTTCCTGCCTCAAAGAGTTTATTTTGTGAACCAGGAAGCGGCCCCTCACTATTTCAGCAAAATCCCTGTACCATGACTGTGGGGTGAGTTATTGACTGCAACTTAAAAGCTGTGTTCACCCGAGCCCGTTGGCGGGGAGGTGAAGTTGTCCCAGAGCCTCTTGTCAGGTGCCCGCACTGTGCAGGGTGAGCCGCAGGGCTGGGGGGGTCGCTCCCCGTCCCGTCCCTCCCCAGCAGTGCCGGGGGGAAGCGGCTGCGGTCCAGCCTGGCCGTTTTGAACTCGCGGTAGTTTTGACGGGCTCTGGAGCATCCCAGTGTCTGATGCTGGCGCAGGACAGGAGTCCTGCAGTGCAGCTGGCGGGGAAGGAGAGGAAAATCCCCCTGCAGCTCCCGGCCGATGCCTCGGAAGGTGGGCTGTCCATCCCTGTTTGATGTCCGCACCTAAAGAGCTTGAGTGGAGCGAGGATGGCCTCGGCTCTTGTTTCCCATAGCACAAAAATAACTCCAAGTAACCCAGTTTCTGCTGAAGTTGTTTATTACTCAGCCTCTGCACTGAACTGTTGAAAGGGAGGATGGTGCTTGTGTTCCCTGGGATTTGGTGTAATCGGTGCTTCTTCCGAGGCTCGTCTAAGTGTCCTTAACACTGGTAATGAGCCGGGGAGCGGGGTGAGAAGAGGCGCTGATGGCAGTGGTGTTAAAAGGGTTTAAGAGGCAGGTGCTGCAGGTAATGCGTTCCTGCCCCATTATGTCTCCAGTCTTAACAGCTGAGGCACTGAGGGGTGTGATGACCAGATTTAATGGGGAAGACTCTCAGAAGTTCGAACCTGTGGCAGCAGCTGAGCCCTGGAAGGACTTTTCTGCTGGCAGCTGGTGCCGGGGGAGCGTCACTGGGCTCCCCCCGCCCCAGGGTGCAGAGAGGGGGCTACTGGCTGCAGCTGCGGTGGGGTCTGTGGGAATGGGTTGCTAAAATTTGGTTGCTTTTTCCGATTCCCGTATCTTCAGAAGCTGTGGACATGCGTGTGTGGGAGGTGGGCAGTTGTTAAATCAGTGCACCAAAATCAGCACTTCTCTTGTCAAAACTGGTACGTTAAGCAGTTACATTCAGCCTCATCCTGCTAATGGATCTCCGGTGACTCCAGAGGGCTATTTCTGTAAGAATATAGAAAGCGAACACTTGCAGGATGATAAATAAAGATTAAACTGGGTATAGACTGATTTCCCATGTAGGCCACTTTCACAGAGGCTGAGGTGCACAGCTCTATTATTTCCCAAGACTGTTTTACTTTGGAACAGTATGGAGAACATCAGATAAATCCTGAGCCAATAAACATGTTTAGACTTGACAAGAAAACAAATGAGTCAGGAAGGAAAGTTCATTCTTGGCATGTCTAGCAGAGGAGGCAGTGCAAAGAAGAGCTGAGGTCTGGAGCTCTAAGGGCCGTGCTCCAAACGAGCAGAAAGGTGAGTCTAGGATACTGATTAGCCGACAATAAGTAGCTCCCGGATTTTCTGCAAGCCCCCCTAAAGCTGCTGCTGTGCAGGGTCTCCCTTACAGGGGATCACTGGTCCCAGTTTCCCCCTGGCTGGCTGTGGGAGCAGCCCAGGGGATCAGGGGATGGGTGCCAGAGCCTGTGGGGCAGCAGCTCCTCATGCAGCCAGTTCCCAACCCCGGTGTCTGCGACCTCCAGACAACAAACCCAGTATTAATGGGTGGCACAAAAACCAGCTCAGCCCCCAAAGGCACTGTGAAGAGAGTCGTGGTTGCAGAGGGAAGGCCGCTGGCTGGGCACTGCCTTCAGCAAACGGGGGGTAAGTGCTGTGGCAGGAGGTTCACACTGTGCTTTGAAGGCGTTCTGGGAGAAAACCAGCTCGTCACCGCAAAAAGCCCATCAATAGATGCGTGGCGACTGAAAAACGAGGCCCAAACTGTCCGTATTTCATTACTTTTTAAATGCTGTTTCTGGACTGCCTCTGCTGGGCTGCACACCGCAGAGCGGTTTTGCTCCCTGGGGGTGGTGGTGCAAAAGCCCCGAGGAGCCGTGCTGCCTGCGGCGGGGGGCAGGCAGAGAGCGGCTGCTGGGGGCGAGACCGCACCCGGCTCCGTACAGGGTGTGTTCATCTGGCACGGAACAGCTCCTGGGGCTGTTCCCCAAAAGATGCCAACTTCCAGCAGAAATTTTCCGCTGGGGGTTAACTGGGAAACCAGCACTGAGATGCTGCGTCTCTCCCTCTCCCTCCTCGTCCAGTGGGTACCCACCACCCAGCTGCCGTCTCCTCTGATGTTTGTAGGTAAACAGAAGTACCTCTGCGCCAGCCGGAACGACTGCACCATCGACAAGTTCAGAAGGAAAAACTGCCCGTCCTGCCGCCTGCGGAAGTGCTACGAAGCTGGGATGACTCTGGGAGGTACTGTCCGAATCACCGCGCTGGGCCGGGGCGGCCGGGCTGAGCCTCCGGACAAGGGATGGACTTGGCTAGGAACAGTCAGTAAATGGCTGAAAAAACGAGGCTGATGGAGCGGAGTGAGCTTTGGGAAGCATTTGCGGGTTTCTAATACCAGAACTGTGAATTCCATTAAACTTCTGTTTGTGTTTCAGGAAACATCCTTTTCCTTAATTTAAAACCTAGTTAATCTGAAAAAATGTAAACGAGCGGGGTAAGCTGGATTCTCCCTCACACCGCAGCCTCTTGAACAGGGCACTCCCATTTTAAGATGATTTTTCCCTGGCAGAAAGGGGCGTTTTTCTTTATAAAAATACACCCCCAATATTTTTCTTCACTGAATGGAAGTTGCTCCTGTGTCACCAGTAAAGAGCCTTGTTACAGTTTGTCTCTGTTCCATAACCTGTAGCTCTACCAAAACCTGTTAGCGTGCCCATATCCAAAATCTGAGGTTTTCTGCTCAAAATCTAGAAGCTACGATGTAGATCACTGGGTGGCTCATCTTTGAGTTCACTTGATGCGAGAGTGAGGAAGCAAATACCCTGAAAACCGGGGCTGATGGATGTGACCCAGGATGAAAAGGCCCCTGGTAACGGGGGCCTTCCCTTGCCCACCCTGCCCGTGGCAGCCCGGGGACTGAGGAGCCACGCCAGGTCCCTGATCGCCCGCCAGCAGAAGGCCTTTGCAATGCCTTCCAAAACAAGCGTGCTTTTATTTTTAAGTGCTTTTTTTTTTTTTTTCTGGTGAAATTTACCCAAGTAAGAGAAGACATACATCAGTGTAACCTTCTGCAGGACACACTGACAAAATTAATGCTAATACTGATAGCCCCCCCCCCTTTTTTTTTCTTTCTTAAGCTTTTCGGGTCACTCTGACCTGTTCTGCCTGGTCTGTTTTACATTTGTTTTCAATGTCGGTTTAAAGGCAATTGTTAAAAACATGCATGCTATGAGCTTGTCCACAGTTATTTCTCCCACAGCAGAGAGGCAGAGCATTTGAGAAGGCTCCCAAGCCCCAAAGAGTTGTTTTTATCTGCCTGTTAACTACCAGTGGCTTGTAGGGTATGACAGAGCCCTGGGAGCGCAGACCCGCAGCTCTGGCTGTGTGTAAGGCAGGAGGAGGAGGTGACACCAAATACCTTATTTAGAGCTCTGCTTTGGCACAGGCTGGCGATACGTCGAAGCACTTCATTATTGATTGAGATCACTCTGACCTGCAAGCTGAAATCCATTAAACAGAATCTTCTCTCCCAATCAACACTGTAAAGCCAAAAAGAGGGGAAAAAAAAAAGAGAAAAAAAAGAAAAAGGGATAATGCTGGTCTCGTGTGCTGTGTTCTGCCGGCACACTGTCCTGCCTCTCCCACAGCACCAGTTCTGAGTGGGAGCGCAGGTGCCTGCCCGGATCCTGGAGCCCCCGTGCACGGGCAGCGTGCTGCTGCACACACAGCCACACGCTGTCTCATTCTTCGTGGTAATAACACAGAATTTTTTCACAACATGGATTGGTACCATTTGGTCTGTCAAAAGTTTGGTTGGTTTTGCGATAGAGCCTTGCAAGAGTACGAGAACATTGGTAGGTGGTAAGGTCTGGGAAAACGTTTCTTCTGCTGTAGGCTGGCGCTGTGGAATGGTTTCGCAGGCGTGTTTCACCGTTGTGACGAGTGACAAGGAGAACTGTACGCTCTCTCTAAGGTTTTTGCCGGTGGTCTGTTCAAAGCCCAGCTTTTCACTGGGACGAGTACCCAAACTGCAGCTGGCCCAGTGTGCACCGTTCCCTTCTCCAAAGGTCAGACAGAGGAACTGTGCGCTGTATTTTCAGGGATTAACATGTAGAATCAGAAGAATATTTGTTATCCCTGTGTGCGGGAAGCGTCCCGCTGTGCATGCAGCCGCACGGATCCTGCCGGCCCCCGGCCCCCTCCGTCCTGCTCCCGTCCGGACCCCGCACACGGCTCCGCCAGCAGCTCCTCCTCCCGTCCGTTTGCTGCCTGAGCTGTGGTGTGCGAGGGCCCGCGGGCTGTTCCCGTCGTGACCCGGGCGCCTGGGCCGGAGCTGGCAGGACAGACTGCTCCCTGCGGGGCAAACCCTCCCAGACGTGGGAAGTTCAGTTCATTCCGTTGATGGTAGGGCTAGAAAAGCCCCATAGTGACCACCAATGGCCCGTGAAAGCCCCAGGCAGGAGGCACACCTGCTTTTAGTCCTAGTTCAGGTCCAGTTTCTGCGGTTAAAGCAGAGCTCATGGCGTACTAAGGCGCTGGGTACCGCTGTAAGCGCTTCCAGCAGGGGAGAGTCTAACACATCTTTTGCCACGCAGGTGCGGGAGCTCATTGTGTTCAGTGTTGTGAGAGATGTACCTTATTTTTCATCTTGTCAGTCCGTGATTTCCAGCAACTCGATCTTTATTTACAGCTTTGCTTGCTAGATCGAAACACGTACTTTTATTGAATTTCTCTCCCTGCCGTGGGTATTTGTTGGCTGTGACTCAATAACCCTTTAGCCCTCTGCATGCCCGCCTAGGTGAAATTCCTCACTTCCTCGCTCCGAGGTGTGTTGTCTGGTCTTTACTATTCTTAGAGCCCCTGCCATTTGCTGACACCTCCCTCGTACAGTGAACGATCGCGGTTTCCCAGTGTCAGCAGCAGTGCTTAGAGGTGGCGGTGAGATGCTCTCCAGGTCAGTGTTTTCCTCCGTCGCGTGGCACGGGGTCCTGCCAGTCCTGTGTCCTCTGAGCCGTCCTGTCTGTGTTTGTCCATCGGCTTTGGGTGTGAGGTCAGGCTGCCGAGGATGGAGTCCGACGTTCCTCATCGATGGGTCACTTTCTCAGATGCTTGAGATCACGGAATCACAGAATCACGGGATGGTTTGGGTTGGAAGGGACCTTACAGCCCCTCCAGTGCCACCCCCTGCCCCGGGCAGGGCCACCTTCCACCAGCCCAGGTTGCCCAAAGCCCCGTCCAACCTGGCCTTGAGCCCTTCCAGGGAGGGGGCAGCCACAGCTTCTCTGGGCAGCCTGTCCCAGGGCCTCACCCCCCTCACAGGGAACAATTTCTGCCTTAGATCTGATCTAAATCTGCCCTCTGTCAGTTTAAAACCATCACCCCTCGTCCTATCCCTACACCCCTGATAAAGAGTCCCTCCTCAGCTTTCCTGTAGCCCACATTAAGGACTGGAAGACATTTCTACTTGCAGTGAAATTAGCTTTGTTTTAAGAGACTGAGCTTATCAGCAGAGCTTGATCAGTCTGTTCAGTGATCAGTCCTTAATGTTCGTTACTGTTTTCCCATCTATGCATTGTCATACAGATTTTTTTTTAGTAAAAATGGTTAATTTTCTCTTTGGAATGAATGTAGACATTCACTAGCAAAGGGCCATGATCAAACTCATAAGAAACAAACCTGTCTGATGTTGTTTCAACATTTATCATTACTTTTGAGATGTATTGCCCGGTTGATTTAAAACCATTCAGCCGTACTGTCTGATTTTATATTGTTTTGAGTTTTTCTATTTCACGTAGGCCAGACTGACTCAGATCTCTTAAAGATGTCTGCTGCACCAGTATTATTGTGATTATCAACTAAAATTATCATGCCAGAAAAGATTGATAGTTCGGTAGGGTCTGGTTTTGACAAGCCACATGTTGTTGTTCATAAAAAATTTAAAGAACAGGATATAAGTCAAGTCCTGTTTCAGCTCCTCTGACATTTCGCCTGCGGCTGAAGTCAGCGTGCGGTGCCTGGGGTGGGCAGGATTTATTTCTCTGTCATTGCTAGTGCAAAAGCAGTTTTCTTCCACGTCCCCAGAACTTACCCAAGTCCCAGTGCTGGAGCCCAGAGCGCTGCCCCGGCGGCTCCAGGGGCGCCTGGCGGGACGGAGGGCAGGTTCCGTTGCTTAAAATGTGTGTCAGCTCCGCGATGGCCGTGCCACAGCCCCTCTTTTCCTCTTGCTCTCTTTTATCTTTATTGCTCCGTTCTCCTCCTCCTTTTTCCCAGAGCAGCCATAGCTGCTCGCACAGATCATCCAGCGTCCGTTACTTAAAGATCAGCGTTTTGAACTGATTTACAAAGCTGCACTTTAACTTGGCATTTTTATGATTCACTGCTTAGTTCTCTAATTACAGCTGAAAGGAAATTTGAGATAAGTATCATGTAATGAAAGAGCCAAAACCCCAAGTACAATTGGTTTGATGATATATTCTCTGCTTGAATTAAACATGGGCTTGCTTTCTCTAACTAGGGATTTTTGGAGTTGGTAGAGGGAGGCTGTTCCTGTCTGCGGTAGCCTGCCAGCCTGCGTTGTGCTGAGCACTGTCAGAGAGCAGACTAGGTGAGCGCTGACTCTCCAGGAGCTCCGGAGGCACCGTCTGAAGCTGCTGGTGTCTCTTGCTAGCAGGCCAGCATCTGATTTAGATCCGGGTGCACAGGAGAGACACCTGCTCGTGGTGACACAGGCACAGGCATTGCCTGCCTGCAGTCCCCTCCCACAAGCCCACTCTGCTCTTGAAGCTGCCCACCCTGCTCGAGCCTCCTTGCTGGGGGGCTAGTGGGGAGGCTCCAGGGAACCAGCCGTGGGACCTCCTGCTGGCTTTTAAAATGTGTTTTCCGTAAGACATTTGTAGAGCAGTGAGGGGCTGGGGGCAGCAGGGTGTGGGGCAGCGGGCGTTGCAGGAGTCCCGGGCAGGGAGAAGGCTTTTATCTCATCCCGCTCCGGCTCTGGCCTGGGATGGAACAATCCGACTTGAGTGTCCAACCGGGAACGTGACCATCTACTGAGTTTATCTGCTCGTGTTGCTTCCCTTTGTAACTGCATGTGAGTAGTTGTTTGAATCGTCACCTCCTCTCTCTTTTCCCCAGTTCTTCCTCTCCATTTCTAAGTGGGAGTTAATGTGAGACCGGTCACGGCTGAGGATATGAATGGTGCTTGTTCTTTTCCGTACAAGATTAACGAGCAAATGGGTTTCCTTGTGCAGCGTGTGCTCCCTTTTGTCCTTACGTGAGGTCTGCGGTGCCAGGGCATCTCTGGGCAGTGTGCACTGAAGGAGTAGCTGCTCCTGGTCATCAGTTTTCCTTTCCTCATAAATATAAGTGAAGGAGCTGGAGGCCATAAAACCTCAAGGGTTGGGGTTTTTTTATTTTTATTTTTAAGCATCACACTAAGCTGTGTCATTTCCACAGCCCGCAAGCTGAAGAAGCTGGGTAACCTGAAGACACAGGATGAGGCAGAGGCAGCCAGCTCATGCAGCCCCTCAGAGGAGCAGGCTTCCAAGATGGTGATGACACACATCAACGGGTACGAGTGCCAGCCCATCTTCCTCAACGTCCTGGAGGCCATTGAGCCTGGTGTGGTGTGTGCTGGCCACGACAACAGCCAGCCAGACTCCTTCTCCAACCTGCTGAGCAGCCTGAACGAGCTGGGAGAGAGGCAGCTGGTCTACGTGGTCAAATGGGCAAAGGCCCTGCCAGGTGAGGAGGAAAACGAGCTGACCCTGTCCTTTCCCTGGCCCGTTCCTGAAGCCCCCCCAGCTGGCATCGCCTGGGGCGGGTTCGGAGGAGGCATCTGCAGCCTTGTCCCACCAGCACACCCTTCCCGGGGGGAGCATCCTCCTGGGGCACGGCTCCGTGTGACAGCTCCGTAAAGCAGGCTGCGGGTGCCGGGTTGATGGGAGAGGTGGCCCAGGGGGGACAAAGTACGCAGAAACCTGCGCTTATGGGTCCGTCCCCGTGGGCATGTGTCTGCTCCCCGGCGCGGGAGGGGCCGGTGCTGGGCATGAGCTCAGGGTCTTGCCCTCCCTGCAGGGGTTTTGCTGGGCGGTGTCCGCAGACCTGCAGGAGTCTTCTCTAATCAAGCATTAGCCCCGTCCCGAAACCCGCGTGAAGGGGTGAGAAGGGAATTTCCCCCGGTGAATCGGAAGCCTGTGAGGTGGAAGCAACCGGGCTGAAAGGAGCTGAGGCCTGGGAGATGGGAGAGATCCTTCCTCGCCATCATTGCATTTCACAAGCCAATTAATTTTAGTAAAATAGCAAAGGAGAGATACAAAATCCCCAAGGGCTTCCTCCTGGCAGTCAGGTTGCTATTGTGAGACAGGCTGCTGGAATATATTTATGGTGCATTCAGAGCGGTGCTGTGGGAGTACAGAGGGGTTGGGAGGTTTCCAAGTGGTAATAGTTATCAGGTGCTGTAAATGAGAACATCCTGGTGATAGATGTGTTCCCTGGTTCTGAGCAGAGAGGTTACCAGCCTGTGACACGCTGCCCGGTGTGTGTCGTACTGCTGCCAGTGAGTGAAATTACAGAGGACTGAGATCACTTTGGGTGCAGCAGGATCCAGTTCGCCTTCCAGCATCCCCGGGCCTGGGGCGTGGGGACGACACCGAGCTGCCTTCCTCACCCTGGCCCTGTTCCTTGGGAAAACCCACAGAAAAGAGGGATCCTGCTCGTTATGTGTGGGGTCATGTCACCAAAGGAGGAAACTGAGGCAAAGCAGGTTTGCCAGTGTATGCCAAAACCCGGAGGTGAACAAGTCAGATGTGTGACATTCCCAGGAGCCTGGCAGTGCCCCTGGCAGTAGCTTGTCCAGGAGGGGTGTTCGTCTGAATATGCTCAAATGTAGAGTAGCCCGTTCTGTGTCTTCTGTTCTAGAGTCAGAAAAGGTTCACCCAGCGTGTGAAACCAGGGACAAGCCATGCTTTCTTTTCTGGCTTATCTGCATCAGACATCAAGATTTCTTGAGAAAAGTACATGGAGACACCAGCAAACCGGGCCGGCAGTCCGGGGGCCGAGGTTGTAAAACTGCGGTAGTGCTAATGGAAAGGGAGAGCACTTTGAAAAACATTTTTCATCGTAACCACACCCTTTTCAAAGGCTTTTACTCCCCTTACTGCACGCGGTCGCAGACCCCGTGGTGCGTGGCACGGCGGTGGTGCTGCCTCGCGGGGCTGGCGCCTGCCCTGCCGGCAACGGCTTCTGGGCAAAATTAATTTTAATCTTCTGCCATCTGAGCGGTCACGGCTCTCTGGGCAGCTGCAGGATGACCGCAGCCCCTCCGCGGGGCAGGGGGTCCCTCCGGAGCCCACCTCTCCTGCCTGGGTGTGCTGCGGGGGGTGCTGCCCTCCCCATCCCGCCTGGCCGGACCGTCAGCATCTCTGTGTCCGGGGCGAGAGGCAAAGCCTGTTTGTTTTCCCCAGCTTTCTCCAGCGGTTCCCCGTGTGCCAACGCCGGAGGTCAACAGCAACAACACAAATTTGCCCCTTGGTCATTCTCCTGATCTTTTTTCCAGGGAAAGAACAAGCCACGGCAGGACTGTGGCTGTTGTGGTCCAGGTGCCGCGGCGAGGGGGGCTCTGCCCGCCCTGGTGCTGGTGCTCCCCCAGCAGCTTTTGGGGTGAACATGCACAGCCGGCGGTAGTTCGCTGTCTAACATTTATTTACGTTGTTTTGGTTAACAGAGCAGAAGTGTTTCAGTCCCCGGCTCTGCGGGCTGGCGAGAGGTCGAGGCTGGCGAAGGGGTGCCAGGGGGGAGCAGTGGAAAGGAGCCCCCAGCAGTGTAAGGCACCGGGCTGCAGCTGTTTTTATCGGAACAGAGAGATCTTCCCACGGTCTGCTGGGAGGCTGGAGGCCCTTGCATGAGCGCTGCGCTGGCGAGGGGAGCGGCCGGAGGCGTGAGGGGCCGTGGCTGGGCGGCCGAGGGGAGCAGAGCGCGAGGCCAGCGCCACAGCAGCGTCCCGGCGGGCACGTCGGTGCCCACAGGCAAACCTCGGCCTGCCCCTGCCCCCAGGGCAGCCCGGCAGGCAGCCGATGCCTGCGTGGGCCGCAGGAAGGGTGGAAGCGTGCTCCCTCTCCCCCTTTGCCCGTTAGCGAAGCACATCTGGCACAAGCGTTGGCTGAGCTGAGCACAGGCAGCTCTGTGCCTCAGCTGAGATATATGGCAGTGTAAAGGGGCAAAGGTTTTACCTTCCAGTGAGCGCTGCTGGCGGGAGGAAGGGGAACTCGCACCTGTAATAGAGGTAGCCTCAGCCTGATAACCAATATTAACCTGTGGCCAGCATTAATAAGTGATTATTCACTCTGCATCCTGCGTGGAGCATCACCTGTATCCCAAGAGTGATTAATATGCAGCAAGTGTTGCTGCTTTTCTTCCAGCGAGGCTTCAGTGATACCCCAGAAGCGAGACTGCATCAGGTAGGACGTTTCTGCACCTGCTTGCCTGCAGGAGCAATGTCACCTCTGTCTGGTGGAGGAGATGTAACGTGTGGCCCTTTGGAACCCGTGCAGTTGAGATTCCGCGTAGGAGAGGGTAGAAGCAAACTGTGGTTCGCCTGGAAAGGAAAGATTAAATAACCACAGCTTGCCAAGTAAGCTGCTGAAACACTGAATTAAAAAATCTGATTAAATCCATAAAATCTGTCCACTTCAAGGTAAGTGGAAGGAGTATGTATTTTCCCTTTTCCACATGCATAAATTCAGTGAAAGTGTTGCAGTTAATTTAGATCAGCACTCGAACACATTAGCTTAAAGATCATTTTGTCTGGCAGCAATTGAAAAGTCTCCAGTTTTCCCTGAAGCTGTTGGGAAATCAGACTGTAAAAATAACTGGGCTGCGAAAATACCAGGCTGTGAGAATAAGTGGGTGCAGGGGGAAGGGCTGCCTGGGCGGGGCAGGCGGCGGCTCCGCTGCTGGACGAACCCCCCGAGCGCCTGTCGGTGCACGTGTGTCGGGTGAAACACTCCACCTGGTCTCACGGGAGATGGGCCCGGCTGTTGGAGCTATTGCAAAATCTCTGTGTCCTTGCCAGGCCTCGGCGCCTCACGGGTGTTCCTGGCCCTGGCTTGCTCGCTTTTCTCTTCCAAATATACTCCCTTACTCGCCCTTTAATACAAGCTCACAACTGCTGGTGCGTCTTTTTCCATTCTCTGGGCAGTAACATCTCCAGATACGAGTGTTGGTTTCCAGTGGGGATGTTGCTTTACGGTGACATGCGCGGTGTTCAGGGGCTGATCCCTCAGATGTCATTCTGGCACAGCAGCGCATCAGGAGAGGACACAGAGAGTTTGTTTCCACACTCTGCTGCTTTAAGATTATTCACAAGAAAAAAGTTATGCGTTGTTCTTTTTCAAGTCATCGGTAAATTTAATTTTACTTTTGCTTTCGTTTCTTTCTGTAGGAGGTGTCTTCATTCTTCAGACTATGCCAATACTAAAAATTTAACAATGTATTGTGGCATTAGGTTTGTTTCTATTTTCTTTCACTGTGATGCTGGCCATACATCATCTGGAGCAGGGAGGTTTCCAGGAAGTGATAGGGATCTGCTTTCTGAGAATCAGTGATGTCTCAAGGCGTCTCAGCTCAGAAACGGGAAGCAGTGATTCCTTTTAGAAAAGTCAGCCACCGTGTTTCTAGAAGTTGTTTTTGTGGACGAGCAGAAAGCAAACACTAAGTCCTGTAACAACAAAACTGTTGTGTTCAAATACCTTTCCTTAAGCACTGATAAACCTTGCGCAAATATTTTTTTTTTTAGTGAACGTAATTACAAGGTACCGCACAAGTGCACCAGAACCCTTCCCAGAGCAAGGATTGGGGGCAACAAATGCTTCCAGAAACGCGTGGAAAAGCTGATCCTGGGTGGTGAAGGAAAGGGCAGCCCCGGACGGGACCTCCCGCCAGCGCTGGGTTCTGGGGACGCGGCGGGGCGGGCAGCGGCGGGGGGGCCAGGGGCTTTCTCCTGCGGATGCTGAACCCAGCAAAAGGGGCCTGGGGGAGAGAACAGGCTCGAGGGAGGGCGAACGCTGGCGACCAGGAGGTTCGTGTTCAGCCGGGAGCTCAGAGCCTCCGGTGGAAATCACCGGCCCAGTGGGACGCGGCTCGTGCGCAGGCTTCGGGTTTTTAATGTGGTGATGCGCAAACTGAAGGGAAAACGTACGAACGTAAAGTGAGTTCAGTCGGCGGTAAAACATGGCTTGTGCTCGTTCGCAGTTGACAGCTTCCCAGGCAAGAGGCAGATGCTTGCCTCAGTGGATTATAATTATACACTGGAAGTGTTGGGACTGCTTTAATATTCGATGGAAATAATGTACGATTTTCTTGAAAGCAGATTACATTGGAGTACTTAGCGGTGTCTGGAACGCACGGCGTTGGAGGTGATGTCTGTGCGTGTGGTGTAAATGTGCCCGGGGTTTAGCTGTGAGCCACCATCTGGGAATGCTAATTGGAATGTGATTGATATTTCTGTTTCGCTTGCGATTCAGCAGAGGTTTTCATATTCGCTTTCATGGTTGTTAGATAAATGAACTGTGTACTTGACACAGAAACCGAAGCAGCCTGTTAACCGTGTGATGGGGCCTCGGGGTTACTCGCTGGCTCTGAGCATTGTACATTAAAATCCGTTTACTTAAATTTGGTGAAGTCCCAACAGGTTGAAAAGAAAGGAGGTTTCTCTACTTATTTCCTTGAGTGCCAGAACTGCACCAGAGGAGGCTGTTGGTTAGGGAGGGCTTGTTTCTGCCTCAGTGCCTGGAGAATGGGATCGCGTTGATTGTGCTGCTGCGGGGCTCCCACTCCCCTTCGGCAGATTTATTTCTGTGAGCAGAACAAAGCAAACAAATCCTCCTCGGCTGTTCATTGCCCTCTCTTTTGACATCCTGTCTCACGTGGGGACTGTGAATGTTGTGGAGGGGGGATCTGGGGGTTCTGCCGTGACTGCAGAGCCGGCGGCACGGTAAGACTCACTTGGGGTGTCTAATCAGGGCCAGAAATGACACTAATTAGTGCCGGCCTGGTGCCGGGGAGCTGGGCCTGCTCAGCACCCTGGTGGGGTGCGTTATCCTGCGGGACTCTGGGGAGTCGCTGAAGCCCCTCCTGCTGTATTTTTATGTCCCGTCTGGTGCAGAGTGATGCTTGTTCACCTCAGTGGCTCTTGCTCTTCAAATACCGTTTGTGAAGATCTTCGAGACTCTTAGGGGGAAGGTGTCGCTGATTACTGCTTGCCACTGCCTTCCTTTAAAATACTTGGCTGCCTGTGGCTTTCTTTACCCCCTCCGTGTGGCTGGGGATCCCCTTTCTCCCCTCCCAGATGCAGTTTTGTGCTTCAGCTGTTCCCGACAGCCCATCAGGTGTGAGCACAGCGGCTGCGTCCCGGGACGAGCTGTTGCGAGGCTGCAGATCGCCTTGTCCTAGCAGGGGTGCTCCAGGGGAGCGGGGCTCTGCACAGACTCCCTGGTAGTTGCAGGTTATCAATTTGTGACATCCCTCTCTTGGTTTTCAATAGGATTTCGCAACCTGCATGTGGATGACCAGATGTCAATAATCCAGTATTCTTGGATGGGCCTCATGGTTTTTGCTATGGGCTGGAGATCTTTCACCAACGTCAACTCCAGGATGCTTTACTTCGCTCCAGATTTGGTCTTCAATGAGTAAGTGTGAAATAACAATAATTAATACCGTGCTTTGTCTGGGTCAGACTGTGTGAGAAACGAGAGCAAGACAAGGAATTTGCTTTCCCATCTGCTCAGGAAGTGTCAGGTTTGAGTAATGGTGCTTTCAGAGTAGGAGGGACCTGCTTTTCCCCTCTGGCTGCCCCACAGCGATCTCCGGGAGCAGTAAGAGGAGTTGCAGTGTCTCTCCCGGTCCTTCTTCCCTTTCCCTCAGCCCCCACCAGGGCAGCAGCAGGTGCTGGGGGCGAGGGGCCGGCCCGTGCAGACCTGCCTGTTTTCTGCGGGACCTGCACGCCTGCTTGCAGCTCGGTTGGTCAGCTGGAGCGATCAGAGACAAACGTTTATTGTGAGTTCCTGAAGGGTTCTGTGTGATGTACCCTCAGCTTAGAGTTGGGGAGAGTTTGTTGACACTAAGGTAGAACTTCAAAACAATAACTAAGCACAGCAGCAAGCAAAACCATGCGCCTTCTCCCTGAGAGCCCTGAGCTCAGCTTTGTATCCCTCACGCATAACCGTGTTTGAGAATCACTGCAGTCGTTTTTCAGGCAGGCAGAGGGTCAGACGAGCCCTGCAAACCCCAGGTATCCTCCGTTTCCAAAGAGGGCTGTGCACGGGCGTTTCAGGCTCTTGCTGCCAGCATCCCCTGTGGCAGAGCTGAGGGTCCCGGGATGTGCCGGGTGGGGCAGAGCGTGTCCTGCCCCCCACGTCCCCCTCAGCTCCCCTGTGACACTGAACTCCTCATCTCACCGCCCCAGGTACCGGATGCACAAGTCCCGAATGTACAGCCAGTGTATCAGGATGCGGCATCTCTCGCAGGAGTTCGGGTGGCTTCAGATCACGCCCCAGGAGTTCCTCTGCATGAAGGCTCTACTCTTCTTCAGTATTAGTAAGTGCTCACGTCTTTCCTCAGTAGATCTCCAGCTGCTGTGTGCTGTCTCGCCTTGGGAACTGGGGGGGTTCAGTCTGGAGAAGAGGAGGCTGAGGGGAGACCTCCTGGCCCTCGGCAACTCCCTGCCAGGAGGGGGCAGAGAGGGGGGATGAGTCTCTGGAGCCAAGGCCCCAGCGCCAGGCCCCGAGGGAATGGCCTCAAGCTGCCCAGGGCAGGGTCAGGCTGGCTCTGAGGAAGGATTTCTGTGCAGAAGGGGCTGT
>NW_020799100.1:23161192-23172020 GCF_003259725.1 Athene cunicularia | reverse complement strand
GACAGGGTTGGACCAGGTGACCTTTCAAGGTCCCTTCCAACCTGGACTGTTCGATGACTCTGTGATTCTTTGTGGTTTGTTTGTTGTTGCTCTTGGCACACCTTTGCAGTGTGCTCCCAGGCTAAGTGGCAGAGAAAAGAGACGTTAACTGCTGAGGGAGTGGGAGTTAGCTGTGCCTGTCCCTCCCTGCAGTAACCACTCCTGAGCTTGAGTTTATGGGCTTCCTTTTTTAGCAATGAAAAGCTCTTTGTAGCTGATACTTTTCCATAGGCAGCCTAGCAGAACAGCTCCAGTTCTCAGTGCCCCCAATGAATCTTCTCTGATTACAGCAGCGAAAACAAATTCTCTGTTTGTGACTTAAATTTGTGCTGATGAAACGTGAGCTAGACCTTTCCTCTTCCCTGGGGCTCCGCCCCGTGCCCGTATGTCTACGAGCAAAAAGCAATTCCTGATCAGTGAAGTCAGCAGCACCTGCACACGATAAGACAAGTTTAGGGGTAAGGAAGTGCCGTTTGTATACATCCCCATTTCTGGGGACTCTGAGCGTGAAGGAGCATGGCAGAACATGCTGCCAGGCGGGGGGTTCCCTCGCTCATCCTTGGGGTGCCCTCCTGCCGTCAGGCTGCCGCCGGGGAGCGATGGCCCGAGGGCAGAGCGGGTCCCACTGCAGCGAGGTCCAGCCCTGCCCCTGCTGACGGCTGCTCGGCCGCTGACCAGCGACTTCTCGTTTAACAAACTTCCTTCCTTTCCCAGATTGCCAAGGATCTGCATCAGTTTACATTTGACCTCTTAATTAAGGCCCATATGGTGAGCGTGGACTACCCTGAAATGATGGCCGAGATCATCTCTGTGCAGGTTCCCAAGATCCTGTCTGGAAAAGTCAAGCCTATCTACTTCCACCCACAGTGATCTTCCCGAGGGAGCCCCCGGTTCCGCCGCCCCGTTCCAGCCATCTCCCGTCTGTCACTTCTGCACTACTGCACTGCAGTGCCTTGGGGAATCCCCCCCGCAGAGGCCACGGACAGTTCCGAACCACGACCTGCTGGGATCTCTGATGTTTTTCTTTTTCCCGAGGTACCGCTGAACTGAACTACCTGCCCCGGCTCCTGCCCAGACACGCTGTGCTGGGGCAGGGGATGGCGGCCTGGTGGCAGCGGCACCGTGTCTATGCTTTCTTCTTTGTGTGTTTGCCACAGTGGCTTTTAGTGGCCCAGGGCCACGGGAGATCGGGAGAAACGCCCGCAGTTGTTGGGTTTGGGTACTTTTTTTAAAACCAGAACAAGACAAGAAGCTGGTCGAACCTCTCAGTTTGGGTGTGGGTTACTTTAGTCCTTTGGGACTTTTTATTTGCATTACGGTGCTGGGAAGCAGATGAGTTAAAATACAGCAGTAGAGAAACAGAGAAGAGTTGTGGAGACGAGATGAACTTGCAGCCTGATGGATTTCCAGGACCTGCTGCTGGGTCAGAAAGCTGCCGCGCAGCCGTGGAGGGCTCTGCCCCCGCCAGCACCCTCCTGCCGCCGGCCCCGGTGGAGCGCTGCGGGGCTGTCGTGGAAGGGCTGCCGAGGAAGACGCCCTTCGGGAGGCCCCAAGGAGGGCAGAGAGCGACTGGTTTCCACCTGGGATGATTTTCCTGCAGCTGGTGAGGCTGGTCTCGGTCTGGCCAGGCGCTCAGCAGCCACAGTCCCATCCTGCTGCTCCCACACAGCCGTACCCACGAACCCACCTCCGCAAGTGCCTGACGTCCTCCGACCTGACGCTCTCCCTCCTCCCGCGGGCACCCCAAGGCCCTGCCCGGCCCCTCACCACCTCTGCTCTGTGTCCGCAGACCCCGGGTTTCCAGCTACACGACTTATTTTCTGTTTGTCCCAACTGTTCTTTCTGAAGCCACCAAGACTGCCTGGCCGGACGCAGTGGGGGCTGTGACGTGGTCTGGCTTTACCCGCACGGGTGGCTACAAGGGCTCCTTGTGCCGGCGAGTCCGTGCCCTGCCGCACGCCGTTCATTGACCGGGGGGGGGGTTTGCCACCACGGGACGGAGCGGGGTTTGTGGTGGAGCTGTGCCCCCCAGGGCTCTGAGCCCCCCAGGGCTCTGTCACAGTCCTCGGGCACAGAGATGCCCCAAGCATGAAGCAGATGCCGGAGCGTGGAGCGGTGAACCCGGCCGTCAGGTGCCTCACACCGCGCCGTGTTCCCCCGTGTGCCACCCGCTACCGTCCGATGTCTGAAGGGGAAGGGGAGGGTGAGGCGGTCCGTGTCGTGTGGGAAGGGCTGCTCGTGCTTCTGCTGCTTCTGCTGCTCGTGCTTCTGCTGCCTGGACGGTTCACGAGTTGAGCGTCACCGTCAGCTCGCCGGGCAGGTGCCCTCGTGGTCCATCTGGGTTCTCTGCAAGCTTGCAGGAACAGAAACACTTAATTTTCCTGATGCTGAGAAGTATTCTCATTAAGGGAATTTGCATTAAGGGTATTGTCATTCATTTTCATGAAGGGAAGGGGTAGGGAACAAAAAACCCCAACTATTGAAGAGGGGGATGTTTCTTTACAGCGGTTTGTAATGGGTTTTCCTCCCCTGCTAGATGGGGCTCTGCTCACGCTCATCCTCCTGAAATCCCCTCTCGTAGGTGGCAACAGAGTCCGCAGGCGACCTCCCTGCCCGCCAGCCAGCAGGACGGTGTTCTCAGAGGCCTTTCCTATTGCAGAGGGCTGCACGCATTTTGACTGTTGATATGATCGACTAATACTTGCAAATGAACCAGTAAAAAGGTCCCGCTGGTGCATTTCCTCTCTTCCTGACCATTTTCTGGCTATTTTCGGGAGGCTGCAACAGGCAGCTGGGGGTAACACTCTGATCTCTGTCATCAACAGGAGGGTGTTTATCGGCAATGTGCAGAGCTTCGTGCTTCCCACAGCCTCGTGTCACTGAGGTTTTCATTAGTTAATGAGCACGGAGGTATCCTGCTGGGAACTTCTGCCAGGAGATGGGGAGGAAATCAGGCTGGATAGGGATCTGCTGGTGGAGGCTCGCCTGGATGAAGGCCGGTTTGGAAGGGGGTGCTGCCTGTGGGGCGAGCCGCCGGCGCCTGGTGCCTCCCCGACGGCTGCCGGAGCTCATGGCAAGTCCCGCAGCCTCGGGGCAGGGGAACAGCCCTTTTTTACACAAAAACTCCCTTGTTATGATGTTATTAGAGGGGTGACTGGAGGATGTGGGACCCAGTAGCACCTGTGTGTGTATTTGCTGGCAGGGAGTTCACACTGTTCCTGGTTTATTTTCATGGCTGCTGCAGGAACTGGGGAAAAAAGAGGCTTAAGAAATACCGAAGTCCAGGTCCTGCCATACAGCTTTGTCCTTTTCTGTGTTTTCTTGTCTCCTTTTGCTTTACTAAAGCAAAGAGGATTTCCCCATGTTCACAATCCTGTGGAAGCTGTCCCGTCCCTGAGGCTTTCCTGGAGACGGCTGAGCCCTGGGAGAGGGGATGCCCCCGGCGTCGGTGACCTGCAGTGCCCCGTCCCCCCGCTGCCTCATGGGCTCTGCTTTGTCTTCTCGGGGGGTGTGTGGGCTTTTGTGCCACCTTGGCCCACCTTGGCCCATCTCCCAGCCGGGTCCTGGCAGCCCCGTCCGCACTCAGCAGGGAGCCTCGATTAGCAAGAGCGGGAGCTGCTCGGAGAGACGGGGTGAACGGTTCTGGAGAGCCTGGCAGCATCAGCGCTGTTCCCCCAGAACGCCCAAAGGGCCTCTGTGCTTGGCCCCAGGCAAAGCGGGGTTAAGCCGCGAGCATCGCGCAGGCGAGGTCGATGCCGAGCATGAGGAAGGCATTGGCCCCTCCTGTTGCTGAAGATACCTGTTTAATGCTCTGAGAGAGTTTCTTTTCTAGTTGCACACAGTGCAACTAAATATTCTTTGGGAGATGTGTCAGTATATGCCAATATTAACAGCAATTTTCAATATAATAATTTTTTCTGGTTAGGTACTGCTGTTTTCAGAGGTCCGTCCTTTGAGCATGAGCAGAGCGCCCGCTGGCACACCCTGGTGTCGGTATCAACTTCTTCAGCTTTCTTGTAGCTGAGTCTGGTTAGACAGGGATAGTGTTTGCACTTGGGGGGTGACAGAGTGTCCTTTATTTCTGCCCTCTTCGACTGCACGAAGTGTCCTTGCACTTTAGGGCAGAATCCTGGAATTACACCGTGGTAGCTTTTCTCTAACTGTTCCAAAGTAGACTTTCAGAGGCACAGAAATTACCGTAACGCCTGGCTGAGTCGTGCTCTGCCCCATCCCGTCCCGGTGCCTGTTCTCAGGCGATGCGGCGCCTGGACGTGGTGGATGGAAACCCGCTGCGGGGCTGGGCACGGCCCCGCTGCAGGGGGGGGCTCCAGCCTGGCCGGGGGGGTCGGCGTGGGATGGGGGGGCAGCGGTGTGGGCTGCAGCCCCCCGCGCCCCCCTGCGCTCACTCACCTGGAGGCACTTGTGCTCCGTTCCCTTTTCAAGTGGTGGGGAACCTGCCCGTGGGGTTCAAGAAGTGAAGAACACCTGAAACCACAGCACGTTTGTAATAAGCCGCTCTCTGTGCCGGGTGTTTTGTGTTCTGTGGCAATTCAGCGCTGGTTTTATTTGTTACCATGTCTCTGTAATAAAGAGTTCTCTATATTGATATATATTCTTTTCTTTGTAATAAGCCAAAAAGCTCATTGCTGGTGCCTTTTTCCCGGGGCGGACCCCGAGCCCGCAGCCGTGTTCCCCGCAGTACGGAAGCAGAATGTCCCTGCCACTGCTGGTTTCGCAGCAGCTGGGCGGGGTGGGGAAGCAGAGGCGCAGGCTGACCCCAGAAGAGCACAGGCGCCTGCAGGCGGGGCAGGAGGACGTTCAGGTACAACGACGTGGTCCTTGGCGAGGGCCAAGCTTTCCTCTTCCTGCGCCCAACACGGGAAGGGCCTTTGCCCGCGCTCGGGCTGCTGCTCCGCCAACTTCATCCTGCGCAGGGGGAGCGGACACGTGCCGCGTCGCGAGGGCTGCGGCTGCGTTGCGGTTGCAGTGCTGCTGCCTCAGCCCCCTTCAGGCGCGGCAGCGTTCTCCCCCAGTTAATAGCTCCTGAGGGTGGATTCTGCTTCTAGAGAAGGACGTTAGTTGGATTGTTGCCACTGCTCCTTCTTTTACAAAAATTGGAACTGGCTACATTGGGTAAGGAAAATAAGAGACCTACAACGTCACAAGATCACGGAGAGTGGAGAGCGGCGACGCCGGCTGCCTTGGCCAGCGAGACGCGGTGGAGGGTGCCCAGGAGACCACCACCGCTCAGAAGTCACCGTGCGGGACTGAAGGACACTTTACTGTCGTAACCAAAAAGAGGAGCCTGTCTGGCATCCGGGATAAAGACAAAGCCAATTACACTCCATGAGGGGAAATCAGAATACTCCCTTTCTGCCTGTTTTAGTCTGTGCTTGGGTCCCACGCAAGCCCTCAGCCTGTGCCGTGCCACAGGGCAGACCTTCACGCTTGGTGTTCAGCTCTTTTTGTAATCTTAAAATCTGTTGTTGTTCTAAGTACAATAAAGGCAGACTCTTGTTTGTTGGAACGCTGCTCTGTGCGTGTATTTGGCTTTTGTTTCAGTTATCTGCATGAAAAATGTTATCCAGTGTGACGAGTATTAGCTATTGACGATGCCAGGAGTAAGTGGGTCATTTTTCAGTGGATGAGGCTGCATGTTGGGTCATTCGTAGGCTGTTTTTCACAGTAGGATTTTGCTATTAATCACGTCTGAACTGTTAATTCATTTACACATCAATTGACTAATCCTTTCATATATGCCTCCTTGGGTCTTTTAAATTGAATTTCATTTGATTAATGTATTTCTCAAAGCAAGGAGCTAATAAAGGCCAGTGTCCTCCTCCTTTTGTGGTTGTTCTCGGTATCTTTATGAGCAGTTGTAAATCCATTCTGCTGGAACTTCTTTATAAAATTGACCTGTGCTCTCTAGGAAATAAAAAAGGCTGCTTATCGGCCCACTTTTTAATTCAAGGCACAGATGTGAATGCAGCTCAGGGTCAAGATTTTATTTGCTGTAAGACAAGCCAAAGAGCTTGAGGAAAAGAAAAAAAACCAACAACCAAACCTCGTCAGTCCACAGAGAGCTGGCAGTGTCTGATTGCAGAGCAGCGATCCCCGGTAAGCAGCGTCCCGAGCAGCGCGAACAGCCTGGGCGTGTGGAGCAGCGTCGTGCTCTGTCATCAGAGTCCGTCCCCGTCCCTCTATCTGTGTCACAGTTAAAAATGAATGCTTCAAAATTCACCCCTAATCCACACCGAAGAACCCACGGCTGCTCATGGGCTGTGCTGCCATCTCAGATACTGGTCACCGTTACCCCCAGGGTCCCCCTCAGACGTTGGCTTGGCCACCAACGTGTCCTGGGCCGAGAGCCGAGCACGCAGGTGATACACAGACAGTGGATGTCTGGCAGGGACAGTCGCCGATGCTAATAACTGTAGAATTGGTGAAATCTCTGCCCTGGCTCTGAATTCGGAGCACAAGGTCTCCAGACAAGGGTGGCAGTGCCACTTCGGCCTGTCTGGAGCCCTTGCGATGGCTCACGGACACACACAGACGAGGGCTCCAGGGCGTGGTTGCTGTCGCGGAGCTGCCCTGACGCCTGCGCAGGTCACGGCCCCTCGGATCTGAGGGGCTCGTCATGCCCCAGCTGAGGAGGAGGAAGGCCGGGCGAGGGAGACGTGGTGGTTGCAGGCTGGGGGGGCTCCAGTGAAGAGCCCGGCGACGCTCAGGTTGGCGTCTCGAGGTGACTTTTCTACACAGGAGCGTGTAGACACACACGGATTCGTGTGGAATCTCATGAAGGTGGTCAGGCAAAAAAAGACCCTCGTGCCCCCTTCGCACCCCATGGCACCGCGCCGTTCCCAGCGGGGCTGACGGAGGCGATGGGGCTGCCCCGGCTCTGCCCCACGGCATCGCCCCCAGCTCGGTGCCAGCCCAGCAGGGGCCAGGGGCCACGAGCAAAGTCTGAGCCCCCCAACCCGCTGTGCGGGCAGAGCCAGGGCTCGGGGAGCCCAAGGGGACGCGGGATGTCGGCTCCTGCCTGGCCTGACCCGGGCGAGAGCTGCCCCAGCCCTCCATCCCGGCGGGGATGGGGCTCGGGGGGCTCGGGGGGCTCGGGGCAGCCCAGCCTCCGGAGGGAAGGGAGGAACGCTCAAGCCAAGTGCTCTGTTCTTGGCAATGGCCTCGCTCTGGAGCAGAAACCCACTTAATATCCATAATAACCGTTCAATTTAGAAAAACAACACTTCTCAGCAGGGAGGAGGGACTTACTGGGAGGTCTGAGAGGGCTGCAGAGCTGCCCTTCCCGCTGCCGTGTTCATTTGTCTGCAGGTCTCTGCAGACTCCTGGCCCAGTTCGCAAACAGCCCCTGGCCGGGTGCCCTTTCTGGTCCTTTGGGATGACAAACGCAGCCGGACCTTTTCCAGGAGGCTCCGTCGGCCGAGCGAGTGGGGCCTGCCTGCTGCACGATGGGCTCCTGCAGCACAAACCCAGTGAGGAATCAATCCTGCCCTGGTGGGTTTTGTTCTGTTTTGGTTTTTTTTTTTTTTTTTTTCTGAAAACATCTCACATCAAGCAGCCCTAAAATGTCTTTAACTGCTTTAAAGCAGTTTGCTCACCTTAGTCCTTAGAACAGCCAGTGGGAAGACAGAATGGTTCCATTTCCCACCCGCAGCCGAAGCCCCACGTCAGTGGGGGCTCCCTGATCCTTTTCCAGCCACCGTCACCGTCTCCCATCCGTGGTGGCCCCAGCAGTTCCTCCATCCCCCTGGCCAGGCCGGGCTCAGCTCACCTGGTGCTGGGTGCTGGGCGCCGGGCGGGTGCTGAGCCGTGCTGGCGGGCTGGGGCCTCCCCATCACACTAAGGGTTCAGGATCCGGCCACTGAACCGTGCTGGGACCGATGTGTATCTATTTATTGCAGCCAGAGAAAGGTCCAAGAGGCAGCAGGACACGGCTCTCCGTGGGTCCGAAACTGCCTGGGGAATATTTAAACCCAGGAATTGTGGCCCGGGACTGATGTTTAGACAAACCTGGGTGGTAACGGGCTCCCAGCTGTGAGCGGACGCTGTGCCTGAGGCCACGGTGCCTGGCAAGGAGCACGCTGGTTGTTTATTATGGAAGTATTTTAAATTTAGTTTAGTTTCTCCAATTTGCATCAGTTTTTGCAGCTCCCCCTGGGACAGAGCGATTACAACCCCAGGCTTGACCCGGAGCTCAGCCACTGCCCAGCCCCGTGTTGGTGCCACTGCGAAGCCCCCGGGGCCACCCCAGTCCCGAGCCGATGGGCTCCCGCAGCCCCCCGCTCCCCTCCTGCCCAGCTAAGCCCAGCCCAAGCCCCAGGGAGCACAGGTTTTAGCAGGCGGGCGGCTTCCAGCCAGATCAGAGTGATACACTGGCCATGCCAAGCCTCTCACATGAGGCTTTTGGGGCGTTTTTGGGTTTTTTTCAGCATGTGCGCCCACCCCACCTTCCCGCAGAGCCCAGCCTGACGCTCAGCAGGAGCGTGGGGGTGAGGAAGGAGGCTGGCAGCACGCACCGCGCCGCGGGGTCACGCCGACTCCTGTGCTCGGCCTGAGGAACCTCCGCCAGCCCGGGCTTTGCTCCTCACCCAGAACTGCCGCCGTGGTGGACACAGGAGAGGGCGAGCAGGGCCCTGCCTTTCAGCAGCTCTCACAGACTCTGATAGAGGCTGTGAAAGTGCTTCTTCCATTAACTTCTGAAAATACAATGAAGATAAAAAACGTCGCCGCTTTCACTGGCTCGAAGCATCTCCTGATTTTTTAAGCCAATCACAAGATATTTTCTGGTGGCCCAACTTTTGATTTACGGATGTATAGGCCGAGTAATGCTGCTGACAGCTGCCAAGAAAACGTCTGATGCAGAAAGCTGGTCCTAAATCAGAGCAGTCAGCTGGTTAATTGTGCAGCAAGTTGGGCCAGAGAGAATTATGGAGCTTAAAACTAAGACTCTGATCTTGCAAGAAGTCCTGCGTGGGTGGATTCCTGTGCCTTTATGGGTCTCCGTGCAGCACATAAATTGAAGATGTCGGTGCTCCACTAAGTACATTTCAATTCTAAATTTATCATATAGATGTGTCTACTGTAGTGTGCTTTTAACCTCTCCAAATTCTTCCTCCGGGAAGCCCTCCCCGAGGCTCAGTCTCCAGCTTCGAAACTTCTTGTTTTGATTATCTTTCCTTTGTATATAAAAAAAAAACTGACAAGGTTTTACTTATGCTGGAAAATATTTTTCTTGCTCAGATGAAATCAACATGTTTTCCTTAGGAAAGCAAACCGTGCACCTGTGGGTTGGGACACCAGAACTCTCAGTGTGGTGCCTCGGTGCACATTCCAATTTGCCATCATTTAATACGAGGTCTAATGGGAAGAAAAACCAGTTTTCTTTCCCTGAAATGCTGTTTTGAAGGCATCCATCCCTGGAAAAATTACAGTCCTGAAAAGAAACTTTGCAGATAAAAAAGGAGCTGGGAAAAAAATAGGCAAAAAAATCCCTCAAGCTGCTGCTTTGGCTTGTGGCACCTGGGCGCGGGGACCCGGCGTGGTCAGGGCGTCGGGGCCCGCCGGGCGCTCCCCGGGGGCCTGGAGCCGGGACAAGGCCCGGCCCCCCCCGAGCCTGCAAACCCAGCTCAGCACCCTCCAACGTGCTGGGATGGCAGAGTTATTGCAGGAAGGGTACTGAGAAAATACAGCAATGAGAGGCCTGGAAAAGGGCAGAGAGGAGAAATGAAGCTCCCGCTGACACCAGCGCTGAATTCAATCCGCTCAGGCTGCCGAGCTGCAGGCTTTTCCCGCCACAATACTATAGGCTGGAAAAATGAAAAATAAAATCCCTCAACCAAGGAGCGAGTGGTTTATTTAGGAAATCTTGTGGAAAGAGGCTGCATTTCCTCTTTGCGTGGAGGAAGCAAAGCGTGCGGCCCCCAGGAACAGCCCCTCCCAGTGCGGGCGCGCGGTCGGGCGCTTTTCCCTAAGCCCGGGCTCAAGAGCAGGTGGTGAGACTCATTTAAGAGAGACCCGCGAGGGGGCTTTTGTCGAACAGGAGCGAGAAGGCTGGAAACGCGGGGGCACAGCGCCACGAGGCTGGGAAAACACGTGAGGAGGGGATAAAGCTGCCGGAGGGATGGAAAGGAGCCGGCGCTGCGTCTGCAGTCGGAAATAAGCAGAAAGGCGTTTACTGACGGAGGCAGCTCAACAAGAACCGGGCAGCAAAGTTAACGATGAGCAAAGGCTCAAAACCCACCTTTCAAACCCGCCCCTCTGTAACAGGCAGGAGATACTTCATGGGGTTTACACAGGTTACAGTTGTAATATAAAAATGCTCCTTACTAGAAATAAAAACTAAGCAAAGACACTGAACACCACACCTAGAGGACTCTTTCATCAAACCACTTTTAGATTTAATTTTGACAAAATACCCACGTGTGCCCCAGCCACGGGTGGGGAGGGTCGGCTGCACCCTCGGGGTGCGGGACGGGTCCCGCGGGGCCCGAGAGGGGATGGTGCAGCGGGTGCAACATCGGCAGTGCAGAAAGAAGGAAAAAAAAAAGCACGGCTGGATTCGTCTTTTGTTTTACATCATGGAAACTTTATAAACACTTGAAGTAACCTACGCTTTTACAGGACAAAATGGCTCCGAGCTGCGCTGGGCTGGGCGAACCCCGCGCTCCCAGCAGGATTGTGCCCCGCAGCCCCCCCAGCACCCCCCACCACTGGTCCCCAGCACCCAGCTGCGCTCACGGAGGAAGAAAAAAAAAAAAACAGCACAGACACG
>NW_020799100.1:23157456-23161142 GCF_003259725.1 Athene cunicularia | reverse complement strand
CCTGGCCCGAGGGCACTGCCCGGGAAGCCGCAGGCGGGGTCTCCCCCAGGCAAAGCCCCCAGCCCAGCCTGTTCCCCAGGACTGGGACACGCTGACGCCGGCGGGGGGGTGATGAAGAGATGCCCACGACGCTCCCCCAGTCCCTGCCCCACAGGGGCAGCGTTTCCAGTAACACAGGCGGCTCCCGACAGGCTGCGATAGCGCTCGCCCAGCCAGGAAACCCTCCCGGGCAGGACGGAGCTTCTCCTGGTGGGGGGGGCCAGCCCCAGCCCCGGTCACTCCCCTCGCACCCAGGCGGGGAGGCCGCCCCGGCGCTGTGACCCCACGGCTGTCCCGGGTCACCCCTGCCCAGGCGCGCTTCCCCCAGAGGGAGCAGGGAAAGGCCCCCCCGGCCGCCGCCGCCCCTCCCGCAGCAACAAGGGCCCCCCCGCCAGCTTCCTCCTCCACAGCTGGCGCAGAGGGGCGGCGGGGGCGCCGGGGCACTTCGACACAACCGCGTGGGGAGGGTCTTCCCTCCGTCATTGTCTCTCTCACTTCTAATTTCTTGAGCCACTTCTGCCAGCACGCTCTGAAATCATCGTCCGGTCGGAGAGCTGCTCCCAGGGGCGCTGGCACTGGGAAAGTCCTCGCTGTGGCACGGCCGTTTCACAAGCACAGAGAATGTCCTGGGTCCAGCTGGGCTGAGGCGGTTCCAGAGTCTGGAAGAAGAAACCAAGCCCGTGTGAACCCCTCGGCGGCGGCACAGCCAGCACCAGAGCAAGGCCAGACCTCGGCACCGCGCTGGCGGCTGCCCGAGGGGGCTCAGGAGGGGCAGATCCGCCTGATTTACTCCACAGCACACCCCAGCGAAGAGCAGGGCCCACCTCGAGTTGTTGCCGTTGCTTCTGCCAGAGTCTCCTGCAGGGAGGACGTTTCTCCTCATCCTGCCTTTGCGACTCCCACCGCCTCCCCTGGCCTCCCGCCGCCCCCCAAATGCTGACTGTTACGTGTGTGCTTTCGGCTGATTATTTGGTTTACTGTCATGAACACGTACCTTTAGCCTCAGCTCTCATCACCTGGGATCCTGCCTTGTGGTGATGAAGAACTGTGTAGGAAGAAGCAGAAGAAAACAGAGAGAAACTTAATACAATTAGCAAGCTCAAGCTCGGACCCACAGAGGGCTGGGTAAGGGGTGGGTCAGGGATCTGTTTTTCAGTCTCACAAGTGACCTCGCTGCCAGGACCAGCAGGCAACATTTATCAGACTGACACGCAAACCTGCCGCGCTTCTGGCGGAGGTTGGCGATCTGTAAGCGTGGGAAGCTGAAGCTGGTTTAAGCAGACGATATTAAAACTGAAATCCGCTGCCACGAAGCACAGCGCTTGCTGTCCAAAGCCCTGCTGGGCCCCTGGCCCAAGCTGTCCCTGCAGCCCCCCGTGCCTCTGGGCCGGAGCTACGCCTGCACCTCCAGCGTGTGTAGGACCATGCGCTCTCCGGTCCCGCACCTCTGCCGGCTGCCGCGACCTGCCCAGCCCTCCTCCTCTCTGCCAGGACTTAGCTCTGCTCCTCGCAAAGCCTGAGAGCTACAATGTGCACTACGCTGACTTGGATCCACGCCGGATAAAAGGGATCCGTAGATATATTTAGTCCTTCACAGACTTACATTTAACTTATCAAGTCTGTGTCTAGAGTCACACTTTACACTTTGTGCTCTTTGGCTGCAGCATTTCAGCTGAGACCCATCTTCTGCTCATGACTCCAAGGGGCCAGAAAGGGGGGGGGGGTCCCGAGGGGCCTGGCTCGGCCTCGGTGGGAGCGCGGGCAGCAGGGCTGCTCTGCCCCACCCGCCAACTCCCCGCTGCCGGGCTTACTTGCTTGTTCTTCGGGAAGCTGTCTCAAAGAACTTTGTCCTGGAGGCCACCCTGCAAAGAGAACGAGAGGTTGCTCCAGCTATCCATCTGATGAGGCCGTTTGCTAATTAGATCCCATCTGAGCCCAGGGAAAGGGCAGACTGCAGACCATCGCACTCGAACGGCGCGTTTGCTGCCGCGGCCGCGCTCCTCGTGCCACTGGCTCCCTCCCCTGCCCAGGCAGCCCTGGCAGCTCTCATCACCCCACACGCCAGCTTATAAACCCCCACCCCTTGCTTTTTACGGCCTCTCCTTTGTTTTTTACACGCTTTGTGTTTAGCTTCCAGCTCCCCTTGCAGAAAGCCAAGTCCTAAGCAGCGATCTGGGAGAGCCAAGGCTCCTCGTTTTCACACCTTGTGTCACTACGGGCAGGGGGAGGCCCCTGGGTGGCCCCCATGAGCCCCCGGACACAGGGGCCGGGTGAGGGGTGTTAGTGCAGACCTGGGTGCCCCTGCTGGGATGGCAGGGGAAGGGAACGTGTGTCTTCACTGGGTGCACAGCAGGGCCCAGGTAACCGGTCCTGGCTGCTGGGCTGAGATCCCCGCGTGTTCAGTCACCCCTCTTTTCTGGCCCCTGTCCTTCCCCGGGAAGAGGCTCGCTCGGAACCAGGCTGAGGGGGGACTCTTGGCAGAGGTGGTGATGGGACAAAGCTCAGCCCCGGGGCTCTAGCAGGTTCAGAGCTTTGTTTTTCCCGTGCACTGCTGCCTTTGCCACGGCCACGCTCCCCTCCTGCCCAGCTAAGCCCAGCCCAAGCCCCAGGGAGCACAGGTTTTAGCAGGCGGGCGGCTTCCAGCCAGATCAGAGTGATACACTGGCCATGCCAAGCCTCTCACATGAGGCTTTTGGGGCGTTTTTGGGTTTTTTTCAGCATGTGCGCCCACCCCACCTTCCCGCAGAGCCCAGCCTGACGCTCAGCAGGAGCGTGGGGGTGAGGAAGGAGGCTGGCAGCACGCACCGCGCCGCGGGGTCACGCCGACTCCTGTGCTCGGCCTGAGGAACCTCCGCCAGCCCCGGGCTTTGCTCCTCACCCAGAACTGCCGCCGTGGTGGACACAGGAGAGGGCGAGCAGGGCCCTGCCTTTCAGCAGCTCTCACAGACTCTGATAGAGGCTGTGAAAGTGCTTCTTCCATTAACTTCTGAAAATACAATGAAGATAAAAAACGTCGCCGCTTTCACTGGCTCGAAGCATCTCCTGATTTTTTAAGCCAATCACAAGATATTTTCTGGTGGCCCAACTTTTGATTTACGGATGTATAGGCCGAGTAATGCTGCTGACAGCTGCCAAGAAAACGTCTGATGCAGAAAGCTGGTCCTAAATCAGAGCAGTCAGCTGGTTAATTGTGCAGCAAGTTGGGCCAGAGAGAATTATGGAGCTTAAAACTAAGACTCTGATCTTGCAAGAAGTCCTGCGTGGGTGGATTCCTGTGCCTTTATGGGTCTCCGTGCAGCACATAAATTGAAGATGTCGGTGCTCCACTAAGTACATTTCAATTCTAAATTTATCATATAGATGTGTCTACTGTAGTGTGCTTTTAACCTCTCCAAATTCTTCCTCCGGGAAGCCCTCCCCGAGGCTCAGTCTCCAGCTTCGAAACTTCTTGTTTTGATTATCTTTCCTTTGTATATAAAAAAAAAACTGACAAGGTTTTACTTATGCTGGAAAATATTTTTCTTGCTCAGATGAAATCAACATGTTTTCCTTAGGAAAGCAAACCGTGCACCTGTGGGTTGGGACACCAGAACTCTCAGTGTGGTGCCTCGGTGCACATTCCAATTTGCCATCATTTAATACGAGGT
>NW_020799100.1:23154824-23157406 GCF_003259725.1 Athene cunicularia | reverse complement strand
CCCCGGGGACCACGCGCCTGCCCGGGGCCGCCCTTACACGGACGAAGGCGTCTCCTCCGCCGATCCTGCCGCCAGGTCCGGCCTCGGCTCCAGCCTCGGGGGGACGGGAGCCCTGCACGGGGGGTCCGGAGGGCGCACGGGGGGACGCGTTATCACGGGCTTGTCGCCGTGGGATCGCGGCTTAGGGACGCCGTCGCACTCGCCTGCAAGGTTGAGGATTACCAACGCTGAGTACGAAGCTCTGGTGGAGATGTTTGTGGAGAGGCATTAAACAGGGTGGTGGGCTTAGTTCTGCCTGCCCCAGCCTCCTCTCTTTGAGAGTGGCCAGGAGCCAGAATTTAGGGAAAGAATCCCGGGAATGGCCGTTCCCATTCTGCCTGCCCCGGCGCTGCCCTCCTGGACCTGAAGCTGGACCCTGGGCTGACAGACTGACACGGTTGCTGACTGCACGGATGATATTGCCTGGGAACGACCAGTTCCCTAAACAAAACCTCTGCGGGGCGAGGGGAACTGCGCAGACTGGCGATCCCTGCTGCCCAGGGCCGCTGCTTCGCTGAGCTTTTGTCTCGGACGGTGGCGCTACCTGTCCCCTGCCCCTGCTCGGGTTCCTGCCTCGGCTGCTCCCCCCGCCCCAGACCCAGCGCTTCACTGAACCCCCCAAGCCTTTCCTGGAGCCCTGGTGAGCCCCCCGCTTCCCGCCGGCGCCCAGACCTCCAGCAGCCCTTGTGATCCTCTCGTCTGGCCATTTATAGTGCTCAAAACCATCCCGAGGGCTGGGTTCCTCCCCTTCCAACTTATTTCCACTGCTAAGAGTCCTGTTTCTGATTAGAAATGTCAAAGATGTTTTTCTGTTTGGTAAGAACTAATTGCTGCAACTACTGAAGCCAGGCTTTGTCAGCCCCTTAGTTAGTGAACCGCATTTTTCCCTGGTGTGCCAGCTTGAACACCAGTCCTTAACCAACTCTCCTCCATACCTGTGTGTGTAAATTCTGATCCTAAATTTTCTCCTTGGTAAGCAGTATAACTTGAATTTCTCAGCAAAAGGCCTGTTTTCCAATCCTTCAGCCTACACTTCTCCCGTTTTTCAAAATGAGCCCCAGACTGTGCACATTAAAGCTCAATATAGCATTCTAGCACTGATCAGCATCAGCACAGATGTAATATAACTATCAGGACGTCCGTGCTGTCCACACACCCGTGTCCGAGGGTGGACACAGCCAGTTTTATTCCGCTGTGCCTCCAGGACACACTGTCAGCACGGCCCGTGTGATAGCACAAGACCAGCAAACTCGGAAGCAGTAAGGGCCGTTGGTGTATAAACCGATTTTAAAAGCTATCTTACTCTTCCAAAAGCTACCTCTTAGGCAACAAATGTAAATTAAAGCCAGTAGTGTCAGTCAGAGGAAACCTGACGTCTGTGCTACCCAGGCGGGCTGTTCTCTCCACGGCACGCGGGTGTCCGTTGTCAGGGACGCAGCCCAGTTTTTATGTTCTAAATACAGGACTGGGAAGCTGTCAGGGCACGACAGCATCTGAAAAGCACTGCAAAGTGCACGGGAAAAGCTGACAATGTGCAGAAAGCATTATGGCTTTTATCACGTCTGTCGCCCGGAGTGTTTTATAAACCTCAGCACCCAACAGCCGTGGTCCCAGCCCCACTGCCCGCGCCCGGCGCTGCAGGGGAGAACGTCTGTGGGCACACAGACCTGCCTTCCTCTGCTGAAATGGGCAACGCCAGCTCGGCTCCGGCCCCAAACTGATTATTTCTACATAGGATAAATGTCTGTGCAAGACTTATGAGAATACAAATAATAATCACTATGTGTATCTAACGCCAATGGATGAACTGCGGAAATAAATGTTCCCAGGAAAGCCTCGGTAAAGCCAGACCCTGTCACAGGCAGCTCGACAGACAAAATGATGAGAAATTAAAATGCAAAAGTGACTTTCGCCATTCTCCTTGTCTCTGCTGCAGCGAGCACTGGCAATCCAGAGTGCTCACGGCTGCTTAGACAAATTGCTTCGGGTTTAATGCTCTTTCTGTATCGCTACTCAGGGCTGAATTTTAAGAGCCCACTGCACCAGGCTGAGCACTGGCTCAGCTACCCCGGGGGCAGCGGCTTCACCTGGGCATGGGCCGGGCTCCACACCCGGCTCTGTGCGCTGCGCCGAGACCCCCCACGAGCCACAGACCCCAAGTACCCCCATCTGAAATCAAATGGGACGGCTCGGGGGGGCGAGGCTGATCAAAGGCCCAGGCTGCGGGCCCGTGCCCATACCCTGGGCTGTTCCAGCCTCCCGGCGCTACCTCGGGACGGCTCAGGGCGAGAAGCCCCCCCTCGCCCTGCTCCCGGTGCACCGGCCCCCGCTCACCCTCTCTGCCGTAGATCCCGGGCCGAGGAGCCGGTCTCCTGGCCTGCAGCGTGTTGGTCCTCAGGGCAGGGCTGGCCACCAGCCCGTTGGCAGCCTTGCCGGCCGGTTTCACTCCTCCGTCCTGCAGCCTGGCCACCAGCTTCCCCACCTCTGCCTCGGCACGGGCGTCGGGCCGGCCCTCGGCGGGGGGACGCCCCGGCTCGTCCCCC
>NW_020799100.1:23145408-23154774 GCF_003259725.1 Athene cunicularia | reverse complement strand
GCCCCGGCTCGTCCCCCCCCGGCCGGGGCGCGGGCAGGCGGCTGCGGTGCAGCGGTCTGGGGGCCTCTGCGCCACTGCCGTTGGGGGCCTGGCTGTGCCGCTCTGCTGCAGAGGCAAGGGGACAGACAAGGGGACAGACAGGGGGACAGACAGGGGGACAGACAAGGGGGACAGACAAGGGGGACAGACAAGGGGGACAGACACAGCCACGGGGTCAGTCTCTGCCCTGCAGTGATGGATCCCTCCCCCAGAGCCACACGGCTCCCTCCGTGCCGAGGGACGAGCATGCAAACGCTGAGGAATAAAGAAAACTGAAACAGTGCTGAACAGCACAGAAGGTACTTATGGGTTTCTTTTAAATTCCCAGTACTCTTGCTCGTGAGAGGCTGCAGACTCTGCTTTTACACTCCAAAACCATCTGCCCCATCCCTCTGGCTGTGTGGAGACCCAGGCACAGGGTGCAGCAGCGCTGCTGTGACACCGGCTGCGTGCTGCAGCCTCGGCGCCAGCGCTCCTGCTGCTGCTTCCAGTTCAGGGAGACACGTAAAAGCAAGGCCATCCCCAAGGACACGAGCAGCCTTGTGCTTTTAAAGAGCAATTTGAGATCAAGCATCTTTTGCAGGTGCCAGAAAGTGTACTTGTGGTATTAAGCCTAAAACATCATCAAAGCTCTGAAAACTAATGCAGAAAAAGCCTTCCCATCTCTTTGGTGATGATGTGATCTAGGGCACAGCTTGCAGTGACAATTAGAGCAAACTGGGTGCAGGGAGAAAGATGATTTTAAATAGATGTGCCCTTCAGTGTCGTAATAGGGGCCTTAGAATTTCCTTACACTCAAACGAATGTAACAGCGGAGTTGTACTTGGGCTAGAAAATACTATCACTGGGTCCTGAAAAAGTGCTCCAGTGTTCTCGTGGTGGGTGCGAAGCGCCAGCGGCTGAGCCAGCCCTCGGGCTGCTCCGGGGGGACACGCCAGCAGCACGCAGCCCACCCCAGGCCGGCTCAGGCCCTCCCGCCCCGCCAGCTCCACTCCGCAGCTCTATTCCCATCACCTCGCGTTTTTGCCTCTGCTGCAAAACCTTTCTCACAGCCAGAGCCAGACTTAGCTAACGGAGAGCACTGCAAGTAACAGAAAAGAGAAATCCCCACGCAGCTTGAGTCGTGAGGTGATGCGACCTATCTGTGAGTGGTCTGTTGCTCTCCTGTCTCACTGAACAGACCCCCCGTGCTCACGGCCTGCGGAGCACAGTCCTGACCTTGCTACCCACACTGCTCACAGCTCCTGAAACGGGGGGACAAGAAACGGGAGGGGTGCGAGGCAGCCAGACTCACCTCCACTTTCTTCCACGGAAGCGCCGAAGAAGACGGGTCTCTCCCTCAGAGGGCGTTTGGAAATGGTGATGGGTTTGTGCCGCCGCGCAGCCACGCGGGGAGGAGGCACCGGTGGGGGGGTGGTGTCTTCTGGAGGCCCGGAGTAGATCTGTGAAGGCAGACGTGTTCCGATGCCCCAGCCCGGGACGAGGGGCTGCTGCCCGCCCCCCCAGCTGAAGGTCCACCCGCCCGGCACAGAGGTGGATGGTGGCCACGGCCAGCCCCTTCCCTGGGCAGGATCAGACCCCCCCCGGGCTGGGCAACCCTCTGAGGACAGTGTGCCTCGGCTCCCTCGGCTCCCGGGGAAGGAGCTGGGCAAAGACCCAGCCCCTCCGCTCTCCGCCGGAGAGTCACCGGACTGAGCCCGGAGGGCTGGAGAAGCCGGGGCTGCTCCAAACCACCCCGACACTCCGCGGCCCAGGAGAGCCAGGCCGGGCCCCTGCACCCGCTGGCTCCATCCCTCAAGCCCCGCCGCTGCCTGGGGTCGGCAGCACGGGGGGAGCCCCGTCGGTGGGGCTGGAGGGGGGGCAGTGCTTTGGTTACGGCTCTGCAGACGCGTCCTGTCGCGGGCTTCCCTAGAGCCCGGCTCCTCACGCCACCGCAGCGCCGGGCTCCTAACGCACCACGAACACAAAAACGCGAGAAGCAAATGATCCTGGGGTGGGCGAAGGAAGCTTTGAAGGCGACACTTCCTGAGAAACAAAGATTTCCGCACCAGCGAGGCGATACAATCTACAGAAAGCACCCGAGCTAACCACCGCATTGTTTTAGATTTAACGCCAGAAACCCCCTTCACCTCTTGGCTTCCAAGGCAGCGTGTGGCACCATGAAATTATCTTGGATGAAATACTGCCCTGAACACAATGCTGCTGGGGAGTTTCATCTCCTTTTCTCACTGGTCATATGGCACCTACCCGGTTGGGTTTAATTTAGAGGTTCTTATTTATGGCCGTGCTTTTTTTAATGAGCTGAAAAAGAATGAAACTTCTGGGCAGTCTTTCGAAGATCCGAAACACCACATTAAGGACAAAACCAACTGCCCTTGTGTTTTTCCCATGGATCTTCACTGAACGGCTCCCTCCAAAGCGGGAGCTCCTGCGGGCAGGGTGGCAGGAGCTGCTGCTGCCCGGCCGGGGAGGACGCGGCGCTGGTCCCTCCCGCTGCCCCACGGGACGGCTCAAGCCCCGAGGAGGGGAGCTGGTGCCGGACCCACCGAGGAGCAGAGTCACTGCTCCTCTTGTTATGGAACAACAGTCTGAGTGTGTCACCCAGAAAGATTTTAAAAGGAGGAAATGTCACATTCTGATTTGATTAAGTACATCATTTTCGTAATTCAAACCAAAATCACGTTCTGTCTTCTCCCAGCCAAAGAGCAGTTCCGGGAAATCAAGATGGGGATGAGAGAGAAAAACAACCTCCCTTTAACCTTCTTGACCCCAAAGACCAGGCAGCGGGTCCCAGGGCGAGGGTGGGCACCGGCCTCCCCACACCTCCCTTGGCCGGGCAGCTGAGCTGCAGCCACCGAAAAGCAGCAGCTCATGTTTTATTAAAATAACAGAGGATTACCTGCAGCAGGGCAGATGTTTTGGAAACATCAACCTCATTCCTATATATCGAGAAGAACCCAGTATTGCTTTTTAAAGAAGAAGCAGTGTTAAGCTCCCCATGGATGCTTATACAGGTACCACAGAATGCTGTTATCACGGGATGCTTTTCAACATCTGAAAACCATGCTGGAAGCCACTGCAAACTCCTCTTTTGAAGATGTGGATGCAGCCTCTGCTTTCTAAATTAAAATCCAATTTAAACAACTTGAAGGAACAAAGATATTGACAGACCCTCATATTTAGAGGGTTTGTACAGCAAAGAAGGTGTTTCCAGAGCAATCATCTTATTTAATTTAACCATGGCACTGATACATAAACTGTGGAAACAGTAATTATCCACAGAGACTTTGTGAATAGTTACTTTGTCCTTAGAGTCTTCATTTCACACCGTGTAAACCTCCTCCCTCTCTTCCTCCAGGCTCATTTAAAGTGTTTGCTCATGTGTGAGCTGCAGACACTTTCAGCTCTGACACTGAACTTACAAGCTCAATCGAATAAATGTTACTAACTTAACCTTATCACTGAAGAAATTAAAAGCAAGCATAGAGATGCCTGGCTTAATTAAAGATTTAATTCTGGCTCCTGGAGGTGTGTTGGCTCAGCCTGCATCACGGGCTGTGCCAGAGGGGAGGACAGAGGCTCAGCTCTGCAGCAAGCTGTGTGAGGATCCCAACGCACGGTGGGAACTAAATAAAAGTTCCTACACAGACCTACAAAGACACTGGCACATGATTTTCATGAGCTTTCCCTGCAGGTACTCAAAGGTCTTTCCAAGCTCTTTCACCCCACTTCTCTGGTTTCAATCCTTGGCACCACATCTGACCTCCACCCCAACCCCTCTCTGGTTGCTCTGACCCCACATCCACTCCTGCAGGAACCTGCTCCTTCAGCTTCGGCCTCCTCTTCCCCGTGTGTGTGCTGCTACCCCATCCTCCCGCAGCACGCAGCATCCTTTGAAGGATGGCTTCAAACCTTCCCCTCCTCCAGGGCATCAGGGATTGTTTGGACACTGTAATGTGCATTATTTTGAAAAGCTGAAGGACCAAACTTGCACCTTCAAACCCAGCGCTGTTATCAGGAAAGCAATCTGGTCCGTGATGTGCTGACCCACATGCAGACGCTGATGGAGCTTTTAAATATTAACAAACAGCCCTATCACCCTCCGGGGCACCCCGAGAACCCTAAGTCCCTGTATCAGGTGTCACGAGGAGAACGCGCTGATACAGCAGAGAGGAATCTCCTGCTTTCCAGGAGACAAAGCGCTGCAGGGCACAATGCTGTTGTCTACACGTGGATCTGCAGCGCCCTCCGCAGCAGCCTAACCAGGCTGGGTTTAGGCACTGCTCTCAGCCACAAATACTCAGCCAGGCTCCCGGGGAAGGCAAAGGCCGCCAAGGCCTCACAGCCCCACACCGAGCCTTGCCTGGCTGCTGCCTGAACCCTCCTCTGACAGTCCCACCCCGGGCCTCTGGGCACAGCTGAGTTATCCCCCTCAGTATTGTCTGCGTCGGGCTTTTTTCCCTGGTATTAATAGCTCTGTAATGTCTCAGCTTGGACTGTGCCCACTGAAACCAGTTACACTCCAGTCTAGCTCCTGTCTTAGCAAAGGAAAGCATCAAGTCCTGCCATGTCCAGGCACAGAACAGGGTTTTTTTTCAATACAGATTCCTCTTATTTAAAAAGAAAAGCAAAAATCCGTAGACTCAGGTTTCCTTCAGAACTAGCTAAAGGCAACAGGGAGGCACATATCTGCTGTGCTTTGTCTCCCTCTGAAGCATTTCAGAACAGTATACAACATAAAACAACGCTTGCCCCTGAGGAGACTCCAGGAGAAGGAGCTGGAGCAACGGCTGGCAGGAAGAGGAGGGAGCTGCGGGACCCGCCGGGGCTCCAGCCCTACCTTCCCGAAGTGCTCGATGAGGATTTCCACCACGATGTTTTGGAACTTGATGTTCATCATCGCCGCCACGGTGTCCTCCTGCGCCCGCATGAGGGTGGGCCCAAATATCACCCCCATGTTCGAGGGTGACATCAGGTTCTCCCGGCTGTGCTCGCAGACGCTGCGGAGAGGAGGGAAACAAGGGACAGGGTTGGCTTTGGGTCGGGTTTTTTCAAGCAGGTCTTACTCTGAGCAATCAAAAAGGAGACAGTAAGAATCAGTCACTCAATTTTCTTCATCTGTTTCAGGAGAATTTGCTTCCCAGCCCCATCAGAGATAAGACTTGTCTCTAGCCATGCCGTGTACGTTTGGCTAGGGCAACTGTTTGGGAGATCAACCCCAAGAGTGCTGACAGCGTTTTTATTTGATCCCTTCCCGCTCCCAGCTCCCCTTTTAACTCTGCAGTCAGAAGGCATCTGTGCAACACATACACAAAAGAAATCATTTAAACCAGAATATCCTATTTATCCAGAACTGACTTTTGGCTTTTAATTTTTCCTCTCTCTGACAGAGGAGGACTGAAGGCAGGGAGCACACTTTGGAGGTTTTTGGTAAATCTCTGCACAGGATCTTCCTTCTGAAAGAGCCGCTGTTTCACAGAACAGAGTGTGCTCTGTCCACAAGCCTCCGAGCTCCGGAGGAACGCGGAGCGGCACCAGCTGAGGTATGACCCACCGAGGTGGGCACTCCCTGCTTCCAGCAGTGAAGCATGAGAGAGGCTGATGCTGACACGTAATGAATTCTGGGTTTGCCCTGTAGCTCTGGTGTTAGAGGCTCCTGCCAGCACGGAGGGGAGAGGGAACAGAATTTAAGCGTAAACACTTCAAGCAATAAACACGGTGACCACAAGCACGTTAGCTTCATCGGACCCTGCACCACTCTCAGCTCTGCCACTTAGGCAGAGAGGACTTGAAAAACCACACAAATGTGTGGGTGAAAGGCTGGAGCTGGGGGGTGAGCAGGAAACCCCCGCCAGCCCTCCTCGCCCCATGCAGGTCCCAGCACTCGCCTTCGAGTGTCAGGGTGTGACAATCCTGCCCAGAGTGCAGATCTGGAAACGACTCCTCCACAGGCCCAAAGCCAGCGCTGCCACACAGCTGCCTCTGCACGCCCTGGTCTCTCCTGACTCGCACACAGGTGGCTTTGGAGCTTCGGCACGGCCCCTCACCAGCCTCTCCCCGCTGCACCCCTGCTCCTCCCCGGGGTGGGTCGGGCAGAGCCCCCAGGCCAAGCCTTCGCCTGCGGCGGGACGAGGAGAGAGGCAAACGTCTCCCCGGCGCAGGCCGGTGCCGTTATCCCCAGGAAGAGGCTTTCCCAGTGGCCCTGGGGGGGCACGTGGGAGCTGCACTGCCCAGGGCCACCCTGCGTCCAGTGCCAAGGGAGAGCAGAGGGCCGGGCGCAAGCCGCCGTGCTGCTCCACGGGCTCAGACACCGAGTCCACAGAGCTGGAGGTAAAACCAACACAGGCTACACGTCCAGCCCACGGGCACCCGTCCTACAGCCGCTCCCCAGCCCCGACCGAACGGCCTCGTTAACCGGGGGGAGAGGGACAATGTACAGCTCTGCTGTCAGAGCCGTCTGACATTTCATTTTCATTTTATAATTATTTCCTGCTTGGTGCTTATCAGAAAGGGGATGAAAGTGGCAATTAGAAGGAGAAGCATCACTTAATGCAGCAGGTAGCAAGGATAATCATACACTTGTGCAGTCCAAACGCAAATTCCTACAACAACTGCCGTGGATATAATTTGTCAAACCTGCCACAAAAAAAAAAAAAGCTTGTTCTGCTGATTCCATTCTTCCCCTTACTTTGGCTCCAGAGAAAAATGTCTGCTTACTTGACGAGGTGTTGTATGAGGAGCTCTAACATCTCTCTGTTCTTGTCAGGTAGTTTATAGACCAGCGCGTGAATGGCTCCCAGCCTGTAATCAAGGTTCTCAGATTCTGGAAAGAATTAACACAAAGAAAAGTTTGTGCCTGCCACTTGCAAAGTAAATACATAAGAGAAAGATAAAGCCAAGGAAAATCTGTGGGAGCTGTCCCTTCTCCAACGCGGGGCTGGCTGGCCAAACCCAGATTACACAGCAACAGGGTACTCATTGTGGGAAACAAAGTGGCACGGAAAGAGGCAGAAATGAAGCCTGAAAGGGAGCTCGGGGTCGCACTCGGCCCCTGAGCACGGCCAGGGAAGCGGGTTGGACGTGGCCGGGCACCCCTCCACACCCTCGCCCCGCACCCCAGCACAGCCACGCACCCACGGCCTCTCTGCCGGGCACCTTATCAGCCCAGACAGCTGGAACTCTGAACTGGGCGGTAAAATGTCATGCAGGGAAAAAAAAAAATCGAGTCCCTGACCCCAAGGGGTCACCCTTAGAAGCATAAATAATCAAGAAACAATAAAATACTGGGTGTGAAAAGAATAGTGTGGGATCTCGGGAGCTGGGAAGCTGAACGGTGCAAGTTTCTGAGGGAGGGCAGGGAAGGGATTAGTTTTGCACCTACCCAGCCATCATGGGTTTAACCAGTTCTGAAACTAATAAATCTCAGGCTTGAGCACAATTGGTAGGTGGTGAAAAACTCTCCTTTCCAAGAAAAAGCAAGTGCTACCACCGTGGAGGCCCCGGGGCGTGGAGGACGCTGTAATCCGCAGGGTTCCGGGGTGAGCCACGCGCTTCCCCGTGCCAGCGCTCTCCCGCTGAGGGACCGGACCAGCTCCCTGTATCCCTCTCGTCTCCATCTCCTTCGGGATGCAGCCCAATCAGAATTATTATGGCTTATTGGAAATGGCCAGCACAAGCAGGGAGTGGGGCATTGGCAGGGACAGCCCTGTCGCTACCCCCGTGTCACCTCTGTCAGCACTGCCTGGGGCTCAGTCCCAAGGGCTGAGTGGAAAATGTCTTTCACCTACTGGTAGACACGTTGGATTCAACATCCCAGGACAAATTCCAGCAGCTAAAGGGAGCGCTTATCTATTTGTGTGGCAACAGCACATCCCATTCCCTCACAGGTTTTAAAATATATTAATAATATCAAGAAACGATTCTTCTGGGACGCTTGTGCTGCTGTCAGGCTAACTGACAGCCCCTGGCTCTCAGGGCCGCCGGGAGCATGAGGCCGTGTCAGAGGGAAGAGCGCTGCAACAGCCGAGGGTAGGAGGGAAGAAACACCAGCACGTCCTTGGACGATGAAGCACTCGGAAGCGAGGGTGGCACGGGGGGAGAGGCTGGATGCCCCGGGTGGGGCTGGCAGAGCTCTGCCAGGTGATTTGGGTGTCCAGTGGCTGGGGAGGGCAGGGCAAGGGGCATCGGCAGGGCAGCTGCAGGACTTACTGGCAGCCAGGACCAACTCTTTGTGGAGCTTGTAGGTCATGACGGGCTCAGAGAGGTTCCTGCAATAAACAGAGAGAAAACTGAGCTCAGGCAGGGCCCCGCAACTCGCTGGCAACTGATCTCGAAGGACCGACGGGCAAACCTGCTTGTCCCCCAGCACCCCCAGGTCCCGAGGGCATCTCCCCCAGCCAGCGTTATCGAAACAGCCCTTCCCATGGGATCTGGGGTTTCTACTACAGGCGTATTTCTCAAAAAAATAAAAAATCCATTCCTCTTCCCAAAGCCTTCGCCACTTCTTTGTCCTTTCCCACAGGCAGATGTTCACAGCTGGCAGGTCACTTTTCGCCTGCACCAGCCCCACTGTCACCCCCCCGCGCAGGTGTGACCTGCAGCGCTACCTGAGGTAAAACTTCAGTGAGCTGGTGATCGTCTTGATGTCCCAGTCGCCGCTCTGGAGATCCACGTCCCCTGGACATTTTGGATCTGGAGGAAGAACAAAATGGCTTTGAAATAAGGCCCGTTTTGAGGCTGTTGGTAAGCAGCAGCTCTCAGGGAGGGGATGCTCTCAAGAGACGAAGCTACTGCAGCACATGAAGAAAGCTGCTGATTCTCACAGCTGGGAAAAGCAGAACAGTACCAGTACTCTGGGCAGGCTGAGGAGCAGTGCTCACTAGGGACAAAGGAAGAAGCAGAAGGTAACACCTGAGCAGTGATGAAAAGTTCCTGAGGGCATGTTCTCCAGAGTTTGCTTTTTCCCAGCACAGCCAGGACTGGCAGAAATGACACGTTTCAGCAGATCCAAGACAAGCTCTCTGATACCCGAAGCAATCTGAGTGCCCAGCTCCAAGCCCTCCTTCACAGCTACGCCCCTGAAATCTGTTCTGGAAACTCCCCCCGTGCTGCACGGGGAGGAGGCAGCTCAGGACACTCTGCTCCTGCCTGCCCTCGCCGAACAACCACATCATTTCTGTGCCATGATGAGGTAAGGGACGTGGCTGGAGGGTGGGGGGCAGCTGGACTACAGAAATAATTCGAATAATTTATTTTTAAAAAGAAATAGGACTGGAGAAAAAAAAATAATAAAATCTACCTCTTTACTGAAGCTCAGGGTGAAACCCT
>NW_020799100.1:23135434-23143583 GCF_003259725.1 Athene cunicularia | reverse complement strand
CCCCCCTGCCCTGGGCAGCCCATTCCAACGCCCAACAGCCCCTTCTGCACAGAAATCCTTCCTCAGAGCCAGCCTGACCCTGCCCTGGGCAGCTTGAGGCCATTCCCTCGGGGCCTGGCGCTGGCTCCTTGGCTCCAGAGACTCATCCCCCCTCTCTGCCCCCTCCTGGCAGGGAGTTGCAGAGGGCCAGGAGGTCTCCCCTCAGCCTCCTCTTCTCCAGACTGAACCCCCCCAGTTCCCCCAGCTGCTCCCCAGCAGACCTGTGCTCCAGACCCTGCCCCAGCTCTGTTGCCCTTCTCTGGCCACGCTCGAGTCATTCAATGGCCTTTTTGGGGTGAGGGGCCCAAAACTGAACCCACTCATCGAGGGGCGGCCTCCCCAGTGCCGAGCCCAGGGCTCAGATCCCTCCCTGTCCCTGCTGGCCACGCCAGTGCTGACACAAGCCAGGACGCCACTGGCCCAGGATACCACGGCTGGGTCGATGTCTGCAGACATTGCTCCAAGAAACCAACTCACTTGCTTAGCTCCCGGTTTCTGGTCCATGGGCGTCATCCGTAAGGTTTTTGCCTCTTTTTCATACTGGCAGTAGTATTTCACCCAGGAGATGCCCAGCGCCCCTGCAGAGACACATGGGAGCTGGAGTCAGGCATGGTGCCGCAGTTGGGCGCAGCCGGCGAGGCCCAGCTGGCTCTGCCCCTGGGCACGCAGACCACCGGCCCTGCGGGGATACCTCCCCCTCCGCGCCAGCGCCTCCGTGGGCAAGAGCCAGGAGGACGAGGAGGAGGAGAAGGAGAGGAGCGTGGGGTAGCAGCCGCCTCCAGCACCCTCCCAAACAGCGGCTGGTGAAAGGGCATTTGTGGGACTCTGGGCTCAAGCCAGGCTGGTTTGGCCAAGTCCAGCCAAGAGCTACACTGGCAGGATCCTACGTGTCCGGAATGCCTCCTTCACACACAGACTGCTATTTCTTCCTGTTGATGAAAACTTGGCAGTAAAGACAACAGCATCTTTAAAGCACTCTAAAGTTCCTATTTATATCACACTAGATTGATTGTCGCTTTTCTTTGTTGTCTTACCTGAACCCCTTCATATGAAATACTTCAACTGGCATTTTTTCGGTAATTTTATTTAAGTTGCAGTGTCAGGAGGAACAACTCTCCTTGTACTTGCTTTACAGGGGAAACATAGAGGCAGCAAACAGCCATTGGCATGCAGGAACATGCAACATTTGCTTGTGGTCTAAAACTACTATCTGTTTTCTTCTAAAGGCAGGGTAAACATCCCCATAAATACACATATAAATACATTTCTATCTGTCATCCGAAACTGAACTGCTCAAGAGTAAGCTGTCTGTAGACTCAGAGGCTTTTGTCTCCTGAGTGTTCATGCTTGCGTGGCCATGGAAAGCTACAGTATTTGTGAAAGACTGACTTTGGTTTGGTTGGATTCTGCGCAGAACCACAGCAGGTTTGGTCTCAGCAGTTTAACTCCCAGCGCTGGTTACCGCCCAAGCTGTGCTCAGGAGCCCTCGGAGAGGCTGCGCGAGGGGAGCCGGGCAGGACACAGCCATGGTGTGATCTGCCAGAGCTCTGCTCTCTCCAGCGCCTCAACTGAGGAATAAATCTCCTCTAATTTGAGCATAGGGCAATTAGCCCCTTGCTTACATGGCTCATGTAAGCTGGAGGGAGTGCTGTGCCACCCCTGAGAAAGCTGGCAGCTGAGGCTGCTGGTGATTCCCGGGGCAGTGCAGCACAGGGCCGGGCTCAGCCCAGGCAGTGGCCCCAGGCAGGACAGCACAGGCCCACGTGTTCTCTACTGCGTTCAGGCACAAATAAAAGCCATTACATTTCTCCTGAGTGTACAGATAGCCCTCAATGGTTGGCTGCCCAGGGAGCTTGCAGGTTAGAGGAGCTTCCTTCATCCTCTTCTTCAGGTCTTCCAGCTCCTCCCGCGTGCTGGAGAAATGATTCCTCGTCTGTTAAGAGAAAAGGAAAAAGAAGCACATGTGAATGTGAGTGAAGAGCAAGCTTCAGGTATTCTTGGTCAAATTTTAGGTGCTCCAGCAGGAAATGGATCAGTCCCAATGCACGGAAGGCAGAAAACACGCTACAAATTCACAGAACTCCAGCTGCAGGAACAGCTGGTCTCTCAGAGATGACTGAAGAGACAAGGTTTAACACACCGTGTGGGTGTTGAGGAGCCAGGCCTGGGAGGACACCCATTCTTTTGGCAAAAGAGATGTAGCCCATTTTAAGGCTAGGTGGAGCAGAAGGAAGCACCTGAACTCCCCTTTGCACCATTGTTTAGGTAGCAGGTGTGTTCTACAAAACTAAGGCGTTGATCCCTCAGATCGTGCTACACTGCTTGGCATGAAATCATTTGTAAAGAGCCACGTCAACACGGGGTACACAACCAAGGCATTTTTACAGAACACCACTTAGACCAATTAACAAGCCAGCAGCAATCCCAGCTTGGCACCGATCTGCGGCTGCTGTTCCACGGGGATGAGGGCCAGCCACGGAGGGGAGGGTAAAAGAAACAGGGTGCAGGGATTTTACCCCCCGAGTGCACTTTGCCAGCGGAGGAGCACGATGCCATTAAGATCGAGATTGGAGGCCTTTTCAGAAGACGTGCACAGTTTCAGCATCATGAACTGGAAGAAATTCTCCGGCTTGTTTATGTGCAAGGTTAAAGGACACAACTGCAGCAGCCCCTTCTAGACAAACCCTGTAATAGGACCTGCTGACTCTCTTGTGCAGGAGGAGAAAATACAAGTGAACTGAGACGGAAATAACGTTATCTGCACCTCCCACAATGCAAACATGGAGTCTATTTTGCATGGAAAAATCATTGCCACCAGAGGCGTTTAAATACAAATGAGAATGGAAGTCACATGCAAAAAATACTTCAGCTGGGCAGGGACTCACATTCTGCAGGCTGAGCTGAAGCTGCTGTTTGTAAGGGAGGAAATCCTGCGTGAGCTCGACTGTCAGGTTGTTGTAAGTAAAGAGGCTGTGGAGAAAAGCCAACACCTGCAAAGGAGGGAAAGGACACAGATTAAACTTCTCTTCTGTATTTTTAATCAGAGGAAAGATAGACAGGAAGCGGGGCTTCAGAAATTACATACACAATTTATTTCTTTTTTCTTTCTTATGGTTTTGGAGTGATGCAAGTCTTTGCATGACTTATCCACCACAATGTCCCCAAAGCCCAGGTCTACCACCCACACATCTGTCTCAATAAAACACACCCGAAATGAAGGACCCTGCTGGGAGAACACGAGCAGATCTGCAGCCTGCTTGTCCACGAGTCCAGCACGATCCCACGCTCGCCTGCATCCGACGCCAGGGCAGAGCCACCCGGCCAGGGCAGGGTCCCTGTAGGCAGCCCCAGCTGGGAGCAGATAACAGCCTGTGCCAGATAGCAGCTCCCTCCCTCTGAAGACAGCTAATGCTTACCAAACACAAGGTGACCAAGGTAATTCATAACCAGACCTCCAGCTACCTACACCGTCCAGCCTGTTCCTCAGGGTTGACTTACAGACATGAGAAACAAGTCTGTGGCCTCACAGTGCTCCAGCAAACACCACCGAGGCTGTTAAGCTGCAGCAATCCAAGCGTGCAAGGTTAAATCCTGCTCCATCACAGGACTCCCCAGGGCTGGATCCAACCTGGCAACTCATCCCTTCCTGCGACTGCCAGCAGGTCAGCATATCTGAGCATCAAACAAGGCCCGAAAGAAAAGGAAGCTCTTACCGGTTCAACAATACTGAATTTCTTGCTCTCCTGTACTTCCTGGATCTGGTACACATACTCGAGGGAGGACTCAAAGAAATTGTGTCTCTCTTTGTCAACCTGAAGGTCAGCCTGGAAGGAAGAGGGAGAGGTGAAAAAAGAAAATACATCACATGGAGCTTGACAATATTTGACTGGCGCTTGTCTGTCAGCCCACCCACAGCTCTGACCTCCCTGCAGACCGCGCCGCCCGAAGGGGCCCTGTCTGGGTTCTGAACACCTTGTGCAGAGCCAGAGAACACAACATCAGCCCTTCTTCTCCGCTCTGCCCTTTCCTGCCTCCCTTGCATTTATGGATCCAAACCTCAGCCCCTCTGCAAGGACAAGCCCTTCCCGAGGCGCGCTTTGTTATTTTAGCAGGAGCTCCTTCCCCACCCGCAGCCCCGCACCGGTGGGGACGCGGCCACTGCCACCAGCCTCTCCCCTGACTCCAGCTGCGCCCCAAAACCAGCAATGAAGAGCTGCAGCCCCGGGTGGGACAAGGCGGAGCGCCGTGTTACCCCAGCTTACACAGATTCTGCCTTGCAAAGATGCTTGTAGGGTGATCTGACAACCGGTTTGACAGATTTGATTTGATTCAGGTACTCTGGGTGGGCTGGAGCAGCCGGGGCTTCCCCTTCTCACTGCAACGTGTTTGGCAGCAGCATGAGCTGGGAGGGTCCCCCCCTCCCCTGCCTGCTGCCCCTGCAAACTCCAGGAGCCAGGCAGGAAGCTCGGCTGACAAAAATACTCATAACCAGTCATTTTTCAGCCAGATCAGTTCCCCAAGGCAGGTGAAAGGGTGGCCAAGGCCCCGCTGTGCCAGTAAAACTGGTCACTGCCCTGTACTGTGAGGGGGAGAAGGGGCGGTGACAATGCACGCAGCCACCACGACCGTTCAGCACACTAAGGAGAACTAAAATCTCCATGTCCCTGGTCTCATCCAGAGAACCTAGGCTTTGGGTAGATTTAAGTGCTTATCGGTTTCAACTGGTCACTGAAAGGGATGATTTCCCTCCCTTTTTTAAGATCTGGAGCAGCTGGTGGTGCTGGTTCTGGACCCAGCTCTGAAGAAAATCCCCCACCCACCTCCTGTAATTGGGATTCCTTCTTTTTGGAAGACAAGTGCAAATGGCGATCCAGCATAGAATAAAACTTCTCACCATCCTTCTCAAACTTTTTCTTTCTTTCCTGTAGATGCAAGAGTTGAAGCAGAACCGGTTATTGGCATTTTCCAGGTAAGAACATGCAACACCACCAAGACCTCTCCTGCAATTCAGTGTTCCCACGGAAATATTCTGGCTGACCCGCGAGAGCAGGAGGACACTTGCCCTGCTTTCACAGCCTGTTGCCTACACCAGATTTAGTTAAGCCTCAAGCCCAACCCTGGCAATGCCCGTGGCACTTGAAATATTCCGTTGTGTTAACAGTGTGGCAAGAGCCCCAGCGACGAGGTACTGCTCCCCTCTCAATATCTTCAGGGCCAGGTAGACCCGAGATGTGCTAATACATCACAAACCTGTTCACCACTCGCTAACGTGCTGCTCACACAGTTCAGAAACAACTGGGCAAACATTTTAACATCAAAGACGTGTCTGAGATAAGGAAAGATTTTCAGGAGTCTGGCATTTTTCTGTTCTGAAGTTTTTATCACATGCTTTTGAAAAGCATCAGAATGAAAGCAGAAAACTGGAAGGGCAACACGTGGGAGGGAAGTCATCATCTCTATTAGCCGTGGAGGAAAGAGACCACAAACCCTGCAGCCAGAACGTACCCGTTTTGCCCAGGGGAGCTGTTTTACAACACCCCCCCCCGCAGGCGGGTGGTCTGGTTCCCACTGACCTACTGTGCCTCTCCAACGTGCCCACCACAGGCCTGCAAACGCCACGTGCCGGCTGGTTTGTTGAGGGAAAAAGACTTTGTGAAGGAACTACTGTAACAGAGGGGTTTGCACTGGCAAACCTGAAAGGGTAAATGTCTGGAACGAGAGCAAAAAGAGACACTTAAGAAGGAAAGCCAGAGAGAAGGCAGGGAGGAGCGGAGCTGAGAACCAGGCTGCTCGCTCACACTGACCGCGGTGGCCATCGGGAGACAACCGTGAGGAGAAGCCAGGTTGAGAAACACCCACATCAGATGGCAACCGAGCCATCAGGGACTGCTGAGAGGCAGCTGAATTGCTAAAGTAAGGAAACTCCAGGCTGGCAGCAGCCTCAACGCCAGGCCCACGCAGCGATGACCAGCGTACACATACTACAGGGTACATATGGGAGGCCCAAACCCTCCGCCTCGCTTCTGACAGCTCGCGGGAGTGGAAAGCGGCGTTCGGAAATCCCAGCCTCCTGTGGAATTAAAGGTATCGTTCAACAGTTATCTCCTAAACGCCCTGAAATCCTGTTCTCTTGCCCCCATTCAGAAATTCGTGAATAAGCAAACGCACACCACGGAGCAGAGCAGACGGACTCTGCCAGACTTGGGGATGTGAGCTGCTTTCCTCACGAATTCAGCAGTGCCCGCAAAGTCTGAAGCCGCGTTTCCTACATACAGCCCTTTCTCTGTCTTTAGCCAGTTCTCCTGCCACTGAGTTTTGCCCCCCCCATTCCACCCGCACGGACTATTCAGTCTGTCTAACAGGGTGTCCTCCACAGCAGGCTGCCTGGGGGCTCCCCGTGCCCGTCCTCTGGCTCAGCACAGTCCCCCCCTGCCCACACACCTGCTTTCCTCGTGGCCCCTTCTGCTGCCTTCCTACAAAAAGGATTCCTCTGCCCCCAAGAGCGCCCTGTTTCTCTAATCCTGGCAGGCTGCTACTGTGAAAGCACAATTACTATGGAAAAACACCGACCTGACTATCCCTGCTCGCAGTGAACTGTCTGGAGAAGGGCAGGCTTAGACCAGCAAACCTTTTTACGGCCGTAATTACACCTCCAGAGACCCTGTAATTACCAGAGCCCTGAAGGGAAGTGCAACTTCTGGTCTCATCCTCTGCAACGTCAGGGATACTGCAACTCTGCGTTAGCAAGTTCATGCCACGGAATAAAAAGAGATCCCTATCAGATCCAGAGGAGAGAGTCCTCCAAGGGTGAAACCTAATTTAAGCAGCGCTGCAGCTGGGGAGCCGTGGCCAGGACGGACTGTCAAAACAAAACACCACCCTCGTGACTAACGCCCTGAGAAGTAAACCCAAACCCGGAGAGGCAAAAGCGTTTGCGAAGCAGCAGTGACCGTGGCCGTAAGGTCACACTTCCAGATCGGCTGTCTGCACCATTAGTTGCCTCGTCTAACGCAGCTGGGAGCCGAGGCTCGTTTCCACCTCCAATACGAGGAGAAACCAAGCCCACTGTGGGTGGCCACGGTGCCTGTGCAGATGGCCGCAGGACCACGGCTGCAGGGCTGGCCACGCGCCGGCACCCTGGCAGAGCTCTGCCCCAGCTCACCCGGGCAGCGCCCCGCGGAAGCCGCGGCCCGTCCCGCGGCAGAGGGTCATCTCTGCGGCGGAGAGGTGGGTGGGAAGAAACGAAGAGCAGTGGAAGAGCTTCTCCTGCAGCAGGAGCCCGGGGGCCAGCGAGCAGCTCCTTCGGGGTGTGCCCCCCTCCGGCAGTGTCCGCGGGGGGGTGCGGAGCCCCGGGCTCTCCCCGGGACCGAGGGATGGGGAAGGACGGCGAGGCTCGCTCCTGCCGTGTGGAGAGCAGCGCAGCACAACGGCACTTCTGGCCACTAAAAGGGGCTTGCCAATCACTCCCCACTCGGGCTGATGAATATATAACTGAAAAGCAGAAGGATGAACTACAAATCCCTCCTGATTGTCAAGCCAAGGCTTCTAACAGCTTGTTGGCTGCTGAACAGAGCAAGCCAAGATGAAAACAACACAAAAAAACCACCCAGACTGAAGCGCAATCTGGAAACATGAGCACAAATTAATTCCTCATGAATATTCAGCAAAGGACAGCATTACCTTCCCACTGAGATTGGCCAAGTCCAAGAAGCCACCCAACTTCCAGTTATTTGCTGGGCAGGAGGAAGCGAGGCGGTTCCAGCTGGCTGTGGGGAGGGCGGGTGCTCTGCCACAGCTTCGCTCGGGGCGCAGCAGACGCTGCCCGGGATGCACAGGTGGACCCGGCACCCGCGGCGAGCTCTGCGGAGCCCACGGCAGGAGCAGCCGAGGACTGGGGCGGAAAGGGGCGAATGGACGTGCCAAAACTCCCCGTTAACCGTTACCTGCTAATTAGGAGCCTCTGAAGTGCAGTGGGAGAAGAGGCAGAGCGAGCTGCAAGCGCAGCGCCCGGCTGCTTCTCTTCTTCAAGAACAGCAAAACCGGAGAGAATCGGGAGCCTCCACCTCGGAAGGCGCCACCGGGGGCTGGGCGGAGGGTCAGCCCCCAGCGG
>NW_020799100.1:23132921-23135384 GCF_003259725.1 Athene cunicularia | reverse complement strand
GCCCCTGCCCGCACAGCCCAGCCCGCTGCTCCTCGGCGCAAAGCTGCGGCGGGGCTCCGAGCCGAGCCCGGCAAACACCACAACTTGAAAGCCTGTAACTACCAAACGAATCTGCTTCTGCTGCCTTTCCCACCCCGGGGTGCCCGTTTTGATGACGGCAACAATAACTCTGCGGCGGTGGGAGCGGAGGCACCGCGCTCACGGAGGGCCAGGAAGGAGCACAGAGGCGACGTGCTCCCAGCCCTCGGTAAAGGGGCTGGACAAACCAAACCCCAAATCAGGCTGGGGGAGTCGCAAGCCGCTGCTGGAGAGGAGCTGGAGGCACGAGACGCGGCTGGTTCTGCTGCGGCTTGCAGCCTCCTCTGGCAACCGGTGTGAGGAGAAATGGGAAAAGGAGAAATATATTCATACGGAAAAAAATACTTCATGCCTGAGTTTAATTTTTATGATGCATCAGCAGTTAACAGAAGAAAAGATAATTTCCATGAAGTAAAATGCTGTTGAGGGGTGTAGAAAGAGCATTTCTGTAAAACCTCACTGAATTTAACCTATTTTCTCCCCTTACCCAGAAAGCTCTCTCGAATGCTCCTCACATCTTACTCCCACAGAGATGAAAGCAAGCAGCAGTTACTGCCCTCTCTTTCTTTTAAAATTATTATTAATAAAATATTAATAACAGAATTAACTAAGTGCTTTCAGGAATACATGTGCTCTGCTATGTAAGAACTTTTTGAAAAACACAGCGTTTATTCAGCATCCCAGAGCGTAGTAAACACTCCTCCCGCAGCTTACAATGAGTCCAAACAAGCTTTTCCTCTCTGACTTTGTTGTCTTTTTTTTTTTTAAAAAGTGTAATCGGAATGAAACTTTTTCTATTCAAATCCTCCTAAACTTGACTGCTGCAAGGATTTTAACGAAACCCCCGAGCGGAGCTCGCAGCATTTTCGACTACGCTGGGCCCTTTACACACTCACCAGATCGGAGCTGCACCCCCGCCCTCACCCCTGACCTGCCCTTTCAGCTTCAGGGCAGAGTAAGGTGCCAGGGCTGAAAAACGGGTCAGCTCAGGGGATCCCGGATCCTCCGCTTCTATTCTTGATGTCTACACACACAAACATTCACCGATGGGTCCTGGGAAGAGCAACAACCCCAGGGGCTGCGGCGAGCAGGGGAAGGGGGCTGGAGGGGGCGGCTGCGAGTGACACCCCGGGGGCTGCCCTGCGCGGGAGCAACCACCCGACCGAGGAGACCCCCCTGAGCCCCGGCAGAAGGGGTTAGTGCAGGCTCAGATGTCTCGGCCGGCCCGGCTGGCTGCTCTCCAGCCAGAGCCACCACAAAGCCCCGATTCAAAGGCTCTTCCTATCTGGCTTCAGCATCTCGCGCAGAGAACAGAAAACAGCTCTCAGAAGGCGACTCTGCCAAAACATGGGAAACGAAGCAGAGGGCACAAATTCTCTGTGTCATGTCTCGAGTCTGCTCCACAGCCTGGCCCCAGCCTCTCTCTCCCTGGTGTAAATCAGGAAGGGCCCAGTCGGGCGATGCCAGTCAGCGGAGGCAGGGCCGAAGCGGAGAGGGAGCCCTCGCTGACAGAGCCCCATTGTGAGGGGCCTCATTTGTATTTCACGCCTCTGCTGAGGGAGGCAGCGACACCCGGAGCCCCGCCAAGCCCGGGAAGCTTCATGCCCGAGGCGAGGCCCTGAGAACGCAGCCCAGCGGGACCCGGGCTCCTGTCAGCAGAGCCTCGGAGGTGAGTCAGGGCTCTGGGGAGGGCTGGGGCTCACCCCGAAACTGCAGGGTGTCCTGGGAGGAAGCGTCACGTCCCGGCACATCCCCGGGGCACGGGCGCTCCCGCAAAGGCGCTGGGGCGCGAGCTCCTGCGTGGGAGCAGAGCCCTCTGCCCCCGACACCTCTGCAGCTCCTGTTTCTAAGAAACAAAACCCGAAGCCCAGCCACAAAGACCTCCGAGCCACCTGCAACGAGTCCTTTTACCCCTTTTAACCGCTCCTGAGCGGCGTCCTGCCGCAGTCGCCGCCCCACGCCCCCACCCGCAGCGCCCGCGCGGGCAGCAGGAGGGCTGGAAGCTGCCGGCTGAATCCGTGCCAGCGCCCGGAGCTCCCCCCCGCCGGGGCTATGGCACCAGGCACGCCGAGACACTACGGTGCTGGGACAGCGGCAGCCAGCTCCAGAGGGGACCCGCGGGCGGGAGGCGGCACGGCCCTGGGAGCTGAGCGCGCTCCCGGCCGCGGGCAAAGTCATCCCTGCACGCCTTAAGGGTCCCCCGAGGAGAAAGCAGCCTGAAGGACACTTTAATACTGTCATCTTCACATTTGCAGGCCGCTGCCCTCTTGATTTTAAGTGTTCCATAAACACAGAGGGAAAAAGCAGCTTGACCTTGCCCCCGTGACTCTTCTCTACTCATGGCCTGGCCCCATGGTCGGTGCAGACAGATCCACGGGGAGGGGG
>NW_020799100.1:23107142-23132871 GCF_003259725.1 Athene cunicularia | reverse complement strand
AAAAAGTGGGGTAAAATTTGCATTCAAGAATTGTGCAATAGAAAAAACACAGTATTAGATAAGATTAAGAAAAGAAAGGAAAATTACCTCAATCTTCTCAGAAAGGGGCCAATCATAGCTGCAGGAAGCAACTAAAAAAAAATACAGACTTACCATCATAATCTCTACAGCGTTTCTTTGGCAGCGGTGGTCTTCCATAGGAGTTGTGGTCCAGCTGCTCTTCATGGAACTCTGACCAGCTTTCAGTAGTGTTATTTCCATGATGAGCAGGAGCAATAACAGTAATAGTGCTGCTCAGTGTAGGGACAGGGTAGTGGCCAGATGAAATATTTGTCACAGAAGAAACTGGAGTATAATTGTTCTCTAATGGATCTGTTCTATCCATATCATATTTGGGCTTTCCCAAATCCCTTTCTGTAAAAAAAGAAAAAAAAAAAGTTCTATTGGATGCTTCCTTCTGCACATTTTCACCAAAAGCAGCCACTAACCTGTGTATCTTCAGTCCACAGCAATTAATCTCAAAATATAAAAACGATAATTGAAATGTTGTAAAGGTTGCCCAGAGTGCCTGCAGAGATTCCACCCTTGGAGTTACAAATTGTAACTCAACTAGATGGGGTCCTGAGCAACCTGTTCCAGTTTATCTGCTTTGAGGAACAGGTGTTGGACTACAAGACCTTCAGATGTCTCTTTCAACCTCAACTATTCCATGATTGTACATTCCAAAGGTTTAATCAGAAGAATAACAGTCCTAAAAGAACACAGTCAGCCACTGGGGTATTTTAAAAACAGCTATACCCACAGTAAAGCAGAAACCCTATTTAACTTCAAGCAGAGTACATTTTCTGTAGTGATACATACATTTTAAGAACTTCAGGCAGAAAGTTATACTGAATAAAGGGAAGCAGTGGTCAAGAAAAAGGTAACCACCACTTGAAAACACTATAAAAGTTACACATCTTTAACGTTTCAAGATACTGTTATTGTTGTATCTTTATGTTGTTGATATTCACTTTATCTGCATTCAAATGCATACATTTATCACAGGAAAATAAAGCTTTAACATGACTAAATAACAGTGCTTGACAGGTGTGGAACACTCCTGGACAGATACAGCAGTAAAATGACCTTTTATTCTGAATACATACAAACTATTCTCTTAATTTTCTATTATTACCATCAAATGAACACTAAGTATCAGACCAAGACCGAAGAGTTCTGTCATGAGGTAAGTTGGTAGACTCAAATAGTCCCACATTAAAAGAACATTAATAAAAATGTCTTAAAGATGGCAGGTAAGTGTGAGTAGAATAGTCGTCTTAACGTGCTTAGAAAAAGAAACTAAAAGCTTTCGCTGTAAGGTATTTTCTATATTACCATTGCAGTTTATGTAAAATAATTAAGGTTTAATCTTTCAGTTAAACTGCTGCATGATATTTAACTTGCTCATTCGCAAGTTGTTTGGAAAATATCTGCTCATGTATTTTCAGGAACTCTGCATTTCCACTTTTAAAGCTGAGTTACCATGGCCCATTCTGAAGGGCAGGATGGTGATCAAGTATCGCTTCTCAAATCCTGTATTTATTAAACGTCAAAGGCTCCAGATGGGCTGGGCCGAATCCAAGCCCCAAGTGTTCTCCAAAACATCTCCATTTCTGAGCTGGGGCAGCGCCAGCCCCATTTCAAGCTGCTGCCGAGTAAATTGGAACCTGGATTTCTTGATAGCAGACAAGGGAAAAATAACCTTTTCTGCTCAACATGTGCAGGATTTGCTTTTTACAGTTTGTTTCTTTAAATTTTGGTCCATCTGAAAGACTCATTAGATGATTTAAATATTTCACAACAAAAGCCCTATGACTATAATGAAGTTCTGACTGCCAGCCTCTGCTGCTCTTCCTCCCGCTCCAACACTTATCCAAAGAAAGTGTTTCATTCTCAACAGCCCTGAATGAACAAACGGGAGAAGAGGGAGGAAGAAGCGAGGAGTATCTCTTGATCGCTGGTCGAAACAAGCACTCCTTGCTCAGGATGGAGACAGCGCTGGATCTCGGCCAGAAAAGAGCCCAAAGAATTCAGGAAAAGGTTTTGGAGCCTCTTATGATTGAAAAATCAGACTAAAAGTCACAGCACGGACTCTCTTGTGCCAGCAGCTGAGAGCCAGCATTAGATGAGGAAGTTTCTGAAAGCATGAAGTCGAAATGGAGTACAATTGTCTACTTTTTAAAATCAACAAAAACCAGCAGAAAAACCTGAATTCAAACACAGAAAACAAATCTGTTATATTTAAAAATAAATAAACAATCAGGCCTTACCTTGGTGAATCCTATCTGCTCCTTCCGAAAGTTCTCCAAAGGTTTGATCAGCAAGTCACTGGCGTTTTGTACCTACAGTACGAAGAAAGAAACAGTTTAATTACAGGAGACAGATTCATTTTGTCCTAAACAGAGGCTGAACAGGGCTGGAAGCCAAGAACTCTTAGATTTTAATGCCTCTGACTTGCAAGTGAAGTCACTTAACCCATCCGCATCCATGTTTCCCCATCTGTAACACACAGAACACCCCAGTCACGGCACACGAGGCCCTGGGGACACCCTGTAAATGAGAGGTGGGCTCCCCCAGCCCCGTGCCACAGGCTGTGCTTGGGGGACAAGCCACCAGCGACAGGACCTGCCACCCGCCCTGCTCGGGGAGAGCTGGTTCTGGCCGGCCCAGGAGGGCTGGATGCTCGAGGTACGGCGGGCGCGGGGTGAGCCCTAACCAGCAGCAGCCCCAGCAGACGCTCGTCGCTGAAACGAGCCCTGTTCCGGAGAGAAACCACCTGCAGAGCTCAGCAAGGCCCGACGGGCGGGGGCTGCTCCTTGGAGAAGGTGTGAGGAAGGGCCCAAGCTCAGGGGAGCCGAAGGCAGGGCTGGGGCTGGCTCCCTGCCGGGGCCTTCGCGTGCTCTGGCCTCTCACCACACAGCACTGGGCTTGATGGCCCTGAGAACACGGCTCTCAAACGACGGATTTCCCTCTCCCGAGACCCAGGCAGGAGAGTGACAGCAGGTTATCTGTCACAGAATAACAGCAACAGTAATGGCTGGGAAAAAAGGAAAGCCTGCCTGCGTCTCTGCCAGTCCTGTCAGATGTCTGAAAGACACTTTCCTGGGACGTGCTCTGTGCTCCCTCTTCATGAATCCACAGGCAAACTCACCCCAGTTTGCACCACAGGCTCCAGCTCAACCCTGGCAGTGGGACATGACTCTTCCCGTCCCCGTTTCTACTGCGACAGGCTGTCTCCTGAGCCCCAGAGAAGGGAGAGGGGAAGAGAAGGGGATAGGACTCTACACTGCCACAGCCCTTTCAGGTAATTTAAAGCTGATGAACATGGTGAGTGTGAAACCTTCTGAGTGAGCTACTGTAAAGGACTGGTCCTACAAGGGGCGGGCAAAAGAAAACATTTTAAAAAGTTGGACAGCATCCCTAAAAGCATCCCTGAAACGGTCCCTTCCACCTGCCACCAAAGGAGCCAATTGTACCTGGGCTGTAATTAATAAAGACCGACCTCACTGTTTCTCTCCAGCTCCTCACTGGTTTCCTGGGGTTCCCTGCCTGCCTGCGGACCCGCGGGGTGGCCGGAGGCGTCCCGCCGGCGCAGGCACCACTGCGGCGCTGGCCCAGCCCGCAGCCTGGCACCAGCTCTCGCTGCTGCACGAGGCAGAGGGAAGCGGAGCCAAGCAGCACATTCCTGGCATGCTCTAAAAGCACTCTGCTGAGCCTAACCTTCGTGTTTTTCCTGGAATTAGGAGGGAAACGGGAAGCCAAGGCTCGCTCTGGAGGAGCGCTGGGGAGGCAGAGGGCACAATGCAGCAGGAGAGCCCTGCAGGAGCTGTGTGGGCCAGGGCAGGGCCACAGCGGCACCAGCGTGCTCGCACCCAGCAGAAACGAAGCTAAAAAACCATCCTGCTCCTTTAACGCTCCGTTTCACCACAAAACCAGCCTGTTACCAGCTCAGACACACTCTGAAGAGCCAACCTGCTGCCAGTGGTGGGGTCCCAGGGCTCTGTAAGAGGTTTCGGACACTGTGGGGGACAATGTCTTCCCTCCCCGCCCAGCACCCCAGACGTGGTGCAAGGCAGAGCATTCCTGGTGCTCCCAGACCCCCTCCGACGGGAAGCTTCAACACCGAGGTACGTGGTGCTGTGATTTAGCATTTAAACATTAAGATGAGGCAGTAATTACCAGAGCACAGATCAGATCATCTTACCATCATGGACCTCTCCAGCTCTACCTCCTGGAGCAGCTCTGCGAACTCCTTAAAGGACTCGGCTGTAAGGAAAAGAAGAGGCTGGTTGGTGGGGCTGGGGTGTGGCACGGGACTGGGGTACCCGAATCTGCTGCACCCCCAGCATCGCCGTCTAAAGGTTCGCCCAGAGCCAGGGAAGAGCTGCCCCCTTTTTGGCAGAAACCCAGCTAGGCAGGGCCATCGGTAAGGGCCGGCCACGACCACAACAGGTATTTGTTTCCATGCTGGAGAGGAGGGGCTGCCTGGAGCAACAAGGCAGATAACGCCCTGGGAAGGGAAGACGCATTCATTAGGAAAAGCTGGTAAGGCAGGTGGCGGGAAGGGGCAGCTGCCCGCACCAGGGATGGCAGCAGGATGGGCTCTGCGGGCAGGACAAGCTGCCTGTCCTGCCTGGGCTGCCGGAGCCGGGAGGAGCTGCAGGAGCTCCCCAGGGCCAGTCTGACAAATGAAGCCAACCCGGAATAACAGAAATGATGTTCCGTGACAAGATGCACAAAGTCCCTGTGACTATGAAGGAATGGTCACAGACATTGACACCACTCCCCAAAATGTTAAAAATTAAACAAAAAGATCTCACTGAGCAGCACTTTCCTTGGAGTCCACCTACAACAAAAATAACACGAAACCTTTAACAAACTGGAACAACAAGGTTTATTTAGCCTGGGGAAAAAAAAGGGACTAGGCAGGAGTAGTTGACTGCCCCCACACCACCGGGGCTACCACCAAGAGGGCACAGAGCCCTCTCTCTGCCCATCGGAGGAGAACAGGGGAAGGGACTGAATTTGTAGCAGGGGAGAAAACCTCTCGCAGAAGAGCAGTGAAACGAGCGGCACTTCAGAAGGCTCAGTTCCGCGGGAGGTGTAAGGCCAGGCTGGGCAAACCCCTGCCTGCCCACATGTGCTGAACGCCGGCGGGGAGGAACCCGACTGCCCGGGCGTACCCGGGAGCGACCCGGGAGCTGGCTGGGAACGTTCCCCCAGCTCCGCTCATCACCTCGCGGCTGCGGAGCAGTGCTGGAGTTCTTGTTCTTGCGGCTCGGGCCCCGCACTCACTGCGGAGCGGAGAGATTCAGAGCTGCCTGAGAATGACCCAGAGAACCTCCAGCCCGCCTGGGCTGGCAGGGCTCACACAGGGGAACAAACCCTGCGCACGCAGCAAGAGCTCATCCCACAGCCGAGGCGGGAGGATGTGTCTGTGCTCCGCCGCAGGCTGAGGGCCCTCTCCCCTCACCCCAGTCCTGCTAAACCCAGCCCAAATGCCGCTGCACAGCTAGCGAGCACGAGCCTCCAGCGTTAGGGACTCGCTCTGCGGCTGCTGAGACAGACACAAAGGGGAGAAACCACAGCGGCCTCGTGACACAGCCCCTCCGCTGGCTCCAGCCAGCCAGAGCCCTCACCAGCAGCCAGGAGCTTCAGAGGGCTCTTCCAGAGCTCGGCACATGCAGCGTCCCGGCACCTCACCCCCGGACACGCTGACTTTCCCTGCGGTTACTCAGGACCATGTGAAACCTGAAGCGCGCAGAGACACGGGGGAACCGAGCCAGGAAACGAATTATCACGGGGAGGAAGAGAATCCAGCCCTGAATTCACAGCAAAAACGCCAGCGCCTAAAATTTTCACTAGATGTTCCTTTTTCAGGCTCTACAGGAGGAGTCCAGGCGCACGTTTCCGGGCGGAGGGACGCGGCCACCATGTAACGGGGGTGCCTCTGTCACCGTGCCCGTCCCCGGGGCAGAGCCCTGCCCACGCCAGGCAGCAGCAGCCCAGCGCCCGCGGCCCGACTGCGCTCGCAGGCTCCACAGCCCCTGCCCGGCGCGAGGGGCTCAGCCCGCAGTCTGCCGACGGGCAAAGGCAGAGTTGTGCCGCTGCTGGTATTCACAGATCAAACACTGTCCCTGAAGTACAGTAGGAAGCGCTTGCGAATGTTTTGCTTCATTCCCGTATCCTGCACATCAAACGAACTCCTGCGCTCCCACGCAGACCGGGAAGCTGCCGCGGGGACGTCGCCGCCCTGCTGCTGCTTCGGGAGGCAGGAGCCTTGCAGGCGCTGGCCCCAGCAGGCACTGCAGGCTTCGGTGGAGGAGGAGGAGGAACACAGCTCCGGCTTTTTCACAGGGGAAACCAGGCACCTCCTCTTCAAAGAGCAAAACAAACATTCCCCAACAAAAACAGAAGCAGGGGAACGCGCTGGTTTCACCACGGAGTGTTTTACATTTGCTGTGATCTCTTTGCGCTCTCCTCCGCCCACAGTCCCCCCATTCAACCCCTGTCATTCCAGCAGCCCTCCTCGCCCGCCGAGCGCTGCGGGCCTGCCGCCTCACGGCGCCGGGCTCTGCTCCCTCCCGTGAGCAGAGGCAGGGCGAGAGGCAGCGCGGGGGCATGGCACCTCAGAGCTTTGTCCCTGCCAGCCAAGAGGGACGCTCCTGCCCTTGGGCAGCCGTTCGCCCCGGATCCCTCTGCTCCCAGGAGGGGCATTTATAAGGCAACGTTTTCCCCTCCCTTATTCCGATGTGTTTGGAAGTTCAGCACCTCTGTTGCCATTAGATGTGGAGGCTGACTCATTTCCAGTGGGTTTCACCTAGAGACTTTCCAAGAAGCAAATCGGATTTTGAAGGGCGAGCTGCAATCTGCTTTAAACTGCTTTAAATAAAACAGCGCAAAGAACAGGCTTTACTTCCTTCCCCTTTCAGCGATGGCCAAGAGACCTGACATCAGCAATGTCACACTTACAGCCGCTCCTCAACAAGAGCCTGACAAAAGCCTTTTTTTGTTGTTGTTGTTCTCTTTTTCTAGACTCAGCCCCCAGGAGCAGCCCAGCTAATGCCCTGTGCCCCCCACCACAGGCACCCCCCGGGTTCTCTGCCACGGGCCAGGGTCAGGCCCTCAGGGGCTGGGGGATCTCCTGTCCTCCCCCTGCAGCACCCACAGCCCTGCACCAGCCCTTCCACAGCCCAGAGCAGGATTAATTTGAGAAGCACTGGGTTTAGGGCGTTCAGGCCATTCGGCTGAGCTCCCTGGGTGCAGCCGGCAGCTGTGTAACCTGCAGGGTTGCACCCGGCTGGCAGGGACGTAAAATGATTGTTAATCCCGAAACAGATGCGCGGGGAGTAGTGTGACACTCTCCCAGGCACGGACTGGGGATTATTTTCCATAAGACAACACACTTTTCCCGGCAGTTTGCAGCCTGGTCCCTTTTCCAGGGCAGCGTGGGGCAGTTTTGTTTCTGCAGGGCGTTTTCAGCAGGGCAAAGGCAGCTTGAGGAGCAGCGCCCGCCCGGAGCGGGACACGTGGCCGATGCCCAGCACCCTGCGTGCTCCCAGTCTGCCTGCAGCACTGGGGAGCGGGACTGGCTGGGAGGGCAGTGCCGCACCGCTGTCCTGCCTGGCAGCAGGGAGAAGGGTTGGGGCCATGGAAAACCTCTGCAAATTGCCCGTGGAATTAGGAATGTGAAACTCTACCCGCGGAAGTCCGGCTTTGTAAAATACCCCTTGGAATAGCTGACGGGCATCTGGGGAACCTGGCTCCTGATGCTGTTTAAAAACCGCCAGTGCAGGCAAATTCCTAGAGGAGAGACTTTCTCAGTTACTGAAAGTTTGAATCAAAAGGAAGAAAACTTACCAATATTAATCTCATCATCCGTTAGTGTGTCACCGATAAAGTCGAACTGAAAGGACTGCAGAGTCTGGGAGAATTTCTGTACTGCTGATGAGTAACCTGGAAAAGGACAGAGCAGTAAGGCTGTGTATTTCTGCAACTGTTACACAGAAGCAGCAAATTTTCAGAAATTTAACCTGAATGGAACAAAACTATAGTGAGGTGGTTAGAAAAATCCACAGGCATCATGAATTTAATCCCTTCAGAAAATGTTGCAATGTGAATAACCATTAGAGGCTGCAGACAGCATTTCTCTTGTTTTCTTTTTCTCCCTCCAGCGTTGCTGAAAATGTTTCTAATGGGTGTTACTAATGGATGCACTGAATTTTACAGCCAGCCGATCGACAGCCCCCTGCCCTGCCCTGTCTGGGAAGGGACACGGACACATTTCCCCTGCAAGAACACATGCAGCATCCCCCAGCACCCAGGAAGGGTTTCGGAGAGGCAGATATCCCTGGTGCCGCCGTGCATCGGCACAGCTCCTCGGGGCGCGGGGCGGCCGGCCAGCCTTGCCACCGTGCAAAGGGCTTCTTTCATTCTATGAGAGAGAAATCTGTAGAGTCAGAAAATAAACACGAGGGGAAAAGATCAGACTCTAAATAACTGCCCCACTTTCGGGGGTCACAGAGCGTCTGCCGATGGCCCTGGGACCCGCTCCTGGCCCGCTGGGGAGGAACTTCCAGTCTTGAAGCAAAGACACTTCCCGACAGCGGTTGGCAGCTCAGCCCAAATTATTTTTGGACTTTGCAGAGAAGTTTCTGGCCCAAAGGATCCTTTGTGTCTTTGCATCCTGTGCGGCTGCTTCACAGCTCGGTCAGCAGCTCTGCTGTGGCAGAGGGGGGACGGGACGGGGCAGCCGGCCCCGAGGCTGCAGCCACCCCCCGGTGCGGGCTGGGACAGGCGCAGGTGATGCTCCGGCACAGGAGGGACCGAGTCCTCCCGCGGGCAGAGCACAGGAGGGAGACGGGGTGGATTCGAGAGCCTCGCACACAAGGTTACGCGCTTGTCTGGGGGGCTGGTCTTCCTCCAACAGCAAATACCCGAGACACAAACAGGAGGAGGCTGAACTTGCCTGACCTTAGGGAATAGGACATAGAAAATAAAACAAAAGCAAAGGAATAATGTGATACTTTGATTCACATTGTTATTTTCCCTAATTGTGGACTCCAGCGGTAGGCACAGTCCCAGGCTGTGGGGGTGCACAGGGAACGTGCTTTCTGAAATTCAGGAAGCTGCAGTTGTGGAAGATGTGACAGCACAGACGTTAACGTGTAACCGGTTTGTACAGCCCAGCTTTGCCAAACCAGGGGAAAGATTGCTGTAACAGAGAAACTCGGTGTAAACGAGCAGCTTTTTAAAATTCGTTTGTTTAAAAAAAATAAGACACACACAATCTCTTTTGGCATCAGTTGCTTAAATCTGGGGGGAAAGAATGGCCAAAAATGAGGTGTGAGGATTGTGTCTGCACAGTGCAGGCTACCCCCTGCACTGGGGGTGATCTGGGTGTATTTTTGTTTGTTCTGTCCCATTGCAGACTCCGTGACAAAAGAACTTATCACTGCAGCGGCAAACATGGGGTTTTCTGAAACACTGCTACGAAGGGCAGAGAAAAATTGGACAACACTGAATGGGACGTTGGGAAAGGAAATCAAGTGGCCGGTGTGGGATCCTGGCAGGTCCCCAGACTGCTCTGCTTCCCTGTCCCAGGGTCAAGAGCACCCCGGGGCCCCCGAGCAACCGCGGCAGGCGGGGACCGTCGGGACCCCAGCCCGGGGAGGAGCGCGGCCTCGCAGCGCAGACAGTCCCCGCTCTCCCCTCAAAAGCCTCGTTCAGCAGTTTCCTCCGGCGGGTCAAACCTTTGCTCCTGAATGGGCAGATTCAGGCCTGAATGTCCCTATTTAAGCACAGCTGCCGGGGGGCCGAGAGCGCGTAAACGGGTGAACTCCAGCACAGAATGATGTCATTGATTTGGTGGAAAACCTCAGCAAATAATTCACTCTCAGTCCCCGCAGCGTTCGCTTCAGGCCGGGCCGGAGGCTCTCATTCAGTTGTTGCTCAGGGGAATCTTTGTTCATCCCCCTACAAACCCTCGTCCTCTTCCCTGGGCGCTGCTACAGCCCCCGCCCAGCCCCTCAATTGGTGAACTTCAACACCCCCCCCCTCTTTGGGCACCCATCCCGAGCCAGCACCCGGTCCCTGAGCAGCCCCCGGGGGTCTCATCAAGTTCCACCCTCCCGCACCCCTGGCCAGCACCTGGCCATCCCCTCCATGGGGGGAGGCGACGAGGGGGGGCCCAGCTCCGGCTCCCGCATCCCCCACACACACAAGCGCAGTCACAGCCCCGCCGGGACGGGGGCTGCCACGCACCGGCCTCCCACCGCACGCGTCGGCAACACAGGCCTTGGCAAGCTGCTTGCCTTTTGGTTTGTACAGAAACAGGGGGTTGAAAGAGCCAAACATCTCTATTTTAACCAGAAAAAAAGAAATGGTATTGCTGATTTAAGTTACGTTTTCCTTTCAAAGTGCTGTCTGGCCTGAAAGCTTAATTCGCCAGTTGTCTACTCAAGGAAATCCAGGTGGATGTGCTATACGCCGCATCTCGCGTTAGCTGAGCAGTGGAGACAAAATAAAAGTGAGCGCCCCTTAATTAGTCCAGTGCTGTTTCGTTTCACTCGGGACAAGGAAATCTCTTCATTTTGGGGAGCCATCCTCATCCCCACCTTCAGCACAGCGGGGGTCGGAAGCCCCGGCTGCGAGCGGTGACTGTGTGCCCCCCCTGCCACGCTGAGGGAGTCTGTCCCTCTGTCCCACGGCGAGGTGACAGCTGCCGAGGACAGCCCAGGGGTGGCCAGGGCACCAGCAGACCCCCATCCCGCAGAAAAACAACAGCAGGAGACGGGGGTTAGGACGGAGAGGCCAGGCGGAGGGAGAGCCCGCGCTGCGCACGCCTGGCCTGGCTCCTGAGCAGCCTTTAATGGAAACCAGACTGCCCCGAGCAACGTGACTCGTCCTCGGACACGTACGGAGCCTTGGCTGAACACCGGCTCCCCACAGCCCCAACCCACCCGCGGGACGGGCACCGTCGGGGGCCACCACGCTACGGCGGGTGTTGTTCTAACGACAGGAGCTCACACCGGGGTGACCCGGCCGCCCGGGGAAGGGATGATGCTGTCACCCGGGGAGCCCGACGCAGAGCATCGCCCCTTCCCTCGGCAGCACCCGAACGGCGGCGTGGTGACAGCGGGGGACAGGGCAGGGCGGGGGGACCGGGATGAGCCACGGCCGCAGGAGAGCGGCTCGGCAGCAGGAAGGGGCCATGGCAGGCAGTGGCTGGAGCTGGGCGGGAAGAGATCTGCATCGCGGGAAACAGGGCGACATCGCCACGCGGGCGGAGATGGGCCCGTAGTCTCCCTCCCTTTAACAGCCCCCGGGATGTGCCTCGCCCCGCTGCGCACAGCCAGGGGCGGCTCACCCAGCCCCGCGAAGGCTGTGGAGAGCAGTAACTCTGTGCTTCCAGGGCAGGGACACGACTGCCAGCAGCTGGCAAAGCCTCGCCCCCGCCCCGCAGCCCCCAAGGACCCTGCCTGCTCTTGGTACAGCTCAGCCCGTTGCCGTGGAAACACAGTGAAATTAATTCGATCAGAAATCCTCTAGGACGCTTCTTCCTTACAGCGCTCAGTGAGCGATGCCAACTCTCACAATTTGTGGTCACAATAATTTATATTCTTCTCGTAAAAATAAAGCCCCATCTCTCCGCGCAGAACAACTCGCACTGGGCAGGAGGGAGGGAAGGGGCCAGCTACAGCCGCACGACTCGTAGGAGGCACACAAAGAACTTTCTGGTTGTATTTCTGTGCAGATAAACACACCTCCAGAGGCTGCAGCTAGTGAAGGACACACCCCACAGCCCGCTCAGCAAAGACCTAGCAGGGATTCTCATTTCAACTGCTCACAGCAACCACAGGTAACCAAAGACCGCAAGAAAAAAAAATTTTGCTCTCTTTGTAAAAGCCACAGGCCTCTGAAAAAGCACAGCCAGGAGCCCTAAACCAGCTGTGGTTCTGCTTCTTCCCCTCAATGCTTAGAAATTCAAACAGAAGGAAACCACGGCCACAGGACAGACCCCGCGGGGGGACGCGGCCCCGCACCACCTCACGCTGCCGCGGGACGAGCGGACGCGGCTGGAGGTGCCGCCGCCTGGCACCTCTCTGAGCTCTGCCTTGGGACGGCAACGGTCCTCGGCTGCCCAGAGAGGAAAGCACTTCCCCGAGAGCATGGGAACAGAAGTGCCAGGGACAAGGCGGTGGTGACAGCCGCAGGGACGGCCGGGATCTCTGTGAGCCAGAAAAGCCGGGCTGCGCTTGCGCTGCCTCAACACCGCGGCGTGACGTCGGGTGTAACGGAGAGAAAGCAGCTTAGAAACAAACGCTCTGAAAGCCAACAAAAGCCTCCTGCTGTGGCAGAGCGTACACCTCACACCTGCCGGGAGCAGGCTGCCCGTACCCTCGCCCAGGTTACCCACACCCAGACGTCCCCTCGCTGGCCCCGCCGGGTCACGTTTGTCAGCCGGGCAGCCGCTGGGAGAGCTGGCACCGTCCGGGCAAGAATCGGCACCCCCCGGGCCCAGGCCTTGGGCTAATCCTCAGTCACACGCTGCTCCCTGTGCATGGCACTGCAAAGTAAGGAGAAAAAATCCTCAAAACCCTGCACCTCATCACCATGGCAGTCATCGGCCAGTGACAGTTCTAGAGCAAATCCTTAATTTAACGTGACCCCAGCCGAGGGCAGATACAGCGAGGCAGGCCCAGCCGAGCCGAGCCCATCGGGGGGCAACAGGCTGCCCCCGAGGCTCCACGGTGCAGACGTGCCCTGCACCGGGCAGCTCCAACAGCTTCAACAGTCCTTCAGGAAAACCCCAAATTATTTTGAGCTATGGCGATCCAAATGAACAGATCAAATGTAAGGAGGAGCTCCACTTGGGCATTTAGCTTTCTTCTTCTCTAGCTTGAAAACAGAAATAACAAAAACAGCCACAGACTTTTTTTCTTTCGAGTAAATGAAAGACAATAAAATTTCATTCTGTACTTAAATAAAAGAATTTTAAGGCAAGGACAAATTCTAGGGTTAGGCTATGAACTCTGGAAACCCCTTTTTTGGGGGAAATGTTGCCAGACCCTGATGCACAGCAGCTGAGGGTACACCTAAATTCCTTCCCAGCGCTTGGGCACCACGGAACGTTTCCTGCTTCCTCGTGCAAAGCCGGGCTACGGGACACGCAGAACATGAGAAATACCATTTTTAACCAGCATGCAAAAAAGAGAAGGCTGTGATGCCTGAAGGAAAGAGAATGTGCCCATTGTTACCAACTCCCGCCAAAGAATTTCCCAGGCAGTTGCATCACGAGGGAGCCGGAGCTCATCCACAGCACCAGCCCGGCGAGGCGGCCGTGGACGCGGTACCCGCCTTGGGGGCCGCAGACCTTTGCCAGCCGACACACACGGTGTCTGGCTCCGAGCTGCTGTACTCACACAGCGTGTGCGAACTGCACGAAGCCCCCGAACGCCGTCCCGCCACAAGATCTCAACTCTGAAATCACTGCAGCTGCCCTGACTGAGCCCAGATGTGCCACGAGGAACGCGAGCAATGAGTCCTGACTCACAGAACACTCCTAAGCACTCTGCAGCTGCTCAAACACAAACACATGTGGACTTTTGCAGATGAGGGATAGAAATAACCTTCCGGTCAGCCTTCTAGGTAGTCCCAAATCTGCACTAGCATCTCATGAGGAAAACAGCACTGTGGTTACTCCATCAATGAGAGCTGCTTACCCTTAAGTAATTAAAAAATAGCCCCGGGCTCCGCATTAACCCGTGGCAAGCTGTTCTCGAGTGCCCCCGAAGGCTTCCTGGGTGCTGTGGGGGTTCAGAAATACCGACACGTTTCACAGAGGCCCTTTTTCACACACTGACATAGGTTTTCCACTTTCCAGAAGTAAATGGCTAGCATGAACTTCTAAAAATAACTTGCTGTATTTAGCTGTGCTCTACAAATTTCTTGCAAAGGAATTAATGAACGTCTAATACTTCTGTAATACCTTTATCTTTTCTAATCAGCCCTTTATTGACCGAGTCTCTCATAACCTGCCATTTCAGGCTCCAGGGAGAAGGGCAGGGCTGTGGTTCAAGTACAAATACATTTTTCAGTTCCTCTCCCTACCTAGTGGCCTTTTGCTTTGCAAGCTGCTTACCTGCCCTCCACACCATGACCTAAACTGACTCGTCACCTGCCCGCTCTCCCCCCTGCCTAGTTTCCGCTTGCTGTCCTAAATATCATTTTTTATTCTCATAAATTCCCATCCTGGCCCAGGCAACCTTGCAGTAAGTGCACAAACTCGCTTGACAGGATTATTTTCTTTATTTACCGCTTAATTTAAAGAAAAGACCAACACAGCAATTCCTGACATTTATCATATATTCCTTATGCCTCTCTCCTCCCGCTGCTGACTGAAGGGAAGGCGCCGTGCCGTGCCTGTCCCTCTGCAGAGCAGCCAGCCTCACTCCCCGGCTCCCAGACAAGGGAGGTCAATGCACAGAGAGGCTTTTCTGGATGCCACGAGCAGAAGGAGACCACGGGTCTCCCCCCCAACAGCTCTGAAGTCAGGCAACGTATCACCTCAGAAAAGCAAGCAAAACAAAAAGCAAGCAAGCAAGGCTGGAAGGGCAACAAAGTTTTGGAGTATATGGGTCCGTTTTGGAGAAAACCAGAAGCGAGTGAGGCAGGTCACAGCTTCTGGGGAGAATGATGCACTCTTCCCCTACCTCTGATTAAGTGAGCACTAATTATCCAGCACAACTTTTCTTCCCCAGACCTTCCCAGTGACAGATACCGCTGAGCAGGAGGACAGGCACGCAGCAAAGCCACGTTTTAAAGCAAAGGCAAGGAGCACACCGTGCTCCCAGTGACACTCACTGGCCTGCTCTGGTTTCCTGGCACGTGGTTCTTGAGGCCATATTAACGTTTTTATAAAGGACAGTGTATGGATTCACTTTTTATGATTTTTTGCTTCCAAAATACCAGAACAGCCATGATCTTAAGTCCTGGGAGGCACAGGACCCTTCGGCACAGCCTCCTCCCCAGCCCGGCCGGGCAGGGACGGTGCAGGGGTACCCACGCTGCTTCGCCACCAGCAGCTCAGCAAAGCCCCCTGGTACCAGTGCTCCCCTCTGAGCGCGAGGTGAAACCACATGCTGCATGCTCGGAGCACAAATCTGCACCTCTGGCATTTTCCTGGCCTTTCGGCGTGATCTCGCAAAGCGGGAGGACTTTCTTCAGCAAAACTGGAAAAAGACGTGAGGCAGACAGCCCAGAACACGTGGCTAACTGCAGTGGAAGTTAAAAAAAGATTAGCAGCCTTAGAAATCAGCAAAAATGTTGAAATGTGCATTAAGAAATACTAAAACTATTATTTATTTCAATTGTATAGGTCACGGCATCCATCCAGTACGTCAGGGGGGAAATGACCAAGTTTCCTCCATGAATTTGAACCCCGAGTTTACAGACAAGTTGCCCCCGAGATGAGCTCCCACTGCCCCAAACCAGAGGGGCTGGCAAACCCCCCTCTGCTCTCCTACATCCTTTCACCTCAAACTCACAAAAGGAATTCCTTTGCTGGAGATTCAGCTCCTGGCAAAGCCTGACTGTTTAGGAAATGGCTATTTTTTGTGTTTCGGTTGAACAATGATGGTTCAGAGCGGAACATGTTTCATGAAGAGCACCTGAGCACAGCAGTGGTGCAGGGAAGCAACACCTGCAAGCACCTGCATAAATACAGCCCCATCTGTATCACCATCCCACAGCCGCCAGCCGCCTGTCCTAACAGCCTTCCCCAGTCCTGGGGACAGGGCTTAGTGATGCTCAGTAATGCACAAACTCCCTGAAAAATGAAAAAAACTAAGAAGCTGAGCAACGGCAAGCAAATGAATGTTCTCCTTCCTCGGGAGGAGCGCGCTGTTGAGAAGGGGCTGCCAGCCCATCTCCTGGGGGCATCGGGAATCCTGGCGCGAGGCAGCTGGTGGGTGAGGACAGGGCAGAGCTGCACAAATCCTGGCAGCACTTGAGGCCACCCGGAGCTCCCCTGCCCCGAGAGCAGCCGCGCAGGCTTTTGGCACGGCTGTTCTGGCGTAAGCGGCAGGAGAGGGTGTGCTCCAAGAGCCGCGGCTCCCTGCTGTACACGCAGTACGAACACGGGGAAAACAAACATGAAAACAACAGACTCTTATCCGGGGCAGAGCATTAGCAATCCCCACAGAGATATCTTATGATCTGCAGAGCCATCAGATGCGTCTCGCTGCAGCCTCCCCGCAGCCACCCTTCCCAGGCAGGGGCAAGCGAGGGAAAACCAGGGGCTCCTCGGGCGGGATCAGCGCAGAGCCAGCGGCTCGCTCCCCCGGCACGCGATGATTTCAGAGTTTCCTTCGATAAGGGCGCAGCGAGGGCCAGGCAGGAGGCCAGATGAGTCACACGCGGAGCGAGGGGAGGACTCACCAGCGATCCGAAGCGGTTCAGCGCGGGGAGGAAGGCGCATCCCTCCTGCCCCAGGGCCGGGAGCCACTGCCTGCACAGACATGGCCCGGCCCGCGCCCAGGGCATCTTCAACCCGACCAGCACCGGGACAGCCCGAACCCACCCACCCTGCAGAGCACCCGCCAGAGCCATGGGCGCCTCCGCAAGCCCCACATCCCGTGAAGACTCGGGGGTCAGCTCTGTGCCCCCCCAACAGAGGGTCCCCCGATGCCCCACAGGTCTCCAGTTCATCATCTGCTGGCACAGGAACAGATCATGTCCCTTGTTCTCCATTTTCACAGCTACAAGGTTTAGTAAGATTAGTGAAATTACTCTTGTTTTAAAAATATCTCGCCTCGGCGCGTCATAATCAGTCTTGGCTGGAGGAACAGGATAAGAAACGGAGGGAGAACAGACTGCAGAGAGCAACCTCAACTCTGGGCTTTACTTATAAACTTTATCTCAGGCTTTTCTGCTGCTCTTATCATAATTTGAACAACTTGTGACCGCCCATTCACAGGCACGGGGAATTTGGTGACAAAAAGGGACAACACCCACAAAGGCAGCCCTTAAACGTGCCCCAGAGAGGACAAGCACGCACCTGGGGATCGCTGCTCCGCCAGAGGAGCTCAGCTGACTGCGCGCAGGGCTCTGCGGGGCAAAACAAAAGCCGATGCGGAAAAGTCTACCACCACTAAAACCCAAATGAGAAGTTTCCAAGAGCTTCTTCCTCAATACCTATCAGAAACTCAAACAGAAGGTTTACACATTTGAAACGTTTGTTTAATGCTTGGTAAGAAGTAACTTAGTGAGAAGTAACCTCCGCCTGCTGAATTTCACCAGCACTTTCAAAGAAGCTTTCCCTGTGGTATGTTGAACATCTGTAAAATAGCCCCGCTTGTTCGCGGGAAAGAACTTTGTCCTTTTTTTCCCCTATCTCTCTCAGTTCTTCAAGCTCTGCTGCTGAAGGGCAGGTTTCAGCCACACGCCACCACAGAGCCCAGCGGGGCCACCGCACCGCTGGCACACAGCACGACAGAACCAGCCGTGGAAAGCTGGCGGGTGGCTGCGGGATGCCACATCTGTGGTTACCAGTGTCCTACCAACAGGATTAATAAATAAGATATTCCAAAAATTTCTCAAGAAAAAACAGCCAGAAAAGCTGAGTCTTCACACGGTGACTCAAGAGGAAACTCTTCGGTCAGCAGCAGCACTGCTGTGAGCCCGTGGGCTGTCAGACACGTTGCAAAACATGGATAACGCCCACATCCTCCCGGGAAGGAGCCAGGGACGGCAACAGGAGAAGGATGAAAGCTCTCTGCATGTCTCGTGCATGGCAGAAGGAAAAAAAACACACCCAAACACCTGAAAACGACTTAACCTCTTGCCCTGGCCCTTTGAGCCAACAAGTTCTTGGGAAGCGTGTCAGGGCTGGCAAAGCCAGCACAAAATACTGCGCCTTGGTTTAAGCTGGCCCAGGGCTGGTCCCCAGCCCGTTCTCCAGCCCCTGTGCGTGGTGCTGCGGTGCCGGCCACATGGCAAAGCCAGCACGGCGGTGCCAAGGCACAGGGCGAGCTGCTCCAGCCTGGAACAAAATCCAACAAACACCCATCAACGACCCCAGAACAAGGGGCAAGATCCGCCCTGCAACTGGAGCAGGCAGATACCACACACGCTCCTCATCTTTCCTGCCCGCGTCTGAAGATACGGCTTCGGCGGTTACAGGGAGGGTTGGCTTTGTGGAAGGGTTTTTTGTTCGTTTCTTTTTATATGGTTTTTTAGTTTCTGGTTAAAGTACGTCTGGTTTGGATTTGCACCAACCTGGGTCCCTAGATTCCGTGCACAGTGACTACAGCCCAGGAAAACGAGATGCTTCGTCGTCTGCCGGCTGCGAGGAGACCCCCCTCCTGCTGCTGCCCGGAGGATGCCCACGGAGCGGGGGTGCTTGCCGGGGAGAGGGCCACTGCCGGCATGTCAGCTGAACTCCACCGCGCTGACCTAGACACAGAAACTTTTTTTTTTTTTTTTTTTTTTTTTTTTTTTTTTTTTTTTTTTTTTTTTCAGGTTGAGCATCGCTTCAGAGCTGCTGCAGGGGACAGGGAATTTGCACTCCCACTCCACTCAAAGGTAGAGACACAGGCCCATAGAGTTAAAAACAAAAAAAGGAATGTGATTTATAAAACAAAAGGGATATGGAAGGAATGCCATTTGGTGGGTATCGTTATGGACATCTTATCAGGTCAGCAAAGCCAGAGTGCTTCCAGTATCACTTCTGTAAATGCTGTGGTGCGTTACCAGCACTGCAGACTTCCGAGGCCTCCCCCCCCAGATACACGCACGCATACACTTTATCTCCTCCAGCCCTCCCAAGGTCTCTGTGACCAGCTCCCTCGCCCTCCTCCCATCACCTCCGCCGCAAGCTACAGTCTGCAGCACAGTGATACTCAGCACGACACCGGTCTCCAAATTCCCAAGAAGACATTTTCATTTGATTACTGCATGTTTCTCTTTTGCCAGGGTCCCAGTTCCCGGCTAAATCAGCATGTCCTTGATGGCTTTAACTCACTGAGCGTAACTGGTTCAGGTCTAGGAGGTGTCCAGGTCCACAGCAAAGCAACTGACTGTTTTTAAGCTGGGTATAGGTCTGATGTCTCTTCAGACAACTAGAGCTGAGAACTTGAGAGAAAATTTGAAAAGTTATCGGCAGTAACCAGAGCCCTTACCGGATGAAGGCCCCAGTGAGGATGGAGAAGACCAGCAAGCTGTGGACAAGCACAAGGAGAACCCATTATTGCTAGAGGAGAGTGATGTATTTTCCAGCAAGTCATTTTTCCTGTGCTAAAGTCCAGAAACGGCTTAGCACTAGCTGCTGTAGTGCAACGTGCTCCAGGAGAAAGGGGGACAGTGTCCCCGCAGAGTGAGATACCGTCCTGTCTGGAGCCAGCCCAAGCAGCTCCTCCCAGTGCCACCAGCGCGGCTGAAAAACCAGTCCATGGTGAACCAAGGCTTCAGCGACACCTCAGTGGGAAAGTGTCGGGGGGGCAGCCAACAGATCTGCCTCCGCGTTTCTCCTCTGCGATGCTTTCCCCAAGTCCTTCCTCTGGCAGTGGCTGAGGAGGCAGCGGGGCCGCTGCCCGGCTGAGGGCAGCCCCGTGCCGTCGCTGGCTCCGTCTGCAGCTCCAGGCTGTGGCTCCCCCTCCGCCCCTGCAATGGCCAAGGCCACCTCCAAACGCAGGGCTGGCAGACGGGCCAAGCTAAGGAGCCACCGAGGCCTCGTTCAGCTCATTATACCCAGCCAGGGCCAGTTCTTTGTTCTGAGAGCCGTGCCTGCTGGAGCAGGGGCCGATCCTGCACCCGTTCGAGTCGAGGCTCAGGTACTGAGTGCTGCTGGGAGAGTGCCAGGATACAACCAGGGCAGAAACAAGAGGACAGGCTGATTTTTAAGAAGTCGAATCAGTTCAGCAGCAGCGGCATTACCGACCCGGGCTGTTCTTCACGCTGGCCTAGCCAGTGGCATCAGAGAAACCACTTCCATGAGTCTTGCTTGGACTTAGCCCCCTGGTTACACCCGTTTAACGAGCAGCTTTCCAAGAGACAGAGGGTCTCTGTGCATCCACACGGACGATTTCGATGCACGTCTTCATTAACGTGCCCTGGGCTGGCTCACAGCTGAGCTGTCTTTGTGGACAGGGTATTTTTAACGCAGGCGCCTCGATGCCAAGCCCTGCGCTTGCCTGGAGAGCTGCCGCCGTTCCTGTGCCAGCAGAAGGGCACGGGCATGGGGGACAGACTCGTTCCTCTCCCCCCTGTTCCAGAGGAGCTTCAGGTTCGGTTGGACACAAACCCCAACGTCTGGCTGTGACACGCTGCAGTGAGAGTCAGGCCTTTGTCTCTACAGACGCCACACGAACCAGCACACGGCGTTTCTGCAGGACCGGGCAGACAGGCTGCTCCAGGGCTGCTTTAACCTCATTCAAATCTACTTTCTACACTCCAGAGCGTTAAACCCTCAAGCACCGCCTCCAACAACAGCTCGGGAACCTGCCGAGACCAGGTCCGCCACGGTCTGCCACGCTGAGGAGCGCCGAGGCCCCCGCGCCGCCGAGCGGGCTCCCACACACACAGCGACAGCGGGACCCTCCCTGGGTGCCCCTTTCAACCCCGCTCCCGGGGAAGAGCCCACCCAGTCCTGCTGGTACAGACCGCTGCGAGCTTTGCAGGCACCTACACATCCCTTTAGTGTCGCCCTTCCAGGACGGAACCCTTGCACTGCCTGGGGAGGCCGGTTAACCAACATGCAAAGTCAGAGGCAATCTGCAGAGCTTTATGCAGGACAGAAGTCAAGTTCAAACCCACGTATGCAACGTTTGCATGAGAACTCAGAGCTCTCCCAGCTTCAAAGGACGGTTTACACCACTGCAGCACTTGTACATTATTAAAAAGAGCCTCGGCCCGACGTTTCTCAAACTCTGTTTGATATATAATTGCAAGAGAAGATCAAAGGCCAGGGGGAGTAGATGGTTTTGCATTACCACACACACAGCAGAGTGCAGCAAGCAGGAGAGACTGTAAAAAAATCAACGTGTTGAGCCACAGAGAGAAAAAGCTGTAAAGAAGCCATTCTTACAGCAACCAGGATGCTACGCGGTCACCTACTTCGGACAGCCTCGCTGCAGCCTCCAGCACGCAGCAGAGCTGGCCACCACGGCACGGGGCTGCGAGCCCTGGCCAGCCCGAGGGGACCAACGCCAGCCCGAGGGGACAGCCAGGCACCAGCCCAGCAGGACCCTGCCGTTTCCGCGGGGGCCAGCGAGGAGAGCCGAGCTCGGCTGTTGGGGGCCAGCGAAGCAGCCCTGGCCTACGGAGCGCAGAGGAAGGCAGCCCGGGGAGGAAGGCCACCCTCCCAGCCCGCTCCATCCCCAGCCAGGGCCGGGCCATGGGTGGGCTTCAGCACGGCCAGCACAACGTACGGGAGCAGCACCGTCCCCTGGCACTGCCTGCGGCTCTGCATACTCCTGGCATGGAAAAGAAGGGATGCGGCCAACTTTACAACAAAAATAACTCATATTTTTGTCTCAAAGTAACTTATTTGCTATTGCTGACTTTCAGGCCCAAGATTATTACAAATGAGCAATATTTTTCTCTGCTTTAGCTGGTTTAATTTCTCATTTGGCACACCCCTATGCTCAAGTCATCTGACAGGGCCGCATGAATTGTCAACTGTCAGGGCTCTTCAGTCAGCTTCAGCCGCTCGTGGAGGCAGCAACCAGGCTGCAGCTGCGTGGGGACCCACACCAGGACGTGGGGAGCTGCGCGGCACTCGGCAGGGCTTCACTCGCCGTATGTGATTTATTTCAGCTGGTAACACAGACTCATAGAATACCAGGTTGGAAGGGACCTCAAGGATCAGCTGATCCAACCCTTCTCAGACATGGGTGGGTGGGGTAGAACCAGTTTCTCTGAATCCCTTGAAAGTCAAGGAAAGTTTACGGCACTGAAGTGCACCCCTCCTTTGGGTAACAGCCCCCCGCTTCAGACAAGGCCCTGAAGCACCATCTGCTCTGCAGAAGGGGAAACTGAGGCACACAGCAGAGCCAGGGGAGCTGGAGTTCCCTCTTCAGCCTCTCTCCTACCCGGAGCTGGGCAGCAGGACTAAAACCATGAGCACGGGCCTTCCCGTTTGTGGGGGCTGGGGCAGCCGGGGAGGGGTTTTCTGCAGCCCCCAAGCCACGGCTGCTGCTGGAAGCCCCCCAGTCCCCATGCTCAACAGCAGCCGGGATTTCCAGGGACGGGTTCCAGTGCTGGCCCCTAACAGCTGCGCCGGGCAGAGCCCTCCCTGCCGAGGAGCAAGAGGCAGGGAAGCCCTGCTGCCTGGGGAAGCACTTACCCGCAGCTCCAGCCGTGCTTCCAGCCTCTGCCCGCGATGGGGCAGGGCTCGGCAGTTCAGCTTTTCATCAGCAACATCAAGGGCAGCTGAAGTCAGCAGGCTCCCGCAGAGGAGCGGCAGCTCGGAAGCGGATGGATTTCCTCACCAAGGCCCGTGTCCCCCCGCCGCGGGTCCCCGCTGCCCTCATCCCCCCGGCTGGGAGCTCAGGAGCGGCCGTTTCAGCTCGGCAGCCGGCGGGAGCAACGCTCCCAGCCGACTTGACAGACGGACTCCCCGGCAGGGCCAAGCCCCAGCCCATCTCCATGCCACGGCACCTCCCGCGGGATGAGGGACTCGCCTCTCCTCCCTCTGGGACAGCGGGTGGGCACCCCGAGCCTTCGCTGGGCACCTGCACCCCATGGGAATCACTTCGGGAAGGGCATTAAATGACATTTCATCCTGATCAACTGGAATTGCTCTCTGAGGAAGGGCTGGGGTCACAGTGAGCCTCGAGACGGCTGGGTATGAACACCAGGAAACGAGCCTGCAGTGTCACAGAACCATCCGGGTTGGGAAAGCCCTTGAAGCTCCTCCAGTCCAACCATGAACCTCACCCTGCCTGTTCCCAACTCCCCCAGATCCCGAAGTAAAGTAAGTAAAGACATGGCTGCCTTAAAACTGCCCCCATGGCACCTCACAGCCGGGGCATGCTGGCAGTGATTCCCCGCTCACCATCGCCACGGACTGGCTTACAACCAGGAAACGGACGGGGCTACGAGTATCTGTAAAACAAACCACCCGTTTAATCAAAGCAGCGCACCTACCAGCTAGACACGTACCACTGGAGGCCTTCCACACTGCGCATTTATAACACCACGCTACTCGAATGACTTGTTTAAAAAATTTGCACTCGAGCTCCCATATTTGCTACAAATACAATCACGGTGAATTAATCTACCAGTGAAAGGGCTACAAAAAAGTCAAAAGACATCCAAAAACCTCAAAGAGAAGTCACCCACATAGCACTTACTAAATGTGGGATGCTCAGCCCGTGCTGTGGACATAATAAAGTGATACCAAGTGGGTTTTTTTCTTCTTTAGCCTCTAGAGACACTGCTACAACACTCCTAATATTTTACTACCCAGCAGGCAGGCTGAGACAGCCTTAACTGGCTGGACACTTCCGACAAGAACATTGCCAGCAACCAAGAAAAGAACAACATACGCCCTCCTCGTACCACAGACGACTCCAAACCACCCGGCTTCACCCAGCGCGTGAACCGACGGTGCTGCAGGGCTCCTCGTACAGCCACGCTCACTTTTTTCTCTATTACTTGGCAAACGGAAAATAAAAGACAACTTTGAGCAGTCTCAGATTTTTGAGTCTGCGCGGGCTGTGCTCACGGCACACCTTGTCAAGCCCAGCAGACCCTACGTTCCCACCACGGGGAACTGCCCTTCTTTTCTAGGCAGGCTGAGCGGGGTGTTTGTGCCCGGACAGACCACGCTGCTCCCCAGCCTTTTGTTCGTCAGGCCGAGGAGCCCGCCAGCTGGAGACAGCAGGTGTCTGATGAGCAAAACGGGGGATTGATTTGCTTTAAATCTCATGCAGGGGGCTATCCATGAAGAAACCAGCAGACACAACACATCTATCTGTAGTCACCAGAGATCTGTACTCAGGGCAGCAGGTTGACACCTCAGAGCAGTTTGGGCAAAGGTTTAATCAGAGGGTGCCTCGTCCATGGAAAGGGTAAAGCGCACAGGACCTCTGGACAGGTCCAGTCAGAACAATCATTAGAATTAGCTGTCTATGCTCAACAAAGAAATCGCACTCTGTGTCCTGGTGAGACTATCAGCGCCTCGGCAGACCCACCCCCCGCAGCGCCACAGGGCAGAGGTGAATCCCAGCCCCTCCACCACCCCGGGGCATGCGGGCAACTGGCAGTTCCTGCCCACCCTTCCATACAGGCACGATTCAGAGAGGAGGGCCGAGCACTTTTTTAACGTTATCTGTTAACGGAAACCGGGGGGGTGACCCCCGCGGGTGCGGGTGGAAGCCCAGGCGGGTATCGGCCCCAGCACTGTCCCCCGCTGTGCCCACTCTGCCAGGCCACCCCCCCCGCCTGCTGCTTCAGCTGCACCCTTAAAAAAGAAACTGCACAAAATCAGCATTTCAGGCAAAAAAAATGGGGGTTTCTTCAGTTCTGAGGGGTTATCTGTGCTGCCTGTGTGTACTCGGTTTCCTTCTGCTTCTCCCCTTCCTCCTTCGCCAGTCACACTGGGACAGCTCTGCTGACCCAGCACAATCCCCTCCCATCCCTGCTCCCAGCGCGGCGCTGGGCTTTACACACAGCAAAAAGGGAAATGGATTTGGCCAAAGTGATGAAGAAAAAAGCAAAGTATTTATGTTAAGAAGCAGGCTTCCTAGATTCCCTTTGGCTTCTTTTTTTTTTTTTTTCCCCTGCATTTAGCAGAGATTTGGGGATTTTTTTTTGTAGTACATTTTACCATCTTACAGTCCTGTGACATCTGCTGTTTCAGTCATACTCGCTTTTGTCTTCACCATTTTCCAGATGGGCAAACACAGGCTATTCCAGTCATGGCCTTGATAACAAGGAAGCTCTGAATTATTCTTAACAAAAGATCAACAGCTAAACCTATTAATACCAAATAAAACCCAAGCAGCTGGCAAGAAAAACAGTGTATGATCAGAGCCTGCCCTGCTCATGTTTTTTGTCTTCATCTGGCCTGATGCAAGCGCAGCGTTCACAGCTGCCGTGCTGCCACAGGCTTTTGGCCATATTGTAATGCACATTGATAAAAGCAGAGGAGACGTGAGAGACGACACAGGGAAAGGTACCTACAGCTCTTGGAGGAAAAAAACAATTCTAAGCAGGAGGACGGGTCACTGAAGCGTTAAATGCGCAGGACTGCGTGGTTTCAGATGGCAGAACCTGGCCCAGGTACCTGGCCTCAGTCAGTACTTCTGAACAAATGACTCAAAGTCAACCCTGAAATCGACATTTAACTGGGAAAAAATTCTCATAATTATAGAAAAAAAGAATAAACCGTCCACAACAAAAGGACTAAGGGCTATTTCTGGACGGAGGCCCCGGGGAAGCGGGGCTGGGTGACGAGGTGACCTGTGCTGCCGCGGCCACGCTCCACCCGTCCTTCGGGGAAACAAATAACCGAGCCCCTTCCCCGCACAGATTATTCTCCCTGCAGGCAGGCGGTGCCCGGGAGAGCTCAGCAGCGGGTGCCGGGCGATGCTGGCGGTGTCGGCCCGGCTCGCCCGGGCCGTGGGGTCGGGGCTGTCCCCGCGCTGGGCCAGCTCCGGACGGAACGGGTGGCCCGGCGTGG
>NW_020799100.1:23105026-23107092 GCF_003259725.1 Athene cunicularia | reverse complement strand
CGGGCCGTCCTCGCCGAAGCGAGGGGCCGGCTGTGGGGGGAGCGGCGGGCCGGGAGGAGTCGGGCTCCGGCCGCTCCCTCCCCCGGCTGCTTGCCGCCTGCCTTGGGGTTTGCTGCGGAACTGCTCGGGCTGTTCCCTGTTTGCGTCCAGCGCCGGGAATTCGAGCGCTTTAACCTTCCGCTTGGGTGGAGAAACCAGCTCTGCCAGCGCCCGGCCCGGCCCGGCCCTGGCTCGGTGCTCGGGCCGGGGCGTCTGTACGGTTCCCCGGGAGTTGTCTCCCCGTGGAGCCGTGACAGGCACTGCCCGGGTGTGGCTGTACAGCTGTCAGGCAACAAACTAGCTTTTTACTTCCTTTAGTTGTTGCTGTCTAAACAGAGGTCAGCAAGCAGGTTCCTGAGTGTTGCTGAAAAAACTAGAAATGCTTTGCTTGTCCATCTCTGCTCACCTCTTTATACTGAGCTGTTTCATCAGGCAGGCAACAGCTGGGCTCTGTTGTTGGTCGTGTTATTAAGTGTTGTATCTCTGAATTCTGAGCAGCTGTTTTCATCCTAAGCCCAGCTGAAAAAACATGTGAAGTGAGTATGAGCTAGTTTGGATTTCGTTCTTTCTAAAGGTTTTAAAAACCATTTAGTTTGCAGGTCTTGCGGATGTGTCGATATCTGAAGATATTCCAGTGGAAGGGGAGATAACGGTTCCTGTCGGGTCTCGCTCTCCTGATGAAGACTTCTCCACACTGGATGAGCCTGTTAAGGACACTATTGTGAGTCTGTGCCTCCATTTTGGGTAAAACACGTGTTTCACTGATGTCTTTGGCCAACTGTTTTGCAAAAACAGAGTGTTTGCATAGCTCTCCTTGTCTTGTACCTCATTGCAAGTTTGGGGATTGTTTTTTTTAGAACTAGCCATGTAACATGAATTCTTGGGGGTCAAAAAATGTCTGAAATCCAGCCCAAGAGTTTCTCTGTGATCTCAAAATCTTTGCAAGGGCAAAAGCCTCAGATGGAGCTTGGGAGAAAACCTCCTGACTAATAGGATTTCTCATTAATTTTCTTTTCCTAGACAAGCAAACAAATTATTGTTCTAAACTGGGTGCTATTAAAGGATAGAGTACTGTGATTGTTAAGGAGTAGAAAAAGCAAGCATTCTTTGTAGCAGAGAATGCTGCAGAAATTTCTGGGTTGGATCCTGTCTTGATTTACCATCAGCACTCCTCTACTTCTATTTTCCTGCTTTTGGCTGTGAACTGTAATTTTTATGAAGGGAAAAGTTAAAATGTTGTTTCCTTATTTCAGATGAGAGATCTGAAGGCTGTTGGGAAGAAATTTGTCCATGTCATGTATCCGAAGAAGAGCAGTGCACTCCTCAGAGACTGTACGTATAAGAAGATTTTCAAAGTTTTGAAAGGTTGTTTTGCCAACAGACTAGCTGTGTGGGAAAAGGAAGAGTTCAGTGGAACATGGAGGTTCAGAAGCGTCTGTTCCGTGTTCTCTCTGCTGTAGTGGGATGTTGAATAGCAAATTTGAAAACTCAGGGTGTTACCAGAGCTCTTCAGAAGTGGCACGTGTGCCAGAATGAGGACAGGGAGCTTTGGCAGTTGGCCGGTTTTGAATCGATTGTATTGTAGAACATGGCATGAGGTGGTACATAAGGAAATTACAAGGAAGCATGATGTCAGAAGTGATACACTGGGAGTTGGAAAAGGTGCTTTATTACTCCCAGGAAAATGAGACTGAGCATCATTCTATGATACTTAGGGATTTATTTTTTCCTTTACCTACAGGGGATCTTTGGGGCCCTTTGGTGCTTTGTGTCTCGCTTGCACTGTAAGTACTTGTAGTGGGTGCATTTGGGTTTTTATAGTCTGTCATGCTGGAGAAACGAGAATTTAATGATTTCTGACTGCATGTGTTGAGATCAAGTTCATCTGATCCTTCTGTGCTCTTCTGCAAACGCTGCCTGTTTAGATTTTCTTATAAAAGGTGTTTGTGACCCTTCAAGGCCATTAGGAGCTCCCGGCTTTCAGTTTAGGATTTCAGGCTGAATCCTCCCCAGCCCCCCCCCCCGTC
>NW_020799100.1:23092273-23104976 GCF_003259725.1 Athene cunicularia | reverse complement strand
GCCCCCCCCCCCCCCGTCTTAAGTGGTTTTCCTGAAGGTTTCCCAGTTCACCTTGACCTTGATCCTGACGCGTTTGGCTGACTTTGGCCCTCACCTGCCGGCCAGAAGCTCTGTGCAGGAGCGGCCATGGAGGTGCCCTGTGCCCTGGGGCAGCTGGGAGAGGCTGTTGTGGGTCACGGGTGGGGGGTGACGGTGCCTCCTGGGGTTTGGCTCCGCTGGGGCGAGTGTGTGTGGATCTGCCTGGGCTGGGGCGGGGATGTTGGTGAGGTCTGTGGTTGGAGGCACACCTGTGTACTCGGTGTGCAGCAACCATTCACAAAAATGGGTGAAGCTTTAGCAGAAGTTAAATGACACCGTCTACTCAAATAATTGAAATCAGCACGTGCTCGCTTTTCCAGGCTCTGTGCTGCTCGTGTACTATAGTTACTGTAAGCTTTCTGTAAGGCTTTTGTGTTTTCTCATGCACCACACTGCCTGCTTTGAGAGGTCACCAAACTTTTGGTACCTTAATTTTCACCTTTTAGCCTGTTATCTATGGATTTATTCTCTATATGCTTGTACATCAAAACAAGTCAACAAGTGGACTGAAATGCCCTCAGTTGAGCTACAGTCATATTCCTTTCCTATATAAAATTGAGGGTATTGCTAAAAATAAGAGAACAGATGAGAAATGGTCGCTCTGCAGCCTAACTGGGGGTCGGCGATCCAGGCTCCTGTTCTGTCATCTACTCCAAGCCTGCAAAAACTCAGTCGCTGATTGTGAATGTCTCCATTTGTCTGTCGCCTACGACAGGATGCTTCAGGGTGGATCAGCAGACAGTAAAGACGATGGAGGGCCCCAGTTTGCTGAGGTCTTTGTCATCATCTGGTTTGGTGCCGTTGTCATCACGCTAAACTCAAAGCTTCTCGGAGGGACTATGTGAGTGCCGCTTTATTTAGTAGCCGTTAAAACGCTCCCGTGCGCAGAGCTCCTGCAGTGCTTCCGTTTGACTGCTTTTTTTTTTTCTTCCCCATTTCTTCTTGCCCTTCCAGATCCTTTTTCCAGAGCCTGTGCGTTCTGGGTTACTGTGTGCTGCCCCTGACCGTGGCCATGCTGGTGTGCAGGCTGGTGCTGCTGGCGGGTTCTGGCACCGTCAGCTTCGTTATACGTCTGATCGTGGTAGTCGCCATGTTCGGCTGGTCCACGTTAGGTGAGTGCCTCTGGGGTTCTGACGCTGCTGTGGGCACCAAAGCAGATAGAGCTGCATCCCTTCTGCTGAGCAAAACCAAGGGATCATGTAGTTTACGGTGTTTCCTGGGCTGCTGAAGGATTGCAGACATCGTTTTTCCAGTCCTTGTGTTGGCAGAGACTCAGACTCTGCCTGTGCTCCTCTTGGTTTTCGTGGTCATGTGCAAGTTGCCTTTGGCAGAAGGATAATAATTTAATACTAAATCCCATGTGAGATGACTGGGTGCTGTATTTTGTGATCTGTGTTATAAAGACTGCTAGAAAATGCTGATTTCATACAGATGCATTTGCGCTGTTTCTCCTGTTCTTCATCTGTAAGTCTGACTCTCGTTACAGAATGTTAATCAGCATTTATCTTTGTGTGATAAAATTCTAATCAGTGTTTATAGATGATCCGTATTGAGCAAACGATTACTCTCTTTTTGTAATGCAGATCCTAATTCAAAATTACTAACATCTGCAGGGGATCTTGGAGTTTTTCTTTTATGCTGCTCGTGTTTCAAGTATTTCTCTTTTTTTACCAGCATCTACAGCTTTTCTGGCGGACAGTCAGCCTCCGAACCGCAAAGCCCTTGTCGTGTACCCCATCTTCCTCTTCTACTTTGTTATCAGCTGGATGATTCTCACCTTCACGCCCCAGTGATCTCCGATCGGAACAGACTGTAACACGGACTGGAGTTTTTTCATGAACACTGCAGTTAATCATTGGCTTTATCTCTCTCTAATTTATATATATAGATATTGTAAAAAGGCAGGTTATGGGATAAAGCCAGAGAACTGCGAAAATTGGTCGTTTGTGTCCCTCTTTTTGAAAGATACAGAGGTCCAGCTGCTGAGGGGTTTTTTATTTAGCCCTGTTCTTTAGTTGTGTTAAATAAAAAATGCCCGCTGTGCTAGGGTTATTGTGCCTGAGGGTCGGAGCAGGAGATCCTGGAATTTCAGGACATTGGGTAGATGAAGGTGAAGTTACAGGATCGCACAACTTGGCAGAATTCTCTCTTGTGATTGGGTTCTCACCGAAGATGAATATGCCTTATGAAATAACAACTTCATTGCTGTTGTGTGCTGGGTAGGGAAGAAATGTTGTTGACTCCTTTTTTCATTCACTTAGAGTGTTAAAATGTATATAAAGTGCATCACAGGACTGTGAGCTTTCACTTTGAAAATAGATGTTAAGGAGAAAGGAGTTGGGTCCATTTTGCAGTTTATTGGAGCTGGGCGGAAGGGAACTGCCTTTGCTCATTCTCGTGGGTTGTGTTTGTTTCATCCCTTTGTATGGCAGGAAAGAGAGCTCCAGCCACACGCCCTCAGCACCGTAGTTACCCCGACGGCTCCGCGTGTGCCCTGGGAGGGAGCGGGGTTGTGCTGGGTAGTACAGATCTTCTCACGTGGCCATCGATGGCAGAGTTAAAAGTCCTGGAGAAACAGTTAAAACTGGTTTGCAACAGGGGCTTGGCCGCTGCTCAGCATAGTGAGAATGGAAAATTGTCAGGAGAGTCGCAAGTAAAGTGTGTATGTGTGTTAAAAATGTATATGATGTGAAGTAGGCTGAGATGTTGATAGGCGAGATGCTAATGTACCACAGCAGGACTTAGGCCTGAAATTTTTACAGCAGGTCAGAGGAAGGAAGGTAAATCGTGGTGCAGGTGGTGGCTGCTGTGAGGCAGGGTCTGAATTCTGCTCTTAACTGCTGGCACGTGGCGCTCGTCTGGTCGGCGCCGCGGGCTGCCCTTCAACACAGATGCATACGACCGTGCATATTGCTGCTTTGTACTTTAATGAGATGTGAGAACCTTTTCTATGGTGTGGATTGGGTTTGGTTTTTTCCTTTGCTTAATACTTTTATACAAAGGGAGGGGCTTTCTTCTCCAGTTCCCCATGGGTGCAGTTACGTGCCCTGCCCGCAGGCCCGCGCGTGGCTGATGAGCAGGTCGTTTGTATTTCAGCGTGGGGATCAGGGCTGGGGACCTGCTGCTCCAAAACCCTACGGGAACTGCTTATCTTGTCCCTTATTTTCAGTAAGCAATCCAAGGGGGGAGCTTTGTAACACCTGGGGGTGGGAAAGCTGCTGTTGAAATGTCGCTTTTCCTGGAAGCGAGCATCATATTTCCTTTCTCCTGTCATAATGCCGATGGACCTAGAAGTGATGCGTGTGGGTCCCGCCGAGGTGTAAATATGACTAATTTATATTTATATATAAAAGTGCAGTTCCTGCTGTAAACACTATTTGCTAGTTGGGATGGAAGTTTTTAAATAAGCGGATTAAAAGTACATTTTTGCATTTCTGAGACTGGAGGAGAGGGAAGGGAAAATCTGCTGCTCTCAGCAGGGACCCAGATGTTCCGTGTGTGAGACGGCTGTTCCGGGCGGCCCCGGCTGTCCCCAGCTGCTGCAAGGGGACCTGTTGTGCTCCATAGACATGGCTATACCATGGAAATGGGGAATTTCTAAACTTCCATCAAATTATTACTGGTATGGAATGTGATTTCTCTTTTAAGTGCGCGGTTTTGCATTCAGTGAAACATTCACTTAGCTTTATGAAGCTGAAAAGAAATATTGAAGGGAAGTATATAGGGAAGCTACTGATGCCTGCAGTGGGATTCTTTGAGCCAAATCTGCCTGTCCTGCTGCAGCACTAGAACTTAACCACACTTAGAGGAAAGCCTTGGAATTCTCTCTGCAGTGCCTGTGACTGAAGCTGGTATTGTATCTAAAAGATAACTGGAGTGACATTTAATTGATCCAGTATCTTGGAAAAGAAGGAAAATGATTTTTAAGAGGAATTCAAATCCCAGCTTTTTCCTTACTTGTTTTTGACTTAGATATAAATCTTACGGTTTGTTCTGTGTCGTTGCTCTTGGCTTATACAAGGGAGAAAATTATTTTTATATTAACTAGATTTACTTTTCAACTGCTCACTGAAGTTTTTAGTCGAGAGGTGTTTTTAATATGAAAGAACAGGCAGGAATATACTGGTCATATGGTGAAGGTGGGATCTTTTTGTTTGGTTTTTGACTCGCAGCAATCCTCCTTTACTATGGAAACCATCATCTTCCAAAGCTGTAATATCTTTAAGTGGGCTTTTATCACTGAAGATGTAACTTGCTCTAAGGTTTTAGCTGGCAGGATGCAGATCAGAAACTGGATTTTGTGAGTTTTCATGCCTCCCGTTGAATAAAGTTACATGTCTTATGAATGGTGGGTTTTTTAATCGTCTTTTTCTGTAGCAGAGAGTAGAGGACACTGATGTCCTCGGCCAGGAGCTCTACCTGCAGTAGCTCATTGCCTGATTTACTTTGTTCTTCTCAGCTTTGTCATGTGGGACGTGATTTGTGCCAGTACCCTTAGAAGCACACACAGTGTATCTTGTCAAAAATAATTTCCTCACCATAATGTTATAATCTGTTCTGGAAGAGCTGCACTAGGAGTGACTTGGCCTTTCAACCTGGAGATGATAATTACTGAAAAACAGAGCCCTTTCATAAGTAGAATGTAATTGCTTAGAAAGGCGGAGAGAGCAGAGGATGAGCACCAGTGGAAATGAGCATCAGATTGATTGATTGAGGATTAACTGTGTTATGTGACTTGGAAAAATTAAGAAGCCAAAACTGGAATTTGTTCCTCAGCCAAACTCTGACGTTCTGTAGAGCCACTGCTCTTCTGGATTGGCCAGCCCCTCAGCAAGCGAGCCGTTCCCAGAGCCGGCCAGATACGGGCACACTGAAGCACCGTTGAAAAAACAGGTTTAGGCAAGTGCAATACCTGGGGCCTATTTGGTGTTAGCAGACTGCCCAGAACTCCTGTCGGTGATGGTCCGTGGTCCCCGAGAGTGCCTGGTCACTGAACGGCACTTTGCCTTGGGCGGCCGGTCGGAGAACGCACTCCTCCACAATCATGTGCAGGTAAGTAATCCTTCTAACCACCACATCTATTTCTAATTTGTCAAGAAAATGTAGGTGATAAGTCCATTGTCACGCTTTCCAAGGGAAGAAGTCTCTTCCTTGTTTAAAGCTGGCTGGGAGAAGTGTAGCGAGGGGAAAAGCTGATGTCTTGTCTTTGAAGTGTTCAAACTTTTCCATAAAGTGGATGATTTTCTGATGCGTAAACCAGTCTTTCTTTCCTACCAAGATTTTTTTTTAATACTGTTTATCAACTGAAGTTGTACGTGTTTGAATTTACTTTTGATCTATTTAATACCAATGAAAAGGATTTATTTTATCTTTAAAATTTATAAATTAAAGCGCACTGAAAGGCACGTGGGTAATCTTCTGTGTGGGTTGAAGGTTCCGTGCTGTGGGGTGGCCGGTGCCCGGAGGCTCCCCGAGGGAGGCAGAAATCCTTTCCCCTCCGTTGGAAGAGCGCGGCTGCCGCTGTGGGTGCTGTCGGTGGTTGATGTTCTGTTCCGGCCGTGCCGGTGTTCCTGTGGCGTGAGGACAGCATGAGCCTTTGGTCTGTCTGTGCTGGCCCGTCACCCTACGCTGGGCGGTACCACAGGGGATCCCCGCTCCTGGGGAGGAAAAAAATAAAAGCACCAAACCTCTTGTTAGAGGCCAGTGGGAGTGGCCCATGCGCTGGTAGTGCCCCGGTTCTGCTCTGTACCCCGAGAGCGCCCGCACCCACCGCAGCCGAGCCGCGACGCCCCTCTGCTCGTGCCGACGTCCCGCCTGGCTGGTCCCAGGCTCTGCTCGGGGCAAGGAGCAGCTGTGCTGGCTGGGCCCTAACTCGGGGTCCGTGCAGGCAGCCCCCCTCTCCTGCTGCTGGCGGTGTCAGGGGAGGAACGTGTTTGGCCTCACGCCGTGCCAGGAGGCGGCAGCCAGGCCCCCCGGCAGCACCCCGACACGGTGGCGGGGACACAACCGACCCTGCGCCAGGGCCCCGTTCCGCTGGGGAAGGCCCGAATGTCACCAGAGGGCGGCACGACGGCGCAGTCCCTCAGAGCTTGGCTTGTTTTCTTTTTTTCATTTTTTTTCCCCTCCCCTTGGCTTTGTCTGTTCTGCTGGGATGCGCAGCCTGGGTTTTTTCAGGGAGGACAACTGCTTGTGGGCAGCCTTGGGGAGCTCCAACCCCGTGAGTGAGAGGAGGCTGTGTATGAATTCGTCACGCTCGCAAAGACCTGCCCTCACTTGCAGGGAGCAGAGCACTGCACCCGGCTGGGATTCCTCTGTCTTGTTAATTAATCCCAAACCTCAGCCAGAATGAGGGCTGGGACCTTCCCGAGACAGCAGCTGTCGCTGGAACTATGCACAAAAATATACAAGGAGGTCAAATGTAGCTTACTAAATGGCATTTGGTTGTGCAGGCCTCCAAGACAGATGTGTCTCTGTTGCCTGCGATTATTTTCTTTAGCTGCAGAGCGTGCTGGCGGTGGAGGCAGGTACCTGGGCCCGGGAGGAGCGTGTCCCTTGCACCAGCCGCCCCGGCTCTGGGCGGGGGTCTGCCCAGGGGTGCTCATGCCCCTCGCGTGTCGCCAGCCCTCCCCGTGCAGGGCAGGGTTTGGCTTTGCCAGGAGGGGGATTCAGCTGCTTTTCCTGCCCCGTGGCCGCGCTCCCCAGCACCCCCCCTAAACCAGCGGCGTTTCTGGGCCTGAGCTCGCGCGGGCGCTGGGGCCTGGCCCCCCCAGGCAGCCCCCGTGCCCCGGCTGTCCCCTGGAGCGCGGCCCTTGGCTTCCCCGCGCAGTTGCTGCGGGAGCCTCCCTGCTCTCGCCAACAGCAAGAGATGCTCGTGATTCCTTGTGCCGGGCTGGCGCCTGCCTTTGGGGACAGGGATTAATGTCCCAGCCAGGCTCTAGCAGCTCGGGAGCGTTCCCCTGGGGAGGGAAAGCTGCCTTGTGAGCATCCGGCGTATGCCACTTTTATACATAAAAACGCAGCCTGTATTATATTTCATTTTATCTCCGAGGTGCCTGTATGAGAACTGTGGTGCAGCTGCGGGTTTCTGCTGGAGTTCTGTCTGGCGTGGGAATCTTCGTAGGCTCTACCCAGACAATTTGCTCTCGGGTGCTTGAATTTGGGTTAGAGTTGGTTAGGTATACAGATCTCAAAAAAGCTGTTTTCCTTCTCTATTGCTCGGGTCTATTTGTCATTTGTGTAACTTCTCCATAGAACATGACCGTGTCAGTTGTGCTCTTTTAAACGCATTTAAGTCGCCTGTTTCCCCCAGGCTGTTCACCAGCCCTGGGCGCTGCGGGGTCACAAGCTTAAACCAGTTGGCCTCAAACACAGCCGGGGCGAGGGGAGGGCAGAGAGGGCGGCCCCGGCTCGGGCGCTGGGCTGGCGCCTTTGGGAATGACGACGCGAAGGCTGGGGCCGAGTGTCCCCAATGGGTAGCAGCTACCGTGGGTGAGGGAGGGGGATGGAGCCGCGTGCCTGGGTCCTCCGCGGTGCCTGCGCTGCCTGCGGGTTATTTCTGCTTCCCCCGCTGGCATCGGGGGTTATTTTTTGCTGGTGGTGTCACTGTCCTGACCCGCAGCCCCTGGAGCGTGGAGGGGGGCTCCTGGCGAGCCCCGGGTGTGCAGCGGCTGGCCTCAGGGAGAGAGGGCACCCCCCAAGCCACTGGTTGACGAGGCCAATGCTTTTGTCTTCGTGGAATTCAGTGGTGCAAAGCTCCTGTTGTTGAAGCTTTCTGGCTGACAGCTGCGGGCTTATGGATCTGCAGAAGTCTCGGTGAATCGGGGCAGGAGCGCACCCCAGCTTGTGTAGCAGAAATTCCACAAAAACATCATTGACTAATTTTTTTCAGTGATTTCACCTCTTGTTTAGTGAAATCGGGGAGTTTTGCAAGTCTGTGAGGGCTAGTCATCTGAAAAGTTTATTTGGCTTTTGTGTGTATACTAAATAAATCAGTATTTGTAAATACAATCACTGGGATTTACAAAACAGACCGTGCTTTGCAGGGAAATGCACAGATTCAGCCTTTGCCAGGACCTTTGAGGGGGCTGGGGAGGGTGGGGGACTTCTTGCAGCTGCAGACAAGGCGAGAGGCCCTCGGGTCCTCTCAGGGCGCCCAGCGTGCGTCTGCGTTAAGGAAAAACATAACTGGTGTCAGAGGGTGGAGCATCAGCAGGACGCGAGTGCCACAAGTGCCGAGGGCGCCCGTGGGACCCGCTGGCTGCTGTAATCCTGTGGGATGGGGGATTTATGCCTCCGACCCCCAAAGGGTTACGGGGGTGCTGCCCCACTCACTGGTGTGTTTTCTTTTGCCTCAGGAGCTGGCACGTGGGGAGTAATTGCCGGATTGTTGGTCAGAGAGGGAGGAGGCCAACCTGCTGCTCTGCGTCTCAGTGTGGCACCCCGGGGTCCCGGCTCTGCCTCGTCTGGTGGGAGGAATGTTTGCGGTCGTGACAGCACGAGGGACGGGCTGGTTTGCCGGGTGGGTGACAGGTGCCCAGGTGGTGTGTTCCTGGCTCCTCTATCGCTCCTCAAAGTGGAAGCAGCAACTGTCCCGCTGGAAATAACCCTCCTTTAGCATTAAATGGCCTCTTTGTGCGCGTGTCCAGGCTGATCCCATTGGGTCGATCTCTCGTCATTGAGCCTGTGCTGGTCAAAACTTTTTCCCACTGGCTGCTATCCCCCGGTGTCCCTCTGGGTGCCTGGTGCCCCCTTCCAGGGCGATGCTCGCAGGCAAGGGGGGTTCCCTGGGGCGATGGGGCAGGGCGGCACTTCCCTGCCCACCTGGGCCGGGGCCGCTGCCAGCAGGATGTTTCCCAACATCTGGTTGAGCGGCAAAGGCCAGGAGCCCCGTTATCAGTGGCCCGATGGGGTACCTGGTCCAAGGAGTGGCATGGCTTCTGAGCGAATGGTTTGTTTGCAGAGTCAAAACCAAACAGACTCTCATCTGCTAAAAAAAAAAGAAAAAAGCAGATCCTAACAGTTTTCTCATGTTCTCCAGTGCACTGCTGGAGACTGGAGTGTGCATGTTGGGATTATTTTTAAGGGGGAACATTTTAAGGGAAGAGCAGTGGCAGCCGGTGGGACAGCGGGAGGCTGGGGAATGTCTTCTGCTGCCCCCTGTTCACGTCTCTGAGGAGGCTTCTCGTGGTGCAGGTGCCATGGTGCCTGGTGGTTCTTCAAGAGCCAAGGCTGGAGCGCCGGGGTCTGTGCTGGGGTGGCATCGCTGGGCTGGGCAGGACCCCGCACCCCTTGCCCGTGGGGTCTGCTCCAGCGCAGGGGGGTTCAGCCCTGCCCGTGGGTCTCTGCAGCCTCCCTGGCGACGCTCCCCGTGGGCAGCACTCTTACATCTCCTCCAGCCTTTCTCCTCTCCCCACCCTGCCCCGTCAGCACCCAGCCCAGCCCTTGAGCCGGATTAAAAGAAAAGGGTCCCTGTTCCCGCAGTGCTAATGGGGGGAGCGCCTGCCCCTTCCTGACCTCGGGGAGATGCCGGCCAGTGGAAAATCCCAGCGTGCTGAGGGCTCGCTGGGGCTGCTCGCCGGCCAGGCACGGCTTGGCCCTGCTCACGCCTCTTCCGACGCCCCGCATCTGCCCTTGGAGGCAGCACCAGCAGCGACGGAGGCTTCTCTGCTGGCGGGGAGGTTGCCCGGCGAGCTGCCAGCCGTTAGCAGTATTGATTGTGTGCCTGGGCACTGCTGAGCAACAGCCCCACAGCAATAGCTCATCAATGGGACAGGAATAGCTCTGGGCCGCCCGCCTGCCCAGAGGTGGCAGGAGATCCTCTGGGGGCTGAGCTGGTGGGAGAAGAGGCTCTACCTGCCCTCCAGAACGCCGGCCCTGTCCCATGGCTTGCAGAGCAGGCGAGATGTTTGCCAGGGAGCTGGGTCTGGCAGGTGGGCAGCCCAGCTGGGGCACCACGGGCAGCGGACGGGGCAGCGCTGGCATCTGCCCTGTGGGAAACTTGTAGCGAGCCTGTACAGCATGGAGTTTTCCTTGGAATCAGCCTTTTACAATTAACTCGGGTTTAAAATGGGCTCTCACGTAAGTCTGGAGGTCATAGTGATACGCATTTATATGCAGAGAGAGCGAAAAAATAGAAATTGCTTTTGTTTTTCCCGTGGATGCCTCTGGAGCAGGTACATTAGGAACGTTGGGAAGAGAAATGCAGCGATGGAGTCTCTGTCCTGGCTCTGCTTGGCAGAAACACCCGCTGTGGTGTGTAGGGGCTTCAGCGGCTTTGCTGGGGATCCAGCCGCCAGGACCTGTTCTTACTGAGGACAGTGTCCTGGTATGCTGAGGCAGGATCCTAGATTTAAAATTACTTGAATGTTTTTGGGATGACGGGATAGGAAGGAAGAAGCTGCACAACTATGCAGAAGCCTCTGTGGTTTGTCTCCCAGGCCCTGGGAAGGAGACAGCTTGCTTCTATTTGCACTAACTTGGGGTTTTTTTTCGGTTTTGGAGGAAGTGGGAGAAGGCCTTAAGGCTGCCAGAGTGAAGCAGGATGCTGGCAGGGTCGTTTCTCTGGCAGCACCTTTCTGGCTGTGTAGTTACAGTTGGAGTCGTGGTTGAAGCTGCAAGGGTGTCCTGGATTTGGCAGGACAGAGCCATCTCCATCGGTGTGTCGCGGTACCTCGCAGATGTCCCTTTGCTGCCTGGGCAGCCAGTGCCCACCAGGATGGTCCCTCCTGTGAAATCCGCCTCTGCCCCGAGGGAAAAGCCTGTAAAGACTTGAGAAGTTTCCGTGGCTGAGCGGCGCGGCGATGACTGGGAGCAGGATCCCGCCGTGGCGATGCCATTTGCAGCTCTGCCGCGGCAGTGGTGCCTGCTGAGCTGAACGGGGACATCTGGGAACGGGCACTCGTCCCAGCTGCCTTCGTCCCCTGCGGGGAACTGTGTGCAAGTCCTCAGAATAAAAACTGTGGCCCTTGAGGCAGCGCTGAGTGAGTTACGGAGGGGGGCTGCCTGCCAGGCAGTGGCTCTGCCTTCAGCTCCTGTGCGCACCCTCCCACCCTGCTGGGAAAGGTGACCCCGGGCGAGCGGCCCACAGAGGTGGGACTTTGCAGCCCGGGCATTTAAAGAGGAGAAAAGAGGCCGAGAGGCAAAGCTGTGCCCCGGGCCCCGCTGTGCTGGCCCAGCAACGCAGGGGACACGGCGGAGGAGCTGCAGCCGGTGCCAAGCCCGGGAGTGGGGCCAAAACACGGCTGAGGAATGAGCGAGGGGGAGATGGAAGGAGGCAGCTGGAGCCGGCACCGGCACTGATGCCACCCGTGTGCTGCTGCTGGGGCCATACTGGGGCCATGCTGTGCTACTGGAGACATGCCGGTGCTGCCGGGGCCATGCTGGGGCCATGCCAGTGCCACACTGGGAGCCTGGTCGGCTCTGCGGGGTGCTGTGGGTGCCCGATGCCATCTCCTCCAGCTCTGCTGTGTCACAGCCTGTCGTGCTCCTGCCTCCCAGGAGCTGCCACCACTGTCCCCGCTTCACCGCAGCGGGCACCGGTCCCGCTCTAACGGCAGTTCGGGATCTGAGCAGGCTCAGCGGAGGGGGTGCCTGTGCCCGGGAGGAGCTGCCACACACCACGGGATGGCCCCGCCAGCCACCCGGGTCCTGCCAGCCGTGGCCTGCTCGTGCTTTGCTCGCTCCTCTGCTCCTCTCCCGGCTGGTCTCTTCCCCCCCAGAGCACCTCCAGGCTGTCTCAGAGCCCCCCCATGCACAAATCCAGGCAGCTGATCGCTGATGATCAACTTGCCATTGCTTATTCTGAAATAATCTTGTAAATCACCCGTTGGTGGGGGCTTCTTCTGTGCCTGCAAGGTTATTTCTCACCTGGGGGCCTGACCAGTGTTTGTGGCACTGCCTTTTGTTGTGGCCCTGCTGGGGAACAAGCGCGACGCTTGCACGGAGCTTTGCGGAAGGAAGCGGAGGAGCTGTGAATGGAGTTGGAATGAATGGCTGGGCCACAGCTGATGGCTGGGGGGTGCTTTCTCCCTGTTTTCCTCCCTGCGGAGAGGCCACCTGCCTGCGCTGAACCCGGCCGTGTGCGGGGGCACCCCGGGACGACAGCGTGACCCCGCGGGTACGGCTTGTCCCTCGGAGGGGACGGCGTCGGGAGCCCTCCCGAGCGGGTCTGTGGCTGCTGGAGCAGGGGCTGGAGTGAAAACCTAAACCGCCTGGGGTTTGGGTTTCCAATGTCCTACATGTGCCTTTGAGAGTGAAACTCCCCTTTCTCCTGTGCTGGGGGGTGTTTCTTTCCCCCCGCTCCTTCCCGCTGCCCGGGCACAGAGCGCTGCTCGGAGCTTTCGAGGCAGGAAGGAAAGCCTGGAGCTGTTTAAAACTCGCAATCTTCAGGGAATTTCAATCGCCGTCCAAGCCTGTTCGCAACCAACTGAATAACGGTGCAGGGTTTGAATCGCTGGCCCGCCTCCGCAGGCAGCGCTGCCTCCTCCCTCCCTGCCTGCCCGCCTGCCTGCGCCGAGCTCCTGCCCGCACTGGGGCTCTGCCCGCCGCAGGCAGCGGCCATGGGGGTGCCGGGGTGGGCTCTACCCGGGGCCGGGGGCAGCGCCGCGGTCTAGGGGGGCTCCACGCC
>NW_020799100.1:23086993-23092223 GCF_003259725.1 Athene cunicularia | reverse complement strand
TGCTGGATTTTTTCTGGACTTGCTTCAAAAGAGCCAAGGTAAGGAGCCGCCTGTTTAAATGCTGCCCATCTTTCGACACCCTCCTCGCTCCAGGAGAAGCTGCCAGAAGGGATGGCGGGGGGAGGCGTTTTGATTATTTTTTTTTTCCCCCCCTGCGCGCGGTGCCTGACGTCTGCTCTCCGGGGATGTCGTGCCTGCGCCCCACGTGCACGGGGCAGGTTAATTTTGGCCGGGCTGCGTGCGGGTGCGTTGGTCGGCCTGGCCTGTGGTCCCCCCTCCGCGATGGGACCCGCGGCCCCGAGCGTGGGCAAACGGGCTGGCTCGGAGCCTCGGCTCGCCCCGGGCCCGCGGCCGGCTCTGCCCATCTGGAGGGACGGGGCGGCTGCGAGCGGGATGACAAAGGAACAGGGAGACCGGAGGCCCCGAGTTTTTAATTTCCTGCAGCAGCGGTTCTTGTGGCATCTGGTATTTTTCATTTGGGTTTAATTCCTCATCTGCCGCCTCCATAACGGGCAAATCTCTGACTGCCCCCGCCTGTGACGGCGCATTTACCGTCTCCCTGCCTGCGCTGCGTGCTGGTAAGTGTGCCCGGTGGATCTTGGAGGTGGTGTTAGCGTGGATTTCTGGAGCTTCTGACTGGGACAAAACCACTAAAATCCCTTTCCAGCCAGTGCTGTACACTGGGCTGTGGCAGGCGAGTGGATGTGCCGTGGTGAAATGGATGAGGAATGCACGCTGTTCCCCCGGGGTTTCAATGCAAAGCTTAAAATAGTTGAGTCTAAAAATGACATTTGTGAAATTCATTAATAATATTAGTAGCTGTCTTGTCCCCGCTGTCTCCAGAGAGCTTAGCAAGTCCCTGTTAACCCTCCCGGCCCCTGTGAGCTCCTGCTGTCACTGCCACAGTGCTGATGGGACTGGGTCCTGCCTTCCCCCTTGCAGAGCTCCGGCTTGGCCCCCCGGGCTCTCCCCCTGCCCAGGGGGCTTCAGCAAAGCCAAGAGCAGCCAGCAGCCCCCTGGTAACCTCATGTCTGAGGATGGGCCCGCTGGCTGGGTGGCAGGGAGGGGGTGACGAGGTGCTGGGAGCTGTGGGATGGCTCCAGCCCTCGCTGTCCCCCCGCCTGCAGCTGCTCCTCTGTCTGCAGCCTCGGGCTCCCCACCCTGACACGTTCCCGGCCCCGCTGCCCGATGAGGGGGCCTCCCCCTCTGAACCCACTGGTTTTACTAATTAAGACAATATTTGTATCTGCTTCTTGCTTAGAAAAGAATTTTATAGGATGGGGACTGAGCGTGGGCAAGAGTCGTTTGTGGGTCTGGGAGCAACTTTGCCCTCTGGTTTTGGGGCTCTTTCCTCCCCACCGCCACCCCCGGGCACTGAGGTGTCACGGCCGGGGGCCTGTGGTGAGGGAGACTCCAGGCAGTTGGTGCCTCTGGAAGATGCTGGGCATGGGAGAGCTGGCGCCTTCGCTCGGAAGGGAGGGGCCCTGCCTGCGAACCCGGGCGCGAGGCCCTTGCTTCACCTCACCACCCTCAGCCACCCACTGTGGGGAGAAAGCAAACCTGCTTCAGTGGGTGCTGCCCTCGGGGCGGGGGCCCAGCAGCGCAGGACGGGGGATGCTGCCGAGCCAGGAGCTTCCCCCGTGCTCAGAGGCGAGGGCCAAAACGATGTTTCTGCTTTGTGCTTCCTCGTTAGCTCAGCCCACGAGGCTCACGTTGAATTCAGCATCGCACGGTGACGGGGGGCTCCTGCAGGTGCCCTGGTGCCAAGTTCAGGGGTGGTTGTGTTCTTCGTGCAGTTTCCTTTGGTTTTAATCATCCCGTTGCTCTGCCTGCAGCAACACGAGGTATTCTGGTGGACGCTTCATTTCTCTCTCCTCCGTCCATCGACAGACTGCCCTTCCCATATTTCCACTTCAGCTCCGCAGCAGCCACCCCCCCACCAGCACACGGGACCTGGCTGATCCCCACCCGCGTCCCAAAGTGCCGGACAAGTCCCCGTGGAGCGCGAGGCTCTGGGAGAGGAGCAGCAGGAGCAGCCCTGCGCGGCCAGCGCTGCGAGCTGCTCCCGGGGCTGAGCGGCTGGGTGGGCTCTGGAGCCCGGGAAGCCAAAGGGACAGAGGACACCGCCCTCCTGATTGCCCTTGGTGAACGCCGATGGCCTCGCGCGGGGCTGAGGCTTCTGCTTCAGCCCCGTTTCCCGTTTTTCTGCCTGTGCCGGTGTTGCTCAGCTACTTGCCGTGAACAGCAGAGGAATTTCTTGGAGGAGCAGAAACATGCAGGGCTCTGTCTGTGGGATTAAAGCTTGTGAGGTTAAATGAGGTGGAGCTGTGGCTGGTGGAAGATTTTATGGGGAAAAAGAAGGTGTTAGGGCCAGACCCTGCCCCGCTCTGCAGGCATCTACTGCATGTGCTGGCCGCAGGGCTGGTGTCCGCAGAGCGGGTGATAAGGGACATGATAGAGGTCCTGGTGATCATCTCCCTGCCCGAACATTTTTGGCTCTGATGTTCTCCGGTTGCTCACACGCTGCCAGTCTGGGGCTCGGGTGTCTGTGCAGGCTCTCCCTGAGCAGGACAGAGCTGAGCAGGCAGCAGCAGCAGCAGCTCCCGGCCCTTCTCTCCCGTGGGAACAGATTCCACTCTGCCAAACGGGCCGGAGGAGCCCGGTGAGCTCCCCGTGGCGCACACGGGCATGCTGCGGGGCTGACGGGCACCTCTCAGGCCGGTGCTGCCGCGAGAAGCCCGGCGGAGGGAGATGGTGAAGCCCATCTCCCCCTGGGTCACCCCCGGCCCCGCTGCCCCGGCAGGAAGAGGGGTCCCGGGTGGCCCGTGGGAAAGGCCGGCTCAGCGGCGCGCTGCATTCCTGCTGCGATCCCCGGCGCCCTCCTGGCACCTCCGGCCCCGCTCGGCGAGGCTGCGGCTGCACTGGGGGGGGCTGCCTGCGCCTGGAGCGGGGCCTCGGGAGGGTCCCGGGCAGCGCTGGGACCCTCCTGCTCCTCCACCTCCTCTGTGCCGGTTGTGCCCTGTGTGCCAGCAAGGCTCTGCCATCTGTAAATCCCATTTCCCTTGGCTTTGGCCCCGCAGAAGACCAGCCCCAGGCAAGGGGCAGCCCCTGCATGTGGTGCGCGTGGTCCCTTCCCCACCCTGGGTGCTACGCCTGGGGAGCCCAGCCTGCTTTCAGCTTGCTTTTTTTTTTTTCCCTTTCTTTATTCTTGGCTTTTTGTGCCTGCAGACACTCTGCTCCCAGACCTGCTAATGCGATTAAAACATGAACATCTCCTGTGCCATCTGTGCAGCCGCACAGGTACTGAGGGATGCATCTGGGGGGACCCCAGCCTGGTGCTTCCTCCGCCAGAGTGAAGGTCTGCCCCACCCAGGCTGCCCCAGTGCCCCCGGCACGGGAGCGGGGGCTGGCGGGAGCACCGTGGTCTGCATGCCCAGAGGTAGAGACCGCGTCCTCCCGGCCTGGTTTGATCCCTTGCTGTGGACCTGGCAGCCCTCGCCTGCCTACCCGTCCCCTCTCTGGAGATTTTGCAGAGTCCTTTTCAAGCTGTCAGGCAGAGAGGTCTGTCTCTCCACCCCCTCCGGGTGCAGAGCCCCTGCTCCCCCTTCGATGGCTCCCAGCAGGCCAGGAGCTGCGGTGATGGGCGCTTGGTGTCGGCCCCGATGGCTCCGATGCCCTCGGGACAGCCCTTTGCCAGGGCTCTGCTCATTGTCCTCAGAGCCCGAGCCTGCGAGGCGGGTCCCAGCTCCTCTCTGGCAGAAAGGCTGGAGTGGGAGCCGAGCCCCCGTGTCAGTGGTGGGAGTCTGTGAATGTCAAAATCAAAACCATAACAAAATGATTTCTGATCTTTTTCTTTTCTTTTCACAGTGTTTCACGCTGCTAGAAGATAAAAAAGATGCAGGTAAGCTGCGACACTGTTTTTTCGGGGCAGGAATGCCCTCGCTGCGGGGCGGGCAGGGGTTAAGAAGAGAACCAACCCTGGGCTTCTGGTTTCTTCAGCCAGCAGCACGCTTTTCCCCTCAAACTACTGTTTTTCAAAGGTGTGTCAAAGGCAGCCGGCATGAGGCAGTGCTGGCCAGGGCACCCGCCGAGCCCCAGGGGTGCGGGAGGGACCCCCCAAGCCATGCCCAGCCCCTCCCTCACCCCATCCTTTCCCCGCCCTGGCTGCGAGCGAGGTATGTCGGGGTAAGCCTCAGCGGTGTGAAATCCCGGCACAGCCCAGCCCGGTGCCACCTCTGCTCCCCATTCCTTTTCAATTCTTCTCCTCTTTGTGGTGAACAACTCCGTGCTCTGCACAGGAGCTCACCAGGAGCTCCAGAGCCTGGAAGCTGCCACGCCATGGGATGGCGGGGGTCTCCCCCGGCGTGGAGCCCCCTGAGCTTTGCGTGACTGAGATGTCACTGAGATGTCACTGAGATGACTGGAATGACCCGTGGTGGTTGTACGTGCGTCCGTGGCTGGTTCTGCCCTGACCGACCCTCTGCGAAGGCTGGGGAGAGGCTGGGGGTGGGGGCCACCCTGCCGCGGGGGGCTCCTGTGCTAGGGAGGCCGGAGGCTGCGGGAGGAGGAGGAGGAGGAGGAGGAGGACGTGTGTGCCTGCACAGCTGGGGCTTGTGGGCTCTGGGGTGGGGCAGAGCCGTTCCAGGACACCTCGTTTTAAGAGCAGCGTGGGCCCCTGCTGCCAATCGTGTCCGAAGTGGCGTTGCTGGGCCTGGCTGCTGCTCTGCTGGCCACGAGGAAACGCGCCGGATCTTGCTTCGTCCTCCTGTTCCACCCTGGAGAAGCAGCCCCGCTGCCCAGCCCGTGGGCCGGATGGGCAGAGCTCCTGCATTTTGTGATCTGGTTGGTGTAACGGAGGCTCTTGGCTCAGCGACACCTCCAGAAGTGAACCTGGCCGGGTCCTGAGCAGCTCTGGAAGCGAAGGGACCCCGAGTGCCCCCCTGCCTGGTGTCGGCTCCTCTGCTTTTTGGAAACGCGGGATGTGCCCGGGGATCTCCGAGCAGTTCCCTGAACTGGAGGGCAATGACCCAGCCTCTTCTTTTCACCCATGTAAGGGTTAGGTGAGCTCTGAGCCCTGCTGGCCCCGGAGCACGGGAAAGCTCTGGGCAACAAAAGGTGCTTTGTGAGCGGAGCTCCAGAGGTGATCCTGGGTGGTCTGTCCTGCCCTTTCGCAGGAGAGAGTAACAATATGAATATCAAGAGCTTGTTAAAAAGGGCTGAAGAGCCTTGT
>NW_020799100.1:23080631-23086943 GCF_003259725.1 Athene cunicularia | reverse complement strand
ATACCCCCCCCCCCGGGGTTTTTAAAGCTCTGAGGAGAGGCAGGTGCAGTTGCTTGCTGACTGTCCCCAGAAGGTGCTCTGGCAAACGGGCATCAAAAGAAGTGTTCAGTGGTCTCAGGAGACACCGTTCCCTTTCCTAATGATTTTTGATTCTCTTTTGGGAGGGTGCCAAGAGGACCTCGGCTCTTGAGGCAGCGGCATGAGGCAGGGTTGAGCTGGTTCTGCATTTATCCCGGTAACTGTTGGGAACGTGCCTCTCCCAGCTCTTCCATCGCATCCCCGAGTCCATCCTGGTCCCTGCTCCCCCCACACACCCGGCAGACTCCCCCGAGCTGCTTCCCGAGGTGCAGCCGGAGCCGGTTGTAGCTCCCAGGCGCCATTCCCAGCTCCCAGGCGCCATTCCCAGCTCCCAGGCGCCATTCCCAGCTCCCAGGCCCCGTCCCTCCTGCGAGCCGCTGGGAGCTGGGGCTGTGCTGCCTTCCCCGATGCGTCGCTGCAGCTCGGGTTTCGTCTGCTTGCCTGGAGGTGCCGTTGCAGCAGGAGCCCACGGGGCCCTCGGCCTCCTCATGGCAGCGGCTGCCTGCCCAGCGGGGCATCGCTGGTGCCACGGGCTGTCATTGTCCCTCAGACGAGGAAAAAAAACCCCAGAACTTCGATTTTTGAAGTTCAAACCAGCCCAAACTGTGTGGTGTGCTGCCCGGAGAGGGAGCCCTCTCCCCCGATCCCCCGACGTGAGGGTGTAGCCCCGTGTCCCCCTGTCCCCCCACCGCCCTGCCAGCGGCGGGACCTCCCGTTCATGTCCCTGCTGCGCTCCCCCCGCCAGGGCCCCGTTTCCATGGATTTCCTAACCCTCTGCTTCCCCTCCGACAGTCGCTTCCCACGTATTGTTCTGTGCGAGGCAGGGAGGAAGGGCCTGTACGCCAGCCCCGCACGCGAGAGCCGCGTCCTCCGAATAAATTCCTGCCCGCAGCAGCGTCGGGCCTCTGTGGGAGTGGGACGGGGAGCGAGATCTGCAGATGTCACGAAGCGGTGGCCCCCTCTGCTGCGGGGGACGGGGACTGAGCTCAACGCTTCTTTCGGCGCAGCCGGGCCATGATGATGTTGCAGGATTTCAGAAGTGGGCTTCTGCGACTGGATGTGGTGAAATAATAGACAAGAGGCACGAGGGACTCTGCTGAACTTTTGCCCCTGCATGAAATAATAAGCTTGTATTTACCCAGCATCTGGATCTCCAAAAATAACCCGCTAAATTTAGCTGTTGTTGATATGTTGTCACAGCTGAGTTGTTCCTCTTCTCTCTTTACACAAAAATCCCCTCTGCTGGCTCTGTTGGTTTGTAGCCCCAGCACGAGCCTTTCGTTTCTCTCCTGGTGGGTGTCTGCACGTTTGGTGCCTGTTTCTTTGGGGCGAGAAGACGGGGATTGGGATCTGTTCTTCTGTCGTTGCCTGAACGGGTTGGGAGAGAGACGGGGGGCTGGCAGGGCCCTCAGCACCGGGGCCACGCTCTGGCTGCGGAGCCTGGCTCTGCAGGAGCCCCGTGGGGTGCTGGACGGGCTGTGGGGACCCTTCCCTGGGGGCTTGGGAGATGCCCTGAGAAATTGCTGCTTCTCGCATGGTGGAAAATGTGATCGCGGGTCTGGATCCCAAGCGGAGAGGTAAGAAGTAGGAAAGCTGAACTGAACGTGAATATTCGTGGTTTTGGCGTGACGTGAGGTGAAGGGGAGCCTGTGTGACTCCTTCCTCCTCCCTGCCAGCCCGCGGGGTCAGTCTGGGGCTCGGCTGGTGAATCCCACTGAAACGCCAACCTCGATCCCAAAGGAATGTCAGGTCACCCCGGGAGCCCGGCCCAGAGCCCCGCTGGTGCTCGCCTGGGAGCAGCAGCACCCGACCCGCACTCGGACCGGCTCTGCCGCTCTTTTGGTTATTTTTCATGAAGGAAGAGTATTGTTTCCCAATATGCTCATTTTCCTTCTGTTACAGCCTCCATGGCTTTATTCCTGGCACTGGGGATTGATCCCCTGCCTGGCTACTCTAAAATGACATGGGATTAGCTCTAAGTAGTAAAAAAGTTTTTAAAAATTGTAAAAATATAATTCCTAAGCAAGAATTTATGCACTAAAAATCGCCCTGCCAGGGCAGTTTCAGAGCAGGCAAACAGTTTGTGCTTCTTCCCGGTAGATGTTTTCTCAGGAGCCGAGGACAGAGTCTCCTGGAGCTCACGACACATCGCTGGTGTTTCCTTTTCAGCCTCCCCAGTGAACCCGGGGGGCGGTTTTTGAACCGCTGAGCCCTTTGATAGGTTTTTACCCATTTTGGTTTCCCTTCCCCTGGAAGGTCGGCTGGTGCTAGAGCCTCTGGGCAGGGCTGAGCTCTGACCTCTCCTGCCCGTCCCCCGGGGGGGACAGGTAAAACCCGTGTCTCAGCGCTGCCCATCCCCGTCCGTGTCCCCGTGACACCCGGGGAGCTGCTGCCCTTGTGCTGCTGCTGCCCTGCAGCCGCACGGGGAGGGGGCTCCCATCTCAGTCCACGGAGCCGGGCGTATAATCACATCCCCGGTTAATTAACAGGGACTGCCACGGCAGTGGTACGGACAATATTTTGGCCTACAGCAATGTTAAACGCTTTTGGTTTGTTCTTGTGTCACCTTTTTGCTCTTTAGGCAAAAATGCAGACTGTGGGATCACCACACCCCACACCCCCCCCAACCTTTTCCACCCCTCTCCCCCCAGAGGGGCTGGCTGGCTCCTGAGAAACAAGCCCAAAACACGAAATGAGAAAAAATACTTGAAAAGAAAATCAAAACCAACTTGGCCGCACTTGAGTTTTTCCAATAAATGGTTGTGGAGAAACTATTTGTCAGAGGCAAGAGGCCCCTCCAGCCCGCGAGATGAGGCCAGTTCTTGTCCTCGGTCCCTTCTGCCTATAAGGATTTCTGTGACTCGAACCCGGCGCCTGCTGCAATAACCGATCCCCATCCCCCAGCTCATCTCCTCGGTCCTTCCAGGGCTTTCATTTCAGGGTCTGGAAGTGTTTCTGTTTCCTGCAGCTAACAAACTGCAGATTCCCCGCTCTGAACAGCAGGATCCTGTCAGGAATTGGGTGATTTTCTCTGAATGTCAGAAGGGAAGAACCTTGATTTGAGGGAGGGTTTCCCCTCATGTCGGCAGGGCTGCGGGTGTTTGGAAGTGCTGAGGGTGAGCTGGGAAAAGGCCCCTTTGGCCACCCCGTGCCTGGTGCGTCACCGAGTTTTGCCATGGCAGCAAAGAGTGATTGAGAGAGACGGGAAATAAATCGCAGGCAAGAAAGTACCTTTATATCTGCATCCTCTGGGTAGTTTGTGTGAGACCAAAAGGATCAAGAAGGAAGTTTTGAGTGTGGTTACTTCCCTGAAATTATGAGAAAATACACTGAAAACTGACAGGAAGGTTTGGTTCTACAATGTTTTTTCTTGGTCAGAGCTTTGACCTGTAACCTGCGCTGAAAATGCAAAGCCAGGTAATGTTTCCTGGGTCTGAAGTAACCCGCCTGTACTTTGGAGAGAACTTTGCGGCAAACGGGGGAGGCACTGGGCTCTGCAAGCTAACGCGGCCGCTGTGGGTGCTTGGTAACGCTCACGCGGTTTCTGTGCAAAGCGTGAGCGAGGTCAGATGAGAAGGAAAAGGTGTGAGGTGTCTGCAGGCCAGTGTGCTCGTTTGTTCCTTCTTAACGAAGAGGCTCTGAACCCTGCCTGGAACGGCCACGGTGCCTTGAACACCAACCCGCAGCTGGGGCGCTGGAGCGTTCCCAGGAGCCCCCGTGTGTGTGTGACCCGACCGCGGGGGCTGCGGTGGGTGCAGGCAGCGATGGGGAGGGCAGGGGGGCTGCGACGGGGCTGCGGGTGGAGGGGCGGCCTCGCCAGAGTCAGCGCGGGTGGGGGGCAAAAGGCAGAGCCTGGCTGGAAAACGTGGGCCAGGAGGGGCCTGGGCTTGGGCTTTCCTCCTCCCGATCTGCAGTTGGGTGAATTTGGGGATGTTCTGGCCTGGCGGCTCCGCTCTCTGTGTCTGAGCGGGCTGGCACGGGTGTTCTGGTACGGCGGGAGGGACAGGTCGTGTCTGCTGATGTCCCCGAGGGAAACTGCAGCGCCGGGAGGTTTCGTGAGTTTCTAGCGGCTCCTGAGGACGTTTGGGTCGGGCAGAGCCGTGAGCTGTTGTCGCTGCAGGGACCAGCCCTGCTCTGGTTGCCAGCTCCGCGCTAGGGCCTGTGTTTCTGTGTGGTAGAGCGGGGGTGACTCCATGCTACTGCAGGTCCCAGTCTCTCTCCTTGCTACTGGGAACACTGGGGGAGGATGGAGACCCTGGGAGCGGTGGAGGGGGGGTCTCAAATCTCCCAGTGTGTGAGGAGCCGGGGGTCCCACAGCCAAGTGGTGACTGTCCTGAGCTGATGGGTAAAGCAGATTACCCACCCGAGGGACTGTCAGGAGAAAAGAACATCACACTTTTCATCCAAAAAAAAAGGCATTTTGTATTTGATAAGGTCTTAGTGGAGCTTGCATCGGTCTTTTTATTAAGACTGTTAAAATGCTTAAGGAGTTTTTCTTCATTTGGGTCTCCAGTGCTAAAACTGGTTGGATGTGGCTTTTAAAGCTGATGGTGATAGCGGTGTGTGGATAACGATCTTGAAAGCGGTTTATTTTGGGATGTGTGAAGGAGAAGCCTGTGGCTCGGTTTCTCAGTCAGCCGCAGTGCTCAGCGGAGAGTTACATCTCGTACCTGCCCCAGGACTCGTGTCGGAGACTCGTTCCTCCTGCGGTCAAACGATCCCTTCGGGAAAGGCCCAAAACCTGCCGGGTGGACTCGGGTTGCTCCTCTGGGATGGGGAGGTCACCTCAGTTTGTCGTAGGTAGGGGAAAACGGAGTTTTCCAAAGAGGTCCCACTGCCGGGCCCCACTGGTGCCGTTGCCCCCTCAGTGCTGGCACCCTGCGGTGGGTTGTAGCCAGGGGCTGTTGGCCTGATGGGGCAGGAGGTTGTTTTGGGAGGGTCTGACAAGAGCTGGGATCACAGCCACAAATCCTCTCTGAGGGTCTCCCAGAGGGTCCGTAGCTGCTCGCTGGAGCTGGAGATTTCCGAGGGGTTAATCAGCATCTTGTCCCTTTTCACTTGGTAAACGCTGTCCCTGCTTCCAGAGGCTGGACCAGATTGGAAACGCAACTTTCTGAGACTTGCAAACCGCCCCGTAATCTCTGGCACAAGAACCCAGATGGGTTTGTTGCACCCCGACAGCAGTTGTGACCCCCCCAGATTGCAAACGTGGGGCCCCGGCCCCTCACCACCCCTGCGGTGGTCCTGTCTGCCTGGGGGAGGGCCAGCAGCAGCACCCCCCCCTCGGTGTACGGGAGGAGGCTCCGGCCTGGGTGGGTGAGGCAGAAACAGTCGGGGTGATTGAGCTGCTTGCTGCCTCTCGTTGCCCTCCGACGTGTTTGCCGTCCAGGGGATGGAGGCTTGTTGCTCTGCTTCGGCAGTGGCCACATAATCTGGATTCCTCAGATAAATTCCTGCTGTTTCTCTGAGATCTGTGGCTGCTGTTTTAATTGCCTGGAGCTCCGGGCCAGACACAGGACCCTTGTTGCACAGAATCAGCTCCCATGAATGATGCTGTTGTGCGTACGTCTCCGAGTTTCTCCTTCCCCCGCTCTCGCCCTCCTCCCCTGGAAGCTGGGGAATTCGGCGCTGGTGAAGCGCTGCCCACTGTGCCCGCGCAGCCCCGCCGGCTCCTCCTGCCATCCCGCGGGTGCCAGTTAACTCCTTCCCTTTGATTTCCCTCTCGGAAGCAGGGCTACTGAAGCCATCCTCCTCCTCCTCTCGCCGGAGCCAGCTCCATCCCTTTGCGCATCCCCGCGGCCCCAGGGCAGCCCGAGGGGGGGCGGCTGGGCCCGGCTCTGCCTCGGGGTTAGACCCGGGCGAGGCGGGGTGGTGTGAAAATGTCGCGGGTGACTCCAGGTCTCCATCCGAGGCGGAGGAAAACCGTGGAACCCGCCTGCGGCTTGTGTCAGAGTGAGAGTCCCCGAGCGTGTGTGTGTGAGTAACCCCCCCCCAGGACACCCGCTCCTGGCTTGTTCGCTTCTGCGGTCAGTTTTTATTTATACACCTGAAAGAAAATGTTAACTGTTTTTCTCTTTTTCCCCTCATGTTTGTTTTGGTTGTTGGAAAAAGAGCGGCAGAGTGACCGTCGCGGGGCTGCTCAGGATGTGTTCTTGCCGTGGGTGCGTGGGTTTTCCTGTCACGGTGGGTGGCCAGCTGCAGCTAAGATGCTTTTCCCGTGGATCCGTGTTATTG
>NW_020799100.1:23064583-23080581 GCF_003259725.1 Athene cunicularia | reverse complement strand
CGGGCTGCCGGCGGTTTGGGGCTGCGGGGGGGTTCTCAGGGCTCCTCTTGGCCCCCGCGCTGGCCGGGAGCCCTGGCGACCCCACCGGGGGCTGGGGGGCGCGGACTGGCCGCCTGACCCAGGTGAGCTCACGGAGAAGCTGTGCTGGCGTCGGGGGGCGTCGGGTCAGGCCCTTGTGCTACAGCGGGGCCGGGCTCTGCCTTCTGGCCTTCGGCGCCCTGGGCGCCTCTTGGCCATCGTTCGTCGTTTCCAGAGCCCCTTCCCCGCAGTACAAACGGGTGGGTTTGCCGCGTCTGCGTAGTTGTCACGCTGGCAGCTAGCGCTCGTCCCTCGGAGCTGCTGCCAAGGCGAGAGGCTGTTTTTTTCAGGGGTTGTTTGATTGCGGCGACCTTAAACACCAGCTCTTTGTGCGCTTGGGTTTGTGGTTTGGGCTTTGGAACGGCTCCTTGGCGCAGGGGGCAGGGGAGCCGCTGCTCTCAAAGCCCCTCGCGCGGTCCCAGGATGTCAGAGCGTGCACGGTGACGTTATTGGCAGAAGCCTGCGTTCTTTTCCATGTGCAAACTTGAATTCTTATCAATGAACGTGCTTCCTTCTGTTTACATTTTAACCGAAACCCTGTTAAGAGAAGAAGCCGCGGTGCCCCGCCGCTCTCTGCCGGGGCTGCTCCTCGCCAGGAGCGGGGCACGGCTCCACTCAGGCCCCCTCAGCCTCCCTCCGCGCTCGTGGGGAAAAAAGTATCTTCCGCCCTTATGCCAAAAGCTCGTCAGCAATTCCCTGATGTGACAGGGTGTTGACTCCCGGTGCAGAGCTGGTATCAAACTGACTTCTCTGGAGGTGCCTGCATTCACTTCGTGTGCTTGTGCTTCCTCAGAAATCCTTTTCTGATAAGAGACCGACTGAATAAACCCAGTCGAGCTGCTGGGAAGCATTCCTGGTCTGCATCGCCTCAAACGTCCAACCCCGAGCGTACGCGGGACGGGCTGCCAGCAGTTTTGTAAGAGAACAAAATATGGTGACGCCTAAGGGCGCCTCGCTACTTCCCCGGGGCTTTTGTACTCGCTTCACCAAGATCTGAAGGTTGTCAAAGTCAGCTGAAGTCGTGCAGGGGAGGGAAAGTTCGCCCTTTCCCTGAGGGTGCAGCAGAGGTGGCTGCGTGCTGCAGGAGCCCTGCGGGGGCCGGGGCAGGAGGGGAGCCGGGGGAGGCCGGCGCTGCCCCGCTTCGCTCTCCTGGGGGTCGGGGGAAGTCGCCCCCAGCAGAGAGCAGAACCCCCTCCCCTTCCTTACCCTGCCCATTCCTTCACAGTTTGCCTGTCGCGGGGGGTTGCGGTCTTGCGTCTGCGCTGTGTGTGGTTCTGGAAGGGCTTTTGCGTTCAGGTGCAGGTGGGAGTTGGATCCTCCAAGCGAAGGCAGGGGGGCAGGAGGTGCCTCCCAAGTGGTCGCCGCGGCCCCGGCTGCGTGGGGGTCCTGGGACCTCATCGCCCCGGCCCAGGCAGCATCACGTAACGCCGGTTCCCCCCCGTCAGCCGGATAACCGAGGCGTTGCTCCATCCCCCTGCCCACCGGACTTGGTGAGGCGCCTTGCCGCAGCCCGGGATGAGAGCTGGGCCGGTTTTGCAGGTGTAAACGGCTTTTGGGGGCAGGCTGCGGGCTGCAGAGGCTCGGATGCCGTTCCCCTTGCCAGCCCTCGTGTCCCACGCCGTGCCCGTGCCGGTCCTGCTGCAGCAGCAGCTCCAAGGCGAGAGGAGGCACCTTGGAGTAGCAGCACCCCAAACTGTGGGTGCTGTCAGCACTGCTCGGGGGGAGCTGGGGCACGTGGGGCTGCAGGGCCGTCGGTGTGGAAGTCGGGTCTTCCTGTTTCTCAAATTTACCTCATCCGTGGCTCTCCCAGCCCCGCTGGGAATCGTGAAGGAGGTGTTGGGTTGGATCTAGTGCTGGAAGAAAGGCCGTGCTGGAGAGCGGCCGGAGCCCTCCCAGGGCTGGTGGCCAAGGCAGAGGGGCCGGTGGCCAGGGCGGAGGAGCCGGCCGTTAACCTTTGTGCCGCGCTCCTGCCTGCTCCGGAGAGGACCGGCAGCACACGGCCACATTCCAGCAAGGCCGGGGGTCTCCCGCCCGGTTAATGATTGAGCCACAATAACCCTTCTTGTGCGAGCCTTTCTGAAAGTCACCTCCCGCGCTCGCCGGGACTGGACGCAGAAATTTACAGAGACGGGTCTTCTACATTTCCTGCAAGAAATTCGGTTTTAGGTGCAGGGAGCGATGGCTCTTGGGGTTTTGACATCCATTTGCTTTCTGATTAATTCGGCACGTTACTCGCACGGTTTGGCACAAGGGGTTGTGAGTGCGGAGCTGCGCCGGCCTCGCTCCCTGCTCGTCCCTCCTCTGCCCGGGAGTGACCCTGGATCCCAACCCTGATCCCACAGGATGTGGGTCCCGGGGTGTCCAGTCCCTGTCACTGGTTGCCCAGCTGCCGTATCTGGGTTTAGTTAATCCTGCGCGTGTAGTTAATCATCGACAGGGTCCCTGTGCCACGTGGGCTCCGTGCGCAGCAGCGGGGCTGTTTGTTGAGCCGGTTGAAGGATCCCTTATCAGGAAAGGGCACTTGTCACCCAGTGCCAGTTACAGGCAGAACAAACATTAACGGCTGGTGCTGGGAACGGGCATTAACAAGTGCAGCAGCTCCGGGGAACCTTCCCCAAGGGCTTCAGCCACTTCATCCCGCTGCGCAGAGGCACGTGTCCTGCTTGAGTTCCTCGTGCCGTCCTGTGGCCGAGCTCAGCTCCCCCCTCTGTGGCTTCTCCCAGGTCCGCCTCACAGGTTGTCTCAGTCCATGCCACAGATTTCTGCCGCCAGGCAGGCAGCGGGAGTGTGGGGTGGTCACTGGGATGGGCACGATGCCAACTGCGGGGCAGCTGCCCTGCCTGCGTGGGGAGAGCAGGAGCGGGCTGACACCTGGGGGTCCCTGCCCTGCCCTCCCTGGGGGGACCCCAGCGTGTGTGCAGCATCATGGCCCGGGGGGACAGGCCTTGGGTGGGGTGTGCTTGTGCCCTGCCGCTTCTTTGCCCCCTGCGTATCCCGTGTGAGGGGGGTGGTCAGGAGGACACCTGGGGGTCCAGCGCGGGCTGGGGGGCGGCGCGGTCCCGGGGTGAGCACCTGCGCGTCCAGGGACGCCGCAGCCTGGGCCTCCAGCACTTTATTAGGGGCAGGAGCTCGGCGGCTGTTCCCAGGATGGCACGTGTCCCCGAACCCAAGGGCCCAGCCTGCCGGGGCCCGGGTGTGCCGGGGGTTTTCCTGCCCTTTCTCCGGGAGCAAGAAGCACGTGAAGCATGCAGAGGGCCAGTGCGGCCGCTCGCTGCGGGTCCGAGGCCCGTGTTCCACGCTCGCCACGGGACTAACGCTGCTGTTTCAGGCAAGCGGCTGCGCTGGTGGGAGCGGGAGGGGGTGCTTGTGGCCCTCAAGCGTGTCGCTGCTCGAGTACAATTCATTTGCAAAAAGTACATGGCGGAGTTCTTATTCTCCTTCCCTTCCCTCCCCACCATGAACTTTACAAGTATATTTTCGCTGCTGTCAAGGGCACAAGCTCAGTTTCTGAATGCCCTTTTGTCTGGTGCAGCACTGAGGAGTCACGCTCCCTTCCCTCTTCCTTCTCAGAACAGCACCAAACCGCTCCTGCAGCACCCCTCGCGCTGCTGCCGCCTGTTCTGGGGGCACGAGGCCGACCCGATGCCCCCCCCGCGGGCTGCTGCCTGGGAACGGGGTGTCCGTGGAGCCAGGGCTGGGAATCAGCAGGTGCGGAGGGATCCGTCCCACGACCACGAGCCTCCCATGCCGCTGCGGGACTGGGGGGCTTGTCCCCTGGAGTGGCCGGAGGCTCAGCCTGGGGTTGGGGAGGGAAGAGCCGGCAGAGAGGACAAGAAGGCAAGTGTTTAAATGAAAAAGGGAGGAGAAAAAGAAAAGGGCTGAAGAGGACAAGGCTTTGCTGCAAAGGCTGGGCTTGGGGGCGGCTCAGGCTGGGGAGGGAGGTGGATCAGTTCCAGGGGCTGCAGGCCGAGGTTTGCTCAGGGCAGGGGGCTGGTGAGGGGCGTCTGGGGGTTGATTCCCTCCGCTGTGCCTGGTGAAACTGGAAATGGCCACGGGCGGTGGCAGGCGGAGGTGTCACGAGGCTGTGGGCCAGTGACGCTGGGTGGTGACTCAGAGCGCACTTGACCTCATTTCATCAGTGTCATTGGGCAAGAGGGGGACATCTGGGCCATCAGGGCCGGCGTTTCAGCTTCGTTTTCCCCGATGGAGAATTGCCCCACAGCTGCTGTCTGCCTTCCCGAGCGAACCCCCAGGGAGGCTGTCCCTGGGCCAGAGCTGCCGGTGTGACCGTGCGGGCACGGCTGGGGCTGGACACAAACTGTGCCTGAGTGATTTCTGTGATTTGTCCTGGGATGAAGTTCTGGGAGCTGTGGTGGTGTCTCAGGAGCAGCAAGAATTCAGGAAACAGTGATTCTCCCCCAGCTAAAAATAATGGGCTGCTTAAAAAAAAAGAAGGTTTGAAGGACTTCAGTGCACCTGAGATTGTGTATCTGAGACAGGTCATCAGTACCTGCTGCGTGCCGGGGTGCCCCATTGCCCCCCAGTCCCTCTGGCCACCTCCCAGTCCCTCCAGCCCAGGGACCCTTCCCCTGCTGATGGGAGACTGGGCACGATGGGCTGTGGCAGAGCCAGTGTGTCCCTCGCAGAGCTTTATCCCCTCCCTTTTGTTGCATTCAGCATCCTGGCGACCGTCTCCAAATCGTTTCATCTTCCACTAGAAATGTTGCTGATTCTGATCTTTTGTGGCTGATCTGCAGCAGGGAATGTTTCTTGCCAGACAGTTTTGTGGCCTTTTTTGGTTTCTGTGGTGCACAAGTGTTCTCTGCCCACTGGTCAGCTCGGCAGTGGGTGTCTGGGCACTGGTACCTGTGTGGCTGCTGTTTGTCTTCCTAGGGCCTTGTCCCGTCGGCAGGACGGAGGAGGGCTGTGTTGTGGCTGTCCTGTACCGTGACGAGAGGGCTGCAGAAATTCAGAATTCCAGATAAAATGATTTACAGGAGCTGCGGTCGGTTGGCGCAGCGATTCCTCCCCGGCTGCTGGTGCAGAGGCACCTGAGCGTGGCACGGAGTCCGTGGCCAGGGGTGGTTCCTGCTCGGGATGCCGGACCTGCTCAGCGGGGGCGCAGGGGTGCCCTGGGAGGGCGCATGATGGGGCGCTGGGGATGTGGGGCCGAGCCCAAATCTCCTCGGGCAGCAGCCATGGCTCTCGGCCGACACCGCAGCTCCCCGAAGGCTGGGGGAGGTGGAACCCCAGGTGCTGCGTTGCTGCCGGCAGTGACAAGCGCACGCAGCGGGTTTGCTGTGAAGAGCGCTCGAGGTCAGCGGTGCTTTTATTGTCCCAGTAAAACCAGGCACGGTGAGGTGCTGCGAATGCTCAGGGCTGCCCCAGTTTGTCTGGCCCAGCACAGGCCTCTCTGCGCTCCACGGGGCTGCGCACTTCAGCTGCTGGAGACGTCCGTCCTCGAGCGGCCACCGTCAGCCGGCCGGGGGGCCGGGTCTGCTGCGTGATGTGCAACCCCTTAACGCCTTCTGCGTGGGCATCTCCGGAGGCTTTGGGCACCAAAATGCTCCCTTACCTCTGGATTTCTCTGCACAGCTTATCTCGGCAGAGCCAGAGGAACAACCCTCCTCCCCTGGACTCTGCTCTGCCGTTGCAGAAGAGTCCTCCTGCACTGGAGCTCTGCAAAGCCCTTGGTACCGCTCTGCAGAAGTAGGATGAGTAGTAGGATGAGCTCCACTCTCCTCCTGCAGGGCTCCGGGCTGTTCACGCTGGGTACTTCAATATGTGTAGCAAAAAATCAGCCTGAGCAGAACTGCTCTCTCTCCTTGGGAGGCCGGCGGGGTCTCGTGCTGAACCCTGGCCTTGTGCTCCGGCCGGACACTTGCTCTCCAGCCAAGTGGAAGCTGACCCCGCTGCTTTCCTTTCCCACGCCCAGGGCCTGCACACACCTCTGCAGCGTGGCTTTTCCACCGCTGCTGCCCTTCCAAAAAAATAATTTAAAAAGGCAACAAATATTTGAGGCATTTTGCAGCAGCAGCTGAATTGTATCAAACTAGTTTGTGCATCTGAGACTTAAAGCCCTGGGTGTGCGTTTTTGAAGGGGCATGTCCAGGGAGGCGCTGGGGGCTGGTGACGAGGGACGGGCTTTGGGCGCTGGGCTGTGCTCAGGGCTCCGCTTTGGGAGAGGCTCGGCCTCAGCTTTCTCCTCCGTAGGAGGGAGATAACAGACTCGCCTTCTCTGTCGACTGTGACCTCTGGCTGCACCGGGACGCTACTGAACCCCGCCGGCAGATTTTATTCATCGATCCTGTCCCCGTTACCCCCCCAGGTGGCCCTGGCAGGGCCAGTGCCCACGGCGATGCCCATGCCACTGCGCTGGCCAGAGGGCTCTCCCGGGGTGCCAGATGCCCTCTCCCCTCTCCCCGGGCTGTTTGCTTTGGAACCTCCTCGACTGACTGTTTTGAGACAGCTGCCTTTCTCAGTCCTGGATTTCCTGCATTTCTTCTCTTTTTCTTCCTTGTATTTTGTGTAGGGATGTTGGTATGAAAGCAAACCCTTTCTTTCCAGATGGGGAATGGAGCCTGTGCTTATGCAAAAATTCAGAGTGGGTCCCAGGCTGTCAGCCTGTTCTGAGGGGCTGGTGCTTTCCTCATCAGAGTTTGCCTTTGGATTATGGTTTTTGGACCATTTTTGCTCGAGAACCAGGGATGCTGCAAGGACACTGGAGGCTCCTCTCCTGTTGCCAATCTGCAGCACAGACGCCTCCAAACACCCTGAGGCATGTGGGTGGCTGAGTTCGTGGCAGGGACTGAAAGGGTTAAAGCTGCTTTGCAATGTGACTTTTTTTTTTTTTTAAAAAGCCATTTCCTTCATGTCCAGAGACAGTTTATTTTCTGGGCTTTCTTCGGGACTCAGGGAGGTGCCTTTTCTTTAAGGCATTTCCTGTAAGTGGGTTTATATTTGGACTGGGGAGGGTGGGGAGGGGAGGTGGGTGCTGGGGAGGGGTCCGGCAGCCCCGGCCGAGTGACCTCAGCTTCTGGCTCCTTGTCCTAAATTGTTGGAGGTGGCGGCCGTGGGACCAGTGGCCCAGCTGCTGCCGCAGACAGGGAGCGGGGTCCACGTGTCCCGGCCCCCGGGGCTGGGCTGTCGGGGACCTGAAACGCCCGTTTGCGCAGGTGGGTGAGAGCAGCTGGGACGGTGCGAAGCTGTTGGTGGAGCAGCCAGCCCTGATTTACATTACAGCCTCAGTGTTTGAAAATGGAGTTACTGTGCGGGGGGATTATCTGCTCCGGGTGTCCTCGTGGGTGCTGCGCCGTGGGCTGCCTGCTCCCCTCCGCTCGTGGGGCGATGGAGTGTGAGGGCTCGTCCTTCCTTCATCTGCAAAAACCACCAAAGGGAACTGTGCGCTCTGCGCCGTGAGGCTGCCGCCCGGCCGGGGCACGTGCTTTGGGGGTTTGGGTTGGCCTCGCCGCTGGGGCGGGAGCTCTGGTGGGCCTGAGAGCCGCTGCCTTGGGCCTGGAGCGGAGGAGCTCTTGTGTTTGTCTTCCCTCTCCTTGCTTCTCCTCGCTTGGCAGTGGCTGCTAAGACACGGTGAAGTCCTCCTCTGCTGTCTGCAGGGTGTTCAGGATAGCGTTAGGAATTTCTGGAGCAGGCAGGTTTGTCTTCACTGTAATTCTGCACTGCTGACACCAGAAAACAGCTGTCTGTGCCCAAGAAGTGGTCAAAGCCAAGAAAAGGTGACCTGTCATCCCCTCCCACCCTGAAGACCCTCCCTTCCGTGACCTTTAAGGTGATGAAGGTAAGTCGGGCAGGACGCCAAATTCTGATCTCTGTCTAAATCTATTCCCTCCCTCAAGATGACTTTGATTTCCATTAAAAACAAAAAAATCAATCAAGCAAGCGCAGTAAGATATAAGATGATCAAAATTTGTCGTGCTCTTGGTGTCTGTAGTGCAGAGTTAACTCTTTTCCCGTTGATATTTGATCAGACCTTAATTCTTGTGAGAGGCCCTTGGAGGCTGCAGCCGGAGCCCCGCTGCCCCCGGGCGAGACGCAACAGGCTGGGCTCACCTCCGAGGTTCAAGCAATTCTCCCATTGTTCCCCATGCCAAGTTTCTTCTCCCCCATTTTGTTTTCTTTTTATTGCTGTGATTTCCTAACATCGGAAGAGGCGAGTTATGAAACTGGAGTTATCCAAACACGTCTTGTTTGAAGATAGCGTTTCATCCAGCAGATGCAGCTTCCTGCTCTCTAAATGGTTTTTATTGTTTCGTGTTGGCTCCTGGCCCCATCTCTGCCGGGGCCACGGGTAGCGTCGCTCAGCTCTGGCAAGGCAAGGAGCGGTGGTCACGGCCGCGAGACGCTGCCGGCGTGGAAAGGCCGAACTGGGAACACTGGTTTTCTGTAGGTGGCCTCCGAAAGCATTGGGGAGGCTGACGGGGGGCTGCCTCTCCGCAGGGGTTAACAGGGCAGCGTGCCAGCTGCGCGCGGGGTGCTGCCTTGGTTGGCCGCTGCTCCAGCAAGGGACGCTTGGGGTTTGCAGTTTGTGCCTGCTCTTCCAGCAGGATTCTGTCCGGAGGGGCCGGTTGGTGCCATTTCTGCTCGAAACACACCGGGTGTGTGCTCTGATGCCCACCCTGCTGGCACTTGCTTGTGAGACCCGCTATGTTTGAACGGGACGGCCGGGGCCAGGTGCCCGCTGTCGAAACGGTGATGAGACACAGCAGGGAGAGCAGTTTGAAAATCAGGCGCTGTCACTGGCGCTGCTCTTTCAAATTTTGGTTGCAAACAAAATTTGTCTTGTGCTGGGCCACGTACAGCGATAGCTGCTGGTCTGGGGCTGGCATCGAGGTTGCCAAGGAGAAGGGAACTGGGGAAGAGAGGGTAGATCAGGTGCTGCTGGTCAGTGTGATGAGGATTGTTCCCAGCACAAAAAAAGCTGTGTAAGCTTTAAATCGTTCATAGGCACCGCAGAGAGACGGGCTTTGGAGATGCGCCCCTGGGTGCTGCTGCGCGTTGGATGGAGAGCCTGGCCGGGGCTTGTGTCGGCAGCCACGGGCATTCCTTGTGCTTCTGCAGGATATTTCTGTGAATGTGACATGGGAAGCCTTGGGAAGAGGTGAATGGGTTATTTTAAAGATGTTTCGTTGTCGCTGGGCATGGGAGACCTGAGGCTGTGTTTTCTGGAAAGCCGTTGAGCCTGCAGGCAGAGTGGCCAGCAAGGAGCGGGAGGAAGAAGCCTTGGGCACGCGTGCTGCTCGGCGTGGCTGGGGCATCTGGGGCAGCGTGAGTAATGCCAAACCCCCCTGTGTCGGAGCCAGACAGGTTTGACTTGGGCTGTGATTGTGCCCCGGCCTCTTCTCCCCTCGGGTTTTGCATCTGTTAAGTTTCTCTCCCTAAAAGCCCTGCAGGCTGCTCTCAGCCTGGTTTGTAGTGGTGCAAGCGCCAAAACCATCTCCCCTCGGTAACCGGAAGGACGCCAGCTGACTCTTAGCTCTCATTTTAAATGTTTGACCCAGAAAGCAAAAAAGTATGAATTAATTTTCTCACAGAATGGTTAAATAGGAAATGTGACTGAAGAAAACAGTGATCTGCTGCTCGAATAGCTGCTACAGCCACGGCAGATGTGTTTACAGCTGAAACAGGAGGCTGGTCCTACTTCTCGTTCCTGCCTGCTAAGACAGGTGGTGGGTGGAATCTGTTTTGATGGTGAAAAGCTGGAAATTCCGCTTTGCAGACAGACGTGGGTGCTGGGGGGGGTACCCCAGCTGGTACGGCTGTGACGTTTGCTGTCCTTCAAGACCCCCATCATGGAAACAAACCTGCGTTGTTGGGTTTGTTAATTCTCTAGAGTACGCTTTTAGTTCTGCTTTTTGGAGAAGCTGTGAGACGTGAGGGGCCTTGTGCCTCTTCATCCTCCTGTTTTAGGCTCCCTGGGGGGGCAGGCGGCTGAGCTGACCCTGAGGTGGGGACTGGGGGGCTCCTCCCGCAGCTGCAGGGCCTGGGCGAGGACGTGTTGGTGTGTGGGGGGAAGCGCGCGCCCGCCCTGGCACGCAGGTTGGTGGGCTGGGTGCCCGCATCGCTCCCCGTCCTGCCCTGCCTGGCCGGGCCCTGGGCGCTGTGAGGGAGCCCCGCGGTGGCAGCAGGACCTGTGGTGTGGGATTGAAGAAGGGGTCAGGAAAGAGGAAAGTCCGAGCTTGCGGGTCAGCCGAAGCTTTCGAGCCTCGCGCTCCGTCCCTTGGGAGCACGACGCCCTGGCCCTGGGCTGGCGGGAGGGCGGTCGGGAGCCTGTGACTCCAGCAGGCTGCGAGGGGCCGAAGGATTCCGGGCAGCCGGGAGCCGGAGGCAGGCTGGGACATGGCTGAAGGTGGATTTTCGGTGGATTGCCTTTCTCTGCCGGCAGAGCTGTTCTGAGAGGAGCTGGGTGTGCCCCAGAGCTCTTCCTCCGGCGCAGGAAGCCGCGGCGGGGGTCACGCTGTCCTCGGAGCGGCCCGCGGGCGATGCCTGCCTCTCCCACTCTGCTTCTCCACAGCTTTCCCAACCTGCTTGCGAAGCAGTGATTTTGTTGTTGGGTTGGTAGTTTGGTTTTTTTTTTTTAAATGAATTAATTTTATTTTTTGTATGAATGGAGCGTGGTTTTGTGAATGTTCTCGACGGGATGTGAAGCCACAGATGTTTGCTCATTAAGTTCTGCAGAGCCGCTGCCGGAGGCAGCACCAAGCGCTTGGCAGAGCTCTGGGGTTTGACGTTTTTCCTTCCTGCCCCCTTCTCTGCTACACAAACCCCGAGCTCGCCCTTTGCTCTGTGATGGCAGCCCCCACCTCTGCCCCCTCATCCCTCCTCCTGTGCTTTGGGGTGGCACCTCTCCCTTAGAGGTCCCCCGGGCAGGGTCCTGGGGAAGGAGCCTGGGTCTTGTGTCTTTATTTCCTTGGCCACAGCCGCCAGAGAAGGCAGAGGATAATGAGGTCAGAAGTCTCGGTGATTAGTATTTGATAAGGTTCACTGACATTTTATCTTTTGTCTCCATAGAGAGGAGGAAAACATGGTGAATTAAGAACATCCGTCCTGGCAGGGCCAGCCCTCCCTGAGCGCCGGCTCTGGGTCAGGCTGGGCTCCTGCCTCTTGGGACGTGAAGCCTCTGAGACCCCAGCTCCTGGCTGCAATGAGCACAGAGTCCCCGGGTGTCCTTGGGCTCCTCTCCGGCTGCCCACCCGCTTCCCCCGGGAAGGTTACCTGTTCTTCGGTGGTACGTGCTGTGCCCTGAGTGGGAGCTGCGCTCCTCAGTGTCTCCTGGCAGCACGGGGACAGCACGGATAAACAGAACTCGACATTGCGCAAGTCTGCGTTTTGCGGATTATTGAGGCGCTCCTGTTTCGTGGCCGGGCTCCGAAGCCCATCATGGCATTGAATGAAGCACGAGTGGCTTTGACAGAGCTTTCCCCCATTTTCTAATGCTGCTCCCCTTTCGCCTGTCTCTGTCTTTGCCTGGGCCAGGAGGAACCAGGAGCTGCCAGCGAGCTCCTGCCTGCACGGCCGCTGCAGCCGCTGCCCTGCCCAGCCAGGGACGGTGCCACAGACCTGCTGCTGTCTGTCCTGCCTGCTGCTGTCTGTCCTGCCTGCCACGGTGGCTGGCGAGCCAGTGCTGCTCACCCCTGAGGATGCTGAGGTTGAGCAGGGCCACCAGCCCTTGGCAAAGGGACAGGGGTGGAGGATTTCACAGCCTGGCACTGCAGAGCAGCTCAGCACTCGATTTTCTGACCCCTTGGGAAAGCCGAGGGTTAATCAAGGGCTTTGAGCCCCTTCAGAAAACGTGTGTCCGAGTCAAAAATTAGCGACTCGTAAAAATAGACACGGATGAGCCGTAGAAGGATGTGAGCTGATAGATTTACCACAAATGACGTTAGTCTGCAGCTCTAAGGTAGAAGTTTTCTGAGGCAAAGGTTTCTTCAGAAACATCAACGGGAGAACTGCCGCATGCTAGTGAGACTGAAAAATAGTGCTTGCTTGAGGGGATGTAAACGTTTTCGGGTGTCGTTCTGACAGACGCAAAGATGACTGCGGGGGAAGTTCACCTGGGTGAAGCACTGCAGTACCAAGCGCCAGAGCGTGGGCTGAGGCGGTCCCGGGGGGCTCTGGGAGTGGGCAGCCCCTCGGAGCTGTGGGGAGGGGGATGATGCTGCTCCCAGCCCTGCGGAGCACTCGTCCTGATGGGTTCCCCGCGAGCCAGGGAGACCCGGGCGATCACTGTGACCACCTTGGCTTTGGTCCTTCTGCCCCCAAACGATGGGGAGAGTGGGGCTTCCCCATCCTGCGCAGCCACTGCGGTTGGAGAGTTTCTTCCATGGGTGATCGTGGGTGGATGTTCCAGTATGAATGTCTTTGGGGCAAAGCTTTCCCAGTATAACCCCTAGAAAGCACTGGTCATGGGCTGGAGCCTTCGTCAGCCCTGAGCGTAAACCCATCACCAGGAGGGGGTTTGCCTCCCGTTACCAGCAGACTCCTCACCGTGTCTGCCTGAGAGCACAAGTGAGACCGTTGTGCTGCCAGGGCAATCCTCAGCCAGGCAAGAAAACCCCAAGCAGGTCTTGCTGTGACAAATCTTCTTTTACTTACACAGGGGCTTCCACATATGGAAGGGGAAGTGGGGAAAAAACATGCCCGTCCCTGCCAAAAGGCGCTGCTCTGCCAGTAACTGGCCTCTGTTTCCTAAAGCTGCTCCTGCAAACGTTTGGTGTGTTGAATTAGGGCTTCCTGCTGCCTTCTAACCCACGGCCTTCTCCGTGGCCTGACCCTGTCTTGGTCTTGCTCTGCTTCTGACCTTGCTGTCTGCAGCCACAGCCCCGGCTCCAATGCGTTCGGCGTCACAACTTCCCTTGAGCAGGAATAGCTGTTGCAAGGGGGTGTGAGCTCCTCTGCCTGTAAGTCACTTGGAAGGCCAGGAAGTACTCGGTTAATTAACAAAACTGGAGGAGAGAGTCGTTTTAACCATCTCTGAGAAGAGTTTCTTATTGATTCAGAAAAAGTCTGGGATTCGGGACTACCCTCTGGCTACGGACCGGTCCAGTTCTCTCCGTGCATCCCCTGGTCCTCCCTGTGACGGGCCCTTTGGCCGTGTCCCCCGAGGCTTCGTGTGCTTCAGCTCCCCAGAAAATGCCGTGTGACACACAGAGCCACGTTTTAGACTGTGTCTGTGGAAAGGGGCACACGGTGGGAGACAGACACGGGACCGAGGAGGTGAGCCGTGTGCCATTGCCGTGGTTCATCCTCCATCGGGATTCACCATCTTGACTGTCAGGCCAGCATATGAGTCTATAACATTGCTTGAGGCCGGCTTTTGCATCCTGTTTTGTAATTTTCTTTGACATTCCCCACATTCCTGGCAAGGAGACTTCTGTATTTTTTCTGAAATGTTCCTTTGTCTCTTTGCAAAACTGTGACATCCTTTAAAACTGCCTCTCAAAATGTCCGTTGGCTTCCTCTCCCCAGCAGCTTCTGAGAGATTCGTAAGGAAAGGGAAAGCCTTGAGCTTCGACTCCAGCCTCAACACTGTCCCCTTCCAGTGGGGGGAAAGGGGTCTAAAGGAGAGAGGAAGGGTCCCGGACTCCTGTTTGACTCAGGTGACCTCCTGAAACCTCAGGTCTGTGCTATCTGGTTCCACCCTTGTCCTACGGTTTCACTCTGACCTCCATGTTCCTGTGATGATGATGCTCATCAGCTGGGCTGTCGCCGCGGCAGCCTGCCTGGACAGCGCGGTCTGGAGGCTCCTGGGTTTGGGGGAGAGCTTTGGGTAGGGCAGAAGCCACCGCAGTGGTCCTTGGTTGGTGTCCCGTCTCCAGCGCTGGCCTCTTTGCTCCTACCTCCAGGGTGTGAGGTGGCAAGCTGAGGCCCGGGAGGGAGGTTTTGCAGTGCTGTATCCCTTGTTAGCGGATGAGAAACCTTCCGCCTTTCCCACCGGGAATCAGAAACAAGGTGAGAAAGAACTAAGGTGGTGGTGAAGCCCACGGTGTGACCTAGTGGAGAGTTAGACTTGGATCAGCACAGCTGCGTCAGGATCTGTCTGGTGAACACGTTGTACTCCCTCGGTCACCCTATAGCCAGCCTTCAGCGAGGCCTGGAGAAGACTAGCAGAAGAAGGAGAAGCATGAGTCAACAAGCCAACCCGCAGGTCCCCGTGCCAGCTCTTCTGGGGCTGGGGTCCTCCTCCCTTGTTTCTCCAAGCAGCAGCTCCCCAGGACGCACAGGGAGCCCCTTGGATGGGCTGTGCCAGCTCCTCCTTTCTCCCATGAGCACTGGGACCTTCTCTGTGCCCCAGAAGGTCCCTCTCAGCCGCCTCTCCTGGGCAGCGTTTCAGTTTGCTCCGGACGAGGGGACGCCTGGCTGCCTCTCCCATCGCTTTGAAGCCAGCAAAGGCTTTCTCCTCCCTTCTCTCCCACCTACAGATGTTGGCTGACTGGAGACCCAGGAGGCAGCTGCTGCTCTTTAGCTGCAGCTGGAAATTAGTCTAGTTTCCTCCTGTGGCGCCATGGTACCATTAATGACAGGAAGGTCCGGCCAGGGACCAGCGGTGGAAGAGGCTTTTCCTGGGGAGAATTGGACCAAAATCCCCTTGTCGAGGGGGAGGGCTGCCTGTGCCTCCCCGCACACCTCGTCCCAGTGCTGGCGTGTGGGTGTCCCCTGTGGAGAGCCAGCCTTGGCCACCCCAAACCTCCAGCAGGCACCTGCAGCCTCGGCTGGGTTTGCTGTCCGCTGTCGTGTGTGCACAGAAAGGTCTTTTTCACTCTAAAATATGGTTATTGTTTGTTATCGGTTGGCTAAATCCACCGCAGGCCTTTAGCAATACTCTCCTTGCAGGGCGAGCGCTGAGTGCCAGGAGGATCAAGACCTCTCGGGTCAGGGGTTTCATTAACCCGCTCTGTCAAAACAGCTTTGTGGGGTCCCTGAGCAGCTCCAGCGTGCTGGGAGCGGGGCCGGGCAGCAGCCGAGCTCCATCGGTTCAGGCAGCACGCAGCGGGGCAGCAGTGCTGCCGTCTCTGAGGCCCGGCACTTCCCTGCATCGCTGGGATGTGAGATCACATTTGGAAGCGGCTTTTGACTCCTCCCGCCTTGGTGGAAATTTTACACATGGTCGCCGGTAACTCGGGTGGCCGCGGAGACGCCGCCCCATCTGCCTGCGCGGGCGGCTGCTCTCCTCCCGCTCCTCTCCGGGCTTGGCTCGCCCATGGATTTACCAGCCCGCTCCTCTCCTGCCCCCTTCCCTGCTTCGGACCCAAGGATCTCCCCTGCCAGGTCCTGCTCCGCCGAGGGGATCTCAGAGCTCATTCTGCAAACTGCTGGTGCCAAGAGCACCGACTTGGTGAAGTGCAGCTGCAGAGAACGTGCTCTTCGTTACGGAGACTAATCCCGCCTCAGGCAGAGCTTCTCCCTCGGGCCAGGCTCAGCTTCGGTCTGCGTGAAAAGGTTGGGCCAGTCCTGCCCGCGTGAGGGAAGGAGCACGGCCGGGGCAAGGCGAAGCGCCAACGGGTTGAGCACAGACCGTGAATCTGTAGAAAATCAGGCGATTCAGTCTGCGTATCTCGGATAGCAGGTGCGCCCGTCTTGTCCCTGCGCCATCTCCTTCCAGCGCTGGCGGCTCCCGCGGTTTGCAAACAGCTGGGCGGGAGAAGCCCCCAGCTGAGGTTTAAGGTCAGAGCTTTGGCGAGTCGGCGCCTGGCGGGGCGGGAAGGGGCGTCCTGGCGCTGCCCGTGGCTCCCGCCCCGCTCCTGGTGCCGCCAGGCCGTGGCCCTGCGGGAGTTCTCGCTCCTGAGCATCACCTCGGCGCCGCGGTTTACCGGTTGCAATTGAAACCCGCGACCCACCGGGCTGGAAGGGGCACCCCGTGCCCGGCCAGGACAGGCCACCGCGGTGTCCCCTCGCTGCCGGCG
>NW_020799100.1:23060669-23064533 GCF_003259725.1 Athene cunicularia | reverse complement strand
CGCTGCCGGCGGCGGACAGGGCTGTGCCGGGGCAGCCAGCCTGGCCAGCCGGGCTCCCAGAGAGCGGGAAGCAGCCGGGCAGCGTGCCTGCGCCCTTGGGCGCTCTCGCTCCGGCTTCCTCGCGCGCTCCCTGCCTGCCCCCACCCCCGCGGTTCAAACAGCTCAGCCCCCTGCGTGGCCGGGGATGTCCTGTTTGCTTCTAACGAGAAATTAGACGGCTGCCCGGGCGGGCAGGGTCAACGAGGGCAGATTTTATTAGCTCAGTACCGTCGGCCGGCTTGGAAAAATCGGAGATCTCCAGTTGAGTGCCTGCGGGAAGGTCTTTGGCCGGGCTCTCGCCTCCCGCCGACGGAGCCGGGATGGCTGAGGTGGGGGATCAAGGAGCCCGGTGGTCGTGCTGATATTTTTCTCTGCGTTTAATCCATGGTTTCTGATGAACAAAGCCAGGATTAACAGCTTCTGCCATGGTGAGTCTGCTCGTGTCCCAGCTTTGTGTTTTCATCTCGTAGACAGGTTTCAGCCAGCAAACGCTTTTGGGGGGAGATGGGAAGGACTGTAAAATGACCTTTTTTCTTGTCAGAGATTTTTTTTGAAAAGTGTTTCCTTTGCAGTGAGTCAGTTTGCTCTGGCTTTTATGCAGTGGGGTGAGGAAGGGGTTAGGAGGTGTAATTTGTTTTGTTGTTAAGCTTTTTTTTTCTTATTATTTTCTTGGAAAAATGGACCAGATTTGCCTTTAACTTTTTTTTTTTTTTTTATTTAACCTCCTTGAAATGATCTGCAGCTTCTGCTGGGAGAGGAGCTGTGGTGGAGTGCATTGTGAGCCCGGAGCCCCAGTGAGATCAGGCACTTGGTGCTGAGGGTGCGGCTGTGCGTGGTAGGACAGAGAGGGGAAATGGATGAGACAAAGCACGGGCGGGTGTCAGTCGCGTTGCGTGTGGCTTTTCTCTCAAGCCCTCTGCTCCCCGCTTAAGACACAGCAGGACATAACAGCTCTGCAGCCTTTTTAATATCGGGGCTTATTTCTCACAGCCTCAGCCAAGCTGGTGAAAGCGCGGTGGCTGCATGGTGAGCAAGCTCCTCCAACCCGTCGGTTGATCCCTAAAATTGGACAAAAAAACCCTTTTGGTGAGGCTGGCGCCCCTCCTGCCAGGCAGCGAGGGTGGCCAGCGGCGTTGGCTGGGAGCCCCGGGACCGCCAACCCGTCGCCTGCTGACACTCGTTTCCTTCACGGCAGTTTTAAGCGAGGGGCTGCGGAGGGCGAGCTGTGGGGTGGGGAGGGAGGTGCCCCCCGAGCAGTGCCTGGGCCGTGCTGGTGGGCGCTGGGCGCAGCAAGAGGGGCCGTGGGCTCTTCCCGGGCCCGTCACGCTCCGGGTGGGAGAGATGCCGTGGGCAGGTCCTGCCCCGGTGTACGCAGACCTGCCTTCCCCGGAGAGCTGTTAGGTGGCTGCTTCTTGAAACTTAGGTTGTGGGGTTTGGGTTTGGTTTCTTTCTTTGGTCTTACACCTTGATTTGTAGCTCTCTGCAGAAGGCCTGCAGGGAGATGCCCCTCTTGGGGACAAGACTGCCGTGCAGCCCGGGGTGGCCACCCTGTAACGGCACCCGAGGCGTGCCGTTTGCCAGCGGAGGGGTGGTGTTGGGGTCCCCCACAGCGTGGTGGTAAGAAATCTGAATTTCACTGGGATCTTTCTGCTGTGGGCTGGGATTTTCGCAAGTTTGGCCTTGGCTCGCCCAGCTCCCCGTGGACCTGCTGCAGCGGCGGGCGCAGGGACCGGATCAGAGACACAGTGTGACCACAGTGAACACCAGTGGGCTACTGGCCGAGGGCGAGCGGGAGGGGTGGCTTCAGTGTCACACTCCCGTGTCTGCCACAGGGGATTGGTGAGGCAGAAGGAGGAGGAAGGTTGTTGCACAGAGTTAGAGAAATACTTGATTCTGGCTTATTTTTGTATTGCAGCCTTTAAAAAGGGGAAGGAAAGAGCCCTAAAGCAGCCCTTTGCGCCTCCGCTGAGAGATTAGTGCCCGTTTCTCCCCGCGAGGATGCGTTGCTGGGCCGGGGCTGTGACAGGGCCTGGCTGTCGCCTCGGACCGGGTGTGACAGCTCTGGGCTCTCTGTCCCCACCGAGGGCTGGAGGAGCCCGTGTGTGCCTCAGCTGGGAGCCGGGTGGGTTTAGGATTCTGTGCTACGTGGGAAAAGCTGCAGAAAGGCCACGGGGGAACGCTGCGCCGCGGAGTGCCTCTGCTAACACACGCTGGTGTGTCTTCTAAATAAGTGCATAGAAGGAGGGGGAAATTCCCTCATCTATTAACTAATTATTCATCAGCGCCTGCATTTAAAAGCAGAAAGAGCTGGGGACAGCTACTAAGCGCATGGTGAGGTGAGAACCCGCAGCAGGTTGTGTCCACGGGAGGTGCGAACGTGCGTCAGCTGCAGATGCTGCGCTGCGGGGTCGAGCGCGCTCTGCAGACACGAGGGGGGCTGCTGCTTCTGCCTTTTTCACAAAAGTATTTTCGTTTCCCTTTGCCCTTGGCCTTGCTGGGCCGTCGGTGATGGGCTGTGTTGGGTCTCACTCTGCGTGCTGAGGGGACAGCAACCCCACCCCAGGTCTGATCCGGGCCGAGGTGAGCCCTCGGCCGTGCGGGCGCTGACGGCCCTCGCAGGGTGGTGCACAGGGTGGGCTGGAGCTGGAGGCTGTCTCTGCCCCAGCTTGCCTTGCCGTTGCCTTCTTCAGACGTGGAAACGGGGCTCCGTGCCGGGCTCCCTCCTCCCGCACGAGGGGTTTTTGCTGCCACATTCCCCAGGGTGTGGAGGGGACGGGTCCCTGCCCCTTGTCCGCCTGCGCTCAGGGCAGCTGCAGAAACGCAGGTGGGGTAGGCAAGGAGGACGGATCGGGGTCTTCACCTTCCTGGCCCTTTGTTTCTCTTCCTACCGGGGCCTTTTCCATCCCCTTGTTCCCACCAGACATCTGCTCTGCAGCTGCAGCACTCCAGCCGGGGCGTTTAACCCCTGAGCCACCGCAGCTCCTGCTCCTGGGGACAGCCTGAAGTCCAGGGCTGGGAGGAGATGTCCTGAGGTGGCCAGAGGTGGCCTGGAGAAGGAAAGCTGCCCGGTGGAGCCAGATAAACCCCGGCTCGGTCTGTCCCTGCCACCCTGCCGCGTCCGTGTCCAGCAGCCCGGTGGGTTTCTTCCCTCCAGCGCCTGGTGCACCCGTGCCGGTTGTTCAGCCCTGCCTTGGGGAGCCTAAATCAACACCCCGAGAGAGGAAGAGACCCTTCGATCCTGCAGAAGGTGAACTTCGGCTTTGTTGGTGGTGACTGTTGGGCTTTGTTGTCCCCGAGGGGTAAATACTGAAAGGAGAGGTGAAGTTTTCTCCCCTTTCTAAAGTAAAGCAGGTAACAAATGTGTTTGCATTTTGCAAAGGTGTGAGGAAGTCTCATTAGTTTGGGGCTGATGTGGCCACTTCAGTGCTTGGTAAAGCCAGCAGAGGCTGCAGACGTGAATTTAAACTGCTGCGGGTGCTGTCTGTGCAGGCAGGGGTGTTCCCCGGGCAGGCTGGACGCGGCTCCTGACTCGGGTGCCTGCAAGGGCAGAAGGAGCTTCGGGCCGGCGTGGTGCAGGGCCGAGCTCTGGCGTGGCCGTGGCCTCCAGCCACATTTCTGCAGAGCCTGAGGTGATGCTGTTTTGGGTGCAAAGGGCTGAGTCTGAACTTCCTTTAGAACAAAATAAACCAGAGTCGAGACCACGGTTAGGCTCGTTTGCAGGAGAGGAAACCAAAGCTGTTGCATCCAGCTGATAACGGCAGTTCTGCGCAGCCCTGGAGCTGAGCCGAGATGCGAGCGGGGCAGAGATAAGGCTGTCTCTTATAC
>NW_020799100.1:23057371-23060619 GCF_003259725.1 Athene cunicularia | reverse complement strand
GGGGGCATGTGGCAGCGCAGGACCTGGGGGTGATGTTTGAGGGTGGCGCACGAGGTGATCCAGAAGCCCTGCGCCGTGGTAGCCAGAGCGCTTCTTGCCCAGGTCGTACCGAGCCGTGCTCAGGTCCCGGCACCCACACAGACGCTGGCCGGCAATTTCTGCCCTACCTCTGGGATTTAGCCCCCCATTTCCCTCGTGCTCACCCGCACCGGGACGTGAGCAGGGCCGTGCCCCCCTCCCCACGCGGTGCCGTCCCTGGCGGAGCGATGCCCTTGGGAGCAGCCAGGGCATTGCGGGGCTGGAGGTGGTGGAGGCATTTCAACAATTCCTCGTTGGCAAGGCAGCAAGGAGCAGTTCCCAAAACTTGTGAGACCTATTTGCTGTGTGGAGGTTAATTATGGAAACCCGCCGCATCTGGGAGAGCGTCCAACCGCCTTCCCCGTTCCTCTCTGCGTGCCCCGGCCGCGCTGGCGGCTTTGGGATCGCTGCGGTTTGCTGGATGGTGCTGGGAGCTGGCCGGGCCGCAGGCAGAGAACTGGTATTGATGGGTGCTGGGGGCCAAACTGTGCACGGATGGGGGATGCCTGTGGCTGCGGGAAGCTCCGTGGGCAGCTGCGAGTCCTGCGCCGAGCCGGGGGGGCAGCGGGGGGGCTCCTCGGGTGCCTCCCGCTGCAAGTGCAGAGGTTCAGTCAGCGCGGAGGGGTCCGGGTTTGGCCCTCGGGTGCGTTCGAGCGATGCCCAGCTCAGAGGGGCAACACCGATTCCTGTGAGCACGGCGCTGGGCGTCGCAGGGAGTTAATTCCTCTTTCACTGCGCCGCCCCGGCCCCAGCGCCTCCCGCAGCAGCAGGATAGGTGCTTCCCGTGGGGAATGCTTCTTCCAGCCCCTCGCTTTTTCAGGCAGTGAAGGCACGTGTCCCTGGTTTGGGAGCTGATTTTTTGTCATTTCTGTAGAAATTAGGCAAGTACTTCTGTTTACAGTCAGGGAAGGGAAGCTGAGCTCCACTTCTGCATAGTCACTGTTGTAAGCAACAGTTTATTTTAAGGCGGGATGGAAAGAAAACACACTGAAAAGAAAAGAAAGGAAAAGAGAGCGTTCCCTGTGCTAGTGCTGGAGTGTGAGAGCAGGAGGCTGGGAGCTCCCGCCCGCATCTGCCGGGCAGCTGGTGTCGCGGCTGTCCGTTGGGTGGTTTTTTTTTTTTTTTTTTGCACACTCATTAGCTGTGAGGGACTTTTTAAGGGGAATTTGGAAAGTTGCTGTGAGGAGCTGGGAAGCTGGCGTGGGACTTCTCGTTTTTTAGTTTTGATTCTTAAAGCAAAAGTGCAGAGCCGGGGTTCTGGGAAGTGGCTTTCCTGCCTGTAATTACGTTTGCCTCCGGTGTTGCAGCTCGCTCCCGGTGCGGCGTTTATTGTGTCTCCCGGGCCCTTCCCCGCCCTCGGCCGCAGCCCCAGGAGGGATGTCGGGCTCTGAACCTCCGGCGGCCGGGAGCCATTCCTGACCGAGCCACCGCCGGTGGAGTGACTGTGCACGAAGATGATTGGGGAAATTTTGTCCTTTTTGTTCCACTTTCATGTTGGTTTTCATCCTTTTCTTCCCCTTTCACTAACAAAACGAGAGCCTCTTTTTCTTCATTTCTGCTTTCTGGCCCCCGCCCCGGTGTGCTGCGGGTTGCTGGGGGTCTGGGCTCCCAGACTGTGTGTGAGCCCCTTTCTGGGCACAGGGCGTGGGGGTGCCTTTTCCTTGGGAGATGCCGCCCAGCCTCGGCAGCTGCCAGAGAAGGGAGAGGCTTTGCCTGGCTGGAGATTCTCCAGTGTCTCATAAGGGCTGTGCACCATCGGGAGTGAGCATGTTGCTGTGGGTTTCCCCAGGTCAGGGCTCATCTCGCGTGGAGACCGTCCTCTGGAGCGGGAGGCGTGACGGGACCACTCCCACACCTTCCCTGCCTGCATTCATGAGACTGCTTAGCAGCTCTGCGTGTGTGTATCTTTGCTCTTCTCAAGGTGCCCGGTGGGTCAGTGGTGGTGCTGATGGTGGGACAGAGGAGGCTTGTGCAGATCCTCTTAGGAGGCCCAGCTGAAAACACCAGGCACCCGCCAGCCCCTCTGCTCCTCGCAGACCTCTGCGAGCGCCTGGGTGGAAGCTGCTGCCACCTTTTTGTGTCTCATCTTTGCTGCTGGTCTCTGGGTGAGGAGCAGTAAGGTGCCGGGGGGAGCCGTGCACCCTGCGTGTGGCTGGCACACGACTCGCGCTGCTGCAGACCCGCCCTGCGGCAGCGGGTGCCCCTCTTTGGGCTCTCCTGGGGTCGGGTTTGGTGTGAGGTGAGAAGGTGGCGGTGTGGGATTTATCCTCTTCTCTCCTCAGGAAGCGTGGGCTCTGTGTGTGTTTATGTGCCGGTGTCTGCGTGCCTGCTCCTCCCGCCGTACAATTCGAGTGGGATCATTTCCGCCACGTTTAAACTACAGATCGCAAAGATATGAAGTTGCTACAAGCTGGTAAAAATCGTTTGCTGGCCAGAGGAGACAACAAGACCCTCTCCCCGGCCCTGCTGAGGGGTGGGTATGGTGTGCAGTGAGCCTTTATTAGGCATCAGAGAATCCGCAGCTCTGGGCCCGCTGCCCCGGTGGGATTCTGTCGCTGTTGCTGCTGCCTGTGGCTTCTCTGCCCAGCGGAGGGTCCCCAGGGAGCCTCCCCCGGGGGCTCGGGCTGGGCTCCCAGCAGAGGCTGCAGACGGGTGCTCGTGCTACCGGTGTCAGGTGTGGGGTTTGGGTCCCCTTCACCAGTGTCAGGGGGGCCCTGGGGACGCGGGGGTGACCCTGTGCGCAGTGTCTGGCCGTGGCCCGTGTGCTCGGCGGGAGCCTTTCCCTGCCCGTCCTTTCCTGTCTGTGGGAAGGCGGCCGGGGGGGGAAGCGGGATGGGAACGCTTGGAAACCTTTTCCGTGCCAGCGCTTCCATGTGGGGAGGGCTCCTGCCGGGGGCGGGCAGAGCCCCCCTGCCCTCGGGGGGTTTGCCCCCTGCTGCATGGGGCTCGGGGTGGTGGTGGGGGGATGCAGGAGTCCAAACCTGGGACCTGGCCCCAAAACGGGCGAGGAGAGTCGCGCTCCCCCCTTGCCGGGAAGAGGCGGCGGAGGGGAAGGAAATGCCGTGCTCTGACTCCTGGTTTCCAGCGGGGCGCTGGGCGGCCGAGCTCAGTCCTGCGCGGGAGCATCCTGCTGCTCCCCAGCCCGGCGGGGCGGCCCTGGCCACACCGGG
>NW_020799100.1:23055233-23057321 GCF_003259725.1 Athene cunicularia | reverse complement strand
GACAGACTCCGTTGGGAGTGATGGAGGAGCAGAGTGGAGCAGGGGCGGGAGGGGTCTGGCGGGTCTGTTGGCGGGGGTCTGTGGGAGATGCTCCTCCTCGGACGCTGCCTGTGCCGGGGTCGCGGGGGGGATCTGCTCCCTGGAGCCATTGTCACCGCAGGTGCTCGCCTGGGCCGTGACTCTTGGTGCCCTCCCGGCTGGCTGCTCACAGCTGCAGGGCACTGTCCCCCGCGGAGGGGCCGGGGGACGCTGGGGGGATTGCGGGACTCTGCAGGGACCAGGCTGAGCCGGTCGAGCTCCAGGGTTGAGGTTTCCACTGGAGTTTCTGGGTCTGACCCCTGCGAGGGTCAGCCCCCGCGTTTCACCCGGGCTCGTGGCGCGGTTGAGGGCAGCTGCGCAGCTTGGACCCAGACACAGACGCTTATTCCAAAACTTCTTCCCAAAACTTCTGAATTATTTGGGTCCAGGGTTTTGGCTTGGTCCTGTCCTTAACTGAACTGCTTGTTTTGAGCTTTTTTTTTTTTTTTTTCCTCCGGCTGTAGCTTTGTAATTGGAAATGCAGCCAGAGCCCTCGGCGGTGGCTGTTGATGGATGGTGATGAAATTGGGGAGTTTCGCTGCAGTCCGCTCCGGGTGGACGCAGCCTCAGTCCAGTCTGTGCTGGGTGGTGCCTCTGAGAGGGATGGGCAAGACCCTGAAAACTACTGTCACATTTTCTACGCTTGAGGTCAAATGTTTGTCACCCTCAGAAGTATAAATCTCAGCAGACCGATGGACTGCCGACACCAGGCAGCAGCTTGCTTTGGCTGCCTGAGCTTTGGGCTGTTTTCCCTCAAGTTCTGTAAATTTGAGAAATTTCCCAGAAAATAGTGCTGGCTGTTAGATGGGCTCCTCCAGGCGATGGCTGAACCATGTGTGAGGGGTGGGAACCGGTCGGGCAGGGGGCTGTAGAGAACTCTCAGGGTTTTGGTGCCTACCAGGATGGACGCCTGCTTGAAAGGAGGGGTGGGGTGCTCCGGGCTGGTGGGAAGGAGGAAGGAGAAGGGAAGGTTCCTTTGGCAGCCTGTACTGGAGGATGTTTGCAAAAGTGACCAGCCCTAAGCTTTGATGAGCTCTGAGCTAATTATTACAAATAAAGATCTTCCTCTCCTGCCTGGCAAAGCACTGTATTTGGTTTGGTGGGTTCAGAAACAAAATGTTTCGTCGGGAGGTTGAAATTGTGCCTTGAGGCCCTGTGTTACCTCCTCCTCTTCGCCTTGTGCTGGCGGAGGGGCTGAAGCTGAGCAGTTGCTCTGCAGCCAGAGTTTCCTCTGCTTTGTGCACGTAAAACACGGGCTGGAGAGCTGCGGGGGAGCGGGCTGCTGCTCTGGGGAGCATCGCTGCTGCCGGGCGGGATGCTCAGGCTGGTTCTCTGCTTTCTTTCAGAAGTCGAAGCCAAGAAAGCGTGCGAGTGGCTGCGGGCGGCGGGATTCCCTCAGTATGCCCAGCTTTACGAAGGTGAGAGCTGCCGCCTCCGGCTGATCCCTTTCCCAGCTCTGTACGTGGTCTGGTATCTCTTATCCCAACCAAATAGCAAGGGAGAGCTGGTAGAGCTGTGAGGAGAGGAGAGGATGGAGAGGATTGTTTACTAATTGTGTGATCATGTGTTAAAAGTTTAAGCCCTTGGACTTGGCCTTGGCCTGGCAGGCCAGCCGTGCCATTAACTTTCCTGCATTCCTGAACTTTTCCCCTTCAGGCAGGGCTGCGAGGAGTCCCCGGGGTGGCTGCTGGGGCCAAGGGCGGGCAGGCGTTGGAGAGCCATCGGCTCTTGGGGAGTTCAGCGAGTGTTTGCAGTGGGTGGGAGCGCAGAGGCAGCTTTTCCTTTGTCGGTTTTTCCTCCCTCCCTCCCCGCTGCCACGTCCCGCAGGCTCCTGCCCTGCCATTTGGCAGCGAGGTCGGCGCTTTCGGAGCAGGCAGCCAGCCGTGCCCTGAGCAGCCCCCACCGACCCACTCCCACCTCCTCGGCCACGCACCCACGGGCGGCTCGGGGTGGTGGGTCTGGCCTCCGGCTCAGCTGTGTTTACTCCAGGCCTGCGGCGGGACGGGGGGG
>NW_020799100.1:23042950-23055183 GCF_003259725.1 Athene cunicularia | reverse complement strand
CCTGCGGCGGGACGGGGGGGCCGGTGCCGTGGAGCGGTGGCCGCAGCCGGCCTCGGCTGGCCGGGACAATAGCGGGAAGCGGCTCTCCGGCGGGCTGCAGCCATGGCCATTGTTCGGCCGGGCACTGCCACCGCCCCCCGCAACACGTGTGCGGGAGCCACGCTCTTGCCGCCCGGGTGATAGCTTTACAGGCTGCCTCTCGGCTTCTCGTTTCTATTTCGGGGGATAGGCTGCTCGCGCGGCCACGTGCAGGGACGGGACGGGTTCCTTTCCTGCGGGGGACACCCAGGTGTCGGCCCCCGAGAGCGTTTACAGCCCCGGGGCGGCGAGGAGCGGGTGCTGGGTGCTGGAGTCTATGAATAAACTGACCCTTTTTCCAGCCTCACTGAGCAAAACTTTCCACATCCTCCAAGTGTTTCATTCTGTTTTTCTCCCCAGCTGGCCCGGCTCGCTGTCCCCTCGGTAATTACACTCCACAGTTGCATTAGCAGCTGGGCTCGGACGCTTGTGGGTGATGGCCCCAGTCCCTGGTAGCTGGTCCCAGCAGAGCTGTCCGGGTGCACAGGGGTGAGCAGGGCGCGGGATGAAGGCTCCCAGGCATCTCACTTTGGGGAGAGCCCAAGGGCCCTGGGGCATGTGCCCCCCCGGGGTGCTCCTCCAGCCCCCGCCCCGATGCCAGCGAGTGTCTCTGCCTGTGGCTGCCAGGGCTGGGGGTACTGACAAGGTGCTGGATCTACTGTACCACCGTACCCCTACGGCCTGCCCCGGGGGGGCCTTTTAGCAGCTCCCAGCTCTGCCCAGGGAACAGAGAGGCTTTCTTGCCCCTGGGGGGTCAGTGGGAGGAGGGAGTCATCGGTGAGCAATCAAAGCATGTGTAGTGCTCTTGCATGTTTCTGGAGCACAGGTCTGCTGGGGAGCGGCTGGGGGAACTGGGGGGGTTCAGTCTGGAGAAGAGGAGGCTGAGGGGAGACCTCCTGGCCCTCGGCAACTCCCTGCCAGGAGGGGGCAGAGAGGGGGGATGAGTCTCTGGAGCCAAGGCCCCAGCGCCAGGCCCCAGCGAATGGCCTCAAGCTGCCCAGGGCAGGGTCAGGCTGGCTCTGAGGAAGGATTTCTGTGCAGAAGGGGCTGTTGGGCGTTGGAATGGGCTGCCCAGGGCAGGGGGGAGTCCCCGGGATCCCTGGAGGGGTTGAAGAGTCGGGCTGAGCCAGCGCTGAGGGATCTGGGGGAGTTGGGAAGGGTCAGGGGGAGGGTCATGGTTGGGCTGGAGGGGCTGCAAGGGCTTTTCCAGATGAGATGATTCTGGGACTCTGTAATGCAGGGCCTTATGGGACACCAGGATGTCTCCAGGGCGGTGTTAGGGAGGTGGCTGCTCTCCAAAGACCACCCTGAGGTGCTGAGGGAGAAGCTGAGGGGGTCCCTATCCCTGTCCCTGTCCCACCTGCCCATGGAGGGGCAGCCGGGGCTCCAGATGTGCGCAGCTGGGAGCAGGGCTGGGCGGTGGTACCTGTGTGGGCGAGCGAACGCGCGGCGAAGGGCTGGTGGTTATTTCTGAATCAGCTCATCTCACGCAGTGCTGAAGCCAGCCCGCCACTCCGGCCCCGCAGGAGCCATTCCCGTGGGCTTTAACTGCCCTGGGCACGCCAAGGTCCTGGCACGGTGACCGGGTTGTTTGTCCTGTGAGCGGGAAGGAGGAGGAGGAGGAGGCGATGTGAGGGGTGTCTGCTGCGTGACTCCGATCCCCTCCCAGCGTCGGGGCTGCCACAAGCCCTCCCGCTCCCAGCCCGGTGGGGGTTGTTTCTCCTCCTCTCCTCTGCCTGACTCATCCCTCCCACCCCTGCTCTTGGCTTGCGCTCGCCTCCACGGCACCAGGGCATCCCCGGCCCTCCCGCTCTGCTCCCTCTGCGTCTTGCTCTGGCTCTTTGCTGGCTGCCTCCCGGGGCTGTGGGTTCAGAGTGATCCCTCGGAGGAACCGCTGCCGGGAGTGCGGGTCGAGTCCTGCCTCGCTGTCACGGGTGGCAGGTCCCGCTGGCAAGGGGATGCTCCAGCCCTCCCAGCTTCTTCCCACCACTAATCCTGCCCCAGGAGACCCCCACGCCTTTCCCCTCCGCCGCTCTCCCGCTTCCCCAGCTCTCCATCCTCGGCCTCTCCCCTTGCTCCTGGCAGCATCCCCTCCTCCCACGCTCACTGCCGGCCCTTGTGCCTGATGGAGCAGCTGGTTCACAAACAGCCGCTGATTTTCCTGTTGCTTTCCTCCCCAGACTCATCGTTCCCTCTCGACATCGGCGCTGTGAAGAAGGACCACAGCTTCCTGGACCAGGACTCCCTCAAATCCCTGTGCAGGTGATGCTCCCTCGCACCCCGTCACGGCCGCAGGCAGTGGGGCCAGCGCGGGGACATGACCCAGGCGAGGGCTGGGGGGGCTGCCCGCGGTCCTGGGGCTGTGGGTGCTGTGGGGTGTCTGCCTGGCCCCCCGGCTGCGGCTCAGAGCCCCCTCGGGCACCGTCACTCCCCCTGCAGCGAGGAGTGCGGGTGCTTGACTCTCGAATCGGACAGCATAGCTATTGGTGCTGGGGAAACACCAGCGGGTTTGGTTTGAACATACATCTCTCCTGGAGAATGGGAACATTTCCCAGGAATAATTCTTCTCTTTGTGAGACTTTTGGGCTGTGTTTTAATTTCACGCTTGTGTAACTCCTGTAGAGCTCGAGTAGGAATGGACTGGTGAGGGCTGAACTGACAAACTGAGCCGAGGTGCAAGGACAGACCCAGCTCTGCTGTCGCCACAGCCCACGCTCCCCCCTCCACCCCCAGCTGCCCCGGGAGCCGTGTCTGCCCGGGGTGGTTTTACGGGGCTTTAATTTGCACGGATGGTCCATAATGTCTCTGAGAACAAAACGGAGTTTGGAAACCGGGTCTCCGCATCAGAGCGAAGGGGTCTTGGTTGGCTGTCAGCAAAAGGCAGATCCGGGTCAAAGTGCCTGTGGATGCAATCGTGTCAGCAGACGGAGTTTCCCCCGGTCGCCAAGCACGTGGTGCCTGTGGAGGAGAGGGAACAGGCAGAGAGGGAGCGCGGAGTGCCGGTGCGGTGCAGGGGGCTGCGTGGAAGTCGCACACCACTAATTATCAGTGCTCCGCACGGGTCGCTAGGAGCTGCGGGTGCTCGCGGCGGGGCTGTCGCGGTGATTTGCGTTATGCAGGTGAAGTCTGTGCTGGTGGGTCCCTCCTCCTCCTGGGTGCGATGTTTCTGTCGGGGATTTCTGCGTTCGCTGCTGCCGGACGGAGCGGCTGAGGGAGGGGAAGGGGTCTGTTATGGGTTTGTTCTCCCAGTGGAGAGGCTGCGGCGCCAGGCAGGGTGGGGGGATCCTCTGCAGCTTCGCGGGAGCCCAGCGAGCTCCCGGTTTTCCCGCCTGGTGTGGCCACGAGGCGGGAGGTGACAGAGGTCTCTGACCGTCCCGCCCTGCCTTGGCTTCCAGGTCCTTTTGCCACAGGAGCCCCTGAGATCATTTTGCTCTGACAACCCCGGGCAGGTTGTCCTGCAGGATCGCTGCGGCCGGGCTATGTAGGGCTTGAATGTCCCCCGCTCCCCAAGGTGGCCCTGTGCAGCGTTTGCCTAACAAAAAAGTCTGAAAAGACACTGGAAAATGCGGCTTTTCCAAGAAAATGAACCCCTGAGCATGTTCTCTTCCTCCCTAGCACACACATCTTCCCATCTCATTCCTTCTGCCAGACTTGGTGGGTGTAATCCTGCCGTGGGGTGCTCGCAGTCGGGGGGTGTCAGTGGGGCTGCAAAAGGGCCATTAGTCACACTTTTGGTGACGTGTCCCTGGGGTGTGTTTTCTTGGCTGTGCAGACGCGGTATTTGCACGCTGGAAGTGCTTGTTGTAGCTTTCACGAAGGTGCTAACTGGTGAGTTAACTGGAGATTACACAGAAGAAATGAACCCCAGGACTTGAAGCTGCAGGCCAGAGGAAGGTGAAGGGCCCAGCTGGGGGCCAGCCTGGCCCCGGGGAGGAGGGGACGGGTCTCCCCAAGCCTGCAGGGGAGAGGGACTGGGACCCCTGTCCATGGGCAGCGGGGTGGGGGTCACGGCTGCCCCCGCAGCCATCGGTGGGAGCCGGGACACCAGGCAAACGCCACCTGAGAGGTGGCCAGCACCCACGCAGCCTCGGTTGTGGTTGTGGGAGAGCAAATGCTGGGCACCAGGGTGGCTGCAGGGGTTTAGGCACAGCCGGGATGCCCCAGAGCCAGCGTGGCCAGAGCCAAGTGCCGCTCCCATGGCCACGCTTCCCAGATCCCTCCTGGCGCACAGCCATGGGATTGTGCTGCTCCAGAGGTTTCACCCCTTGGCTTAGGTGCCCAAGGGATGGTGAGGGGGGGTCTGGGTGGGTGTCAGAGCCGTGGGTTGCCCATGGAGCTCCGTGTGTCCCACCGATCCCTGGAGCCACAGCTGCCAGGTGCACAGGAAGGGCTCTGAGAACCAGGAAAAAAAAGGAAAAAGCGCGCACGGCCCCAGCAGGGGCCAGCAGCTGGGTAAAACCTCTCGCGGTTTCTTGCAGGAGGCTGATGACCCTGAACACATGTGCCTCCATGAAGCTGGAAGTCCACTTTCAGCGTAAACAGGTAGATCGTGGGTGTTCGAGGGGCACGGGGGAAGGTGTGTGCACTGGTGGGGCAGCAATCCTGTGTTCAGGAGCAACATGGGGGTCCCGGAGGCTCGGCAGGGTCCCGACCGCCGCTGAGCACTCCAGAGGCAGCCTGGAGGCAGCCCCTTCCCTCCCCCGGTGCGGTGAGGCAGAATGGTGCGGGGTGGCTCCCGGAGCCCTCCCTTGCTGAAGGTTTGGGGGTGTGCACGGCTCTTCCTTCCCCGCCTGGGGTCCTGTGGAGAGTGGGATGGGGGGATGCGCCGACCCTCGGCAGCTCTGACCGACTGATCGTCCCCTCTTCTCAACCGCCCACAGAATGAAGACTCCGAGGAGGAAGACCTGTGCGCCATCAGTGACCGGTGGGCTTTCCAGAGGGACAGCAAGCGGTGGTCCCGGGTGGGCTCCGTCGACGTCCTCTCCCAGGGCTCAGAGGCGCTGAGCTCTGCCATGCGCCTGGCGTCCAGCCATGAGAGCGTCCTCACGGACCTCAGCACCAACCCGGAGGCCGCGTCCCTGCACAGCGGCGGCAGCGGGGTGGCACCCCCCGGCCCCCCGGCTCCCACCGGCGCCGCCCCCAGCCACAGCTGCAGTGAGCGCTCCTTGCCCGAGCGGCCCTCGAGCCGCAGCGACGGCTCCAAGGAGAAGCCGAAGAAGCGACGGTCTCGCAGCTTCCTGAAGAGGATCGAGTCCCTCCGAAGAAAGGACAAGGAGAAAACTGGCCCTGACGAGAAGGTGGCCCCGCACGGCAGCAGCGCGGCTGCACCGGGATGGGGCTCCCTGAAGACTAACAGGGACCTTGCGGCCACCAAGGCCAGCTCCTCTAAACGAGGGATATCTGCCTCTTTCCGTGGCAAAAAACACTTCTTCTCGGTATCGCACAGGACTAACCGCGTGCTGGGCTCGGGTGGGAGTGAGGCGAGCTCCGACCCCAAACGCAGTGGGGTCTACCTGGAGGACTACGAGACGGCCGTGACCACCAGCAGCAACTGGGCTGCCGGAGAGTGCCAGCACAGGCCGGCACGCCGGGGGGACTGCTTGGTCTACGTCCCCCAGGACCACAAGCCAGGCACCTTCCCCAAATCCCTCTCCATCGAGAGCCTGTGTCCCTTGGACGGCAGCTCGCTGACCCACTGGAAATCAGGGAATGCGCCCGTGGGGCTGGGGGGGGGCGGCAGCTCGTCCTCCCCGCGGGGCTTCGCCTGCCGCCGGCGCCGGGGCTCCTGCAGCTCCCTGGGCAGCCGGGTCAGCGTCTACGACAACGTGCCGGAGTTCGGCAGCGGCGAGGATTTGTGCCAGGAGGACGGGGAGGTGACCTACGAGAACCTCGACGACATTCTGCAACACATGTGGGGGCTGCAGCAGAAGGTGAATCTCTGGTATAAAGCCGTCTCCCCCGACCTGGCTGGGGAGGAGGGCGGGGACGAGGAGGAGGAGTCGGAGGAGTCGGACTCGGGAGGGGAACCCTCCAACCTGCACTTCGAAGAGCGGTCCATGTCGGATGTGGGCACCTCTGCCAGCGACTTCGACAGCACCGGCAACTCCCTCAACGAGGCCGAAGAGATCGAGATGCGGGAGCGCCGGGACTCGGGGGTGGGAGCGTCGCTCACCCGGCCCTGCAGGTAATCGGGGGCTGCAGCTGTGCCCCGCTCCCCTCCGCCGGGCCTGGCAAAGCCTCAGGGGCCACCACGAGCCTGCCCTGCACCCACGGGTGCTCTGCGGCAGCACCGGCGCCGTTGGGTGCTGGCCAGAGCCCTGGCTCGGTGGTCACCCTCTCCCCTGGGGGGGCCACGGAGCGGATGGGGGGACACTGACGGATGGGTGAATGGATGGATGGATGGGGTGGTGGGAGTGCAGCGCGGGCTGCTGGTGCTCCCTGCCGGCTGCCTGCACCGCTGCCTGCACCCCTGCCTGCTGTGCGCAGGCTGCCCCCTCTCTGCCTGTGCAGGCCCGGAATTGAATCATTTTTCGTTTGGTCTGAAGGATGGAGGCACTTGCTTCCCCTGTGCTAGTGCTCCCCTGGGCTTGCCCTAAGAACACTCCGGCCGCTGCCCAGTTCTGTGAGTTTTCTACCCCTGCTAGGCGGGGGCTGGAGGGCGGCGTGCCTGCGGGTGTTTCTGTAGCGGGGGATGTCTCTTGAGGATGCGGCGGAGCAGCTGGGCAGGAGCCTTCCCGGAGCAGCAGGGGCTTGGGCCGGGTTTTAGCAGGCTCCTGAGAGAGCGCTGCCTCGCCGGGGTGTCTTCACTTCTCGTGAGCGCCAACGCTGGAGCCGTCCCCTTCAGTGCAGCGATGGTCCTGCTGCCGCCCTGCACCCGAGCGTCCCGGCTCTGCCCCATCGCCCAGCACAGCCCTTGGGTGCGGGCGCAGCGAGCCCGAGGCGCAGGGGCAGAGGGTGCTGGTTGTTCCAGGGGAACCAGGCAGGGTTTGTGGGCACCCAGTGGGTGGCACCAGGAGCCCTGGGCTCAGCCTGGGTGCCGCTGCGCCCGCTCCTTCCCCCAAAGCAGTGGGTGCCCGGGCAGGGAAGGGCCGTCCCTGGGCTGCCCGCTCTCACCCCAGCCTCTCCCCGCAGGAAGCTGCGTTGGCACAGCTTCCAGAACTCCCACCGGCCCAGCCTCAACTCTGCCTCCCTGGAGATCAACCGCCAGTCCTCTGCCCAGCTCAACCTGCTCCAGAAGTGCTCCCTGCTGCGGCTCACGGCCATCATGGAGAAGTACTCGGTGCCCCACAAGCAGGCCTGGACGTGGTGAGCTGGGGGGGATCGGGGCCGGGTCGGTGCCCCCACGGTGGGTGGTGCCCCCAGCTCAGGTCCCGCAGCCTGTGGCAGCTTCAGTGTGTGCAGATGTGGAGAGGGAGGGGGAAAAAAGCTGAAACAAAAGCTGGCTTTGCCCTGCACAGCTGTGGGCATCCTCACGAGTGTGAGCTGGGGGCTCCCGGCAGCATCTGCATCCAGGAGGGCCGCAGGCATTTGCGGGGTGTTAAAACTGCCACGGCAGTGCCAGAGCGCGGGACAGTGGGTTCCTTTTCCAGCTGAGTGTTAAAGCATTTTGGCTTAATAAAAGGTGCTGCTGTCCTGCTCGAAAACCTCTATTCAGAAGGTGGCAGAAGCGCCTGTATGTGTGTTCCCGGGGGTCCTGCTGCCCTCTGCAGGGTGGTGCTGGGGGGCCGCCCTGATGTCTCTGTCCCGTCCCGCAGGACCGTGCCCAAGTTCATGAAGCGGAGCAAAGTCCCCGATTACAGGGACAAGGTAGTCTTCGGGGTGCCCCCCGTCATCAACGTGCAGCGGACGGGGCAGCCGCTGCCGCAGAGCATCCAGCAGGCCATGCGCTACCTCCGCAGCCAGTGCCTGGACCAGGTGAGGCCGCCGCTGCCCGATCTGGGGAAAAAACCCACCTTGCAGGAGTGCTTTTTTGTTCGCCTCTTGTGGCGCTTGGCAGTGGTGAAGCGGGAGGCTGAGATAGTCTGTGGGGACTCCACCCTCACCCGTGTCTCCATGGCCATCCCGCACTCAGGGTTCTCCTTGGGGTTGCAGGGAGGGAGGTTTTTGGGGAAGGGGCTTCCCGGCCTGTCCCGTGGGATCCTGCCCGGGTCGGTGCCCGCCCTCTGCTCACCCCAACCCGCTCTTCCCCGGCAGGTTGGCATTTTCCGGAAGTCAGGGGTGAAGTCCCGGATCCAGGCGCTCCGGCACATGAATGAAACCAGCCCCGACCACGTCAACTACGAGGGGCAGTCGGCGTACGACGTGGCTGACCTGCTGAAGCAATATTTCCGCGACCTGCCGGAGCCCATCTTCACCAGCAAGCTGACGGACACCTTCCTGCAGATCTACCAGTGTAAGTGCTGGCCTGGGGAGGAAAGTCGGGGGCTCCCAGGGAGGAGGCGTCTCCCCAGTCACTTGGACGGAGGCGATGGCGTCGGGCCCGCGGGGATGGCTCCTCTGACCGCCGGCTTCGCCCTGTGCCCGCAGTCGTGTCGAAGGAGCAGCGGCTGCCGGCGGTGCAGGCGGCCGTTATCCTCATGCCGGACGAGAACCGGGAGGTGCTGCAGACCCTGCTCTACTTCCTGAGCGACATCGCCTCCGCCGAGGAGAACCAGATGACCGCCGGGAACCTGGCTGTGTGCCTGGCCCCCTCCATCTTCCACCTCAACGTCTCCAAGAAGGAAAGCACCTCGCCGAGGTAAGGGCTGGACTAGCTCAGGCGTCCCCAGCCTCCCTGCAGCTCCCGTCTTACCCTGCCTGTCCTGGGAGGAGGCCACTCTACTGGGGTGAGGTGGGAACAGCCCCCTGTGGATCGGCAGTGTGATGTGGGGGTCCCCTGCAGGGCAGTGGGGGGCTGGAGGCGGGGGGGGATGCCCCTGTGAAACAAAGGAATTCACCCAGCAGTCAGAACCCAACAGGACCGTTAAGCAGGTTCTGTTTGTCAGCAGGGCTGGGGTCGCCCTGGGGATCCCCCACCAGAAGGGCTGCCCAGAACGAGCAAGCGACGTCAGTTTACATACACACAAATCAAACCTATTCCTTAGATTTCCCAGGAAGGGGTGTCTTATGATAATAAGTTCCCAGAATTTATTTACACACTCTGAGCATGCATAGTGAAAATAGAGTGAGGGTCTTTGATGGTTGAGGGAGGAAGTAAGCAATCTTCTTCACGGTGTTCACCAGCTGACCTTCTTTCCAGACCATGCGCTGTGGAGTAAAGTCCACGTGTCTTCCCGAATCGGCGAGATCACCCTCCCTAGATGGTATCTCTGTGTCTTTTTGTTCCAGTTCCCCTCGTCTTAGTTTGCCCAAGTGCCCGCTGAGGGCTCTGAGTTACACAGGGAGCGTTTGACTTTAGTCTAGACAGAGAGGCCGTGGGAGAACAGTTGAGGCGTCCTTGGGAAACAAACACAAGCAAAACTTCCGTGCATCACGGTTGAGTCTCAATCAGAAGTTCCCTGTTTTGAGCCCTCACCCGTCTGCTCCCCCGCAGGGTGATGCAGAAGAGGGGCACCATGGGGAAGCCCGACCAGAAGGACCTCAACGAGAACATGGCTGCGACGCAGGGGCTCTCCCACATGATCACCGACTGCAAGAAGCTCTTCCAGGTGGGTGACTGTGGTGTGTCCAGCCTGGCGCTGCCCTCCCCGGGTGCTGCCGGTCCCGCAGAGTGGGCGTGGGGCGATGCAAGGGCACCCCCCCTTCGGCGGGGCAGCGCTCAGCGCCAGGGGTGAACCCGGCTGCGTCCGTGGCACTGTGGGTCAGGAGCTGTGGGATGGGCGTGTCCAGAGAGGCTGCGCCTGTCCTCCCCGCCTGCGTGGGATGAGGGGTTTGGGGCTTCCAGCTGCCCAGCACCACTCACAAAGTCCGCGTGGGATCCCTCCGCCTTTCTGAAGACCCCTGTGCTCTCGGCTTGTAGGTCTCCCACGACATCTTGCTGCAGCTGAGCAGCTCCTATATGGCAGCGGATGCTTACCCCCACCCCCTGACTGACTTCGTGTGCCAGGGGGAAAGCAAAGACTTGCACTCCTACTTCGAGCAGAGTGTCCAGAACCTGCTGAAAGAGTCATCAGAGAAATTCAAGGGCTGGCTGAGCACACCGGGGCCCCTGAACACGGAGCTCTCCTGCAAAAAGGTCAATGCCTCTGCGTGGAGGGGGGCTTGGGGTCACACAGGGAAATGCCTGCGGGGTGGGCACCAGGAGCCACGGGTCCCGGCCTGTTGGTCCCCCTCGGTGCTGGTTCTTGTGTGGGAAAAGGGATCAGTGGCCAGAGTGGGGGGGCTGAGAGCTGGACAGCGCTGGGAGGGGGGGTGCTCTGTGCCCAGCAGTCCTGCAGAGAGCCCACCACGCTGTTGTTAGCAGAGCTGGCTGTGTCCTGAGTCCCCGGGATCCCTGGGGGGGTTGAAGAGTCGGGCTGAGCCAGCGCTGAGGGATCTGGGGGAGCTGGGAACGGTCAGGGGGAGGGTTATGGTTGGGCTGGAGGAGCTTCAGGGTCTTTTCCACCTGAGATGATTCTGTGATGTCAGCACGGCGGGGGGCCCACGGCCAGCCTCCCTGACCTTCACCTTGACCCCTCAGGTTGGGGACGGGCACCCTCTGCGCTTGTGGAAGGTCTCCACGGATGTTGAGGCCCCTCCGTCCGCGGTGCTGCACCGGGTGCTGCGGGAGCGTCACCTCTGGGACGAGGACCTGCTGCAGAGCAAAGTGCTGGAGGCCCTGGACAAGAACCTGGAGGTCTACCACTATGTCACGGACAGCATGGCCCCCCACCCCCGCAGGGACTGCGTGCTGCTCCGGTGAGGGCCGGGAAGGGCCTCGAGGGGGGAGGTTTGGTCTTGGTGTGGTGGTCCCCCCTGTTCCCAGCCCCGGGTGCTGTCCCGTGGGTGGAGAGGCCCCCCCGCTCCTGCCCACCCTGTGGTCCCCACTGTTGGGGGGTGCTGAGCGGGGCCGCTCTGTGCCGCAGGCGCTGGCGCACGGACCTGCCGCGGGGCGCCTGCCTGCTCGCCGCCATCTCGGTGGAGCACGAGCAGCTGCCGGTGGAAGGAGGCGTCAAAGCCGTCGTGCTGACGTCCCAGTACCTCATGGAGCCCGGCGCCGCGGGACGCTCCCGGGTGACCCACATCTGCAGGGCTGACCTCAGGTACCGGCGGGGAGCGGTGGCGCGCGGGAGCTGCTCGGCCCTCGCCTCGCCTGGCCCCAGCAAGGAGTGACGGGCGTCTCCTCAGTGCTGGCCGGGGCCTCTTCTTCCTCCTCACCCTCCTCCTGCCCTTCCCTTCCCCAGGGGCCGGTCTCCCGAGTGGTACAACAAGGTCTTTGGCCACCTCTGCGCCATGGAGCTGGCGAGGATCCGAGACTCTTTCCCAGCCCTGAGTCCCAGCAGCCCAGAGACGAAGATCTGAGGCGCCAGGAGGATGCTCTGTTCTGTCTGCTGCGGGCTGGCCGGTGGCTCCAAGCTCTCGGAGGGGCGCAGGCAGCGGGAGGCAGAGGCTGGCACGCGTGCAGGCACATATTTATAAACGTCCTTTCACCCTGGGCTGGGCGTTCCCCATCCCGCCATTCCGGCGGCTGCTTCAGCCGTGCAGCCCGTGGTGTCCACAGGAAGGGTTGGTGAGCAGAGGGAAAGAGGGGGGCTGTGGGGTGACCCCCCCCAGGAAGGCAGCCTGCGGGCAGGGCTGGCAGCAGCTGGCCCAGGTCGAGCCGGGTGAAGGCAGGTGGAGCAAAGGGAGAGGAGCAAGGGGGGAGGAGGGTGCCGCGGCCGTAGGACCGGGTGTGGAGGTGAAGGCAGGGATGGCGAGGGGCGGACAGCCAGTGAGAACTTCTTCGGTGGTGGAGAGGCTGCTGTTCTGGGAGAAAGGGGCGCAGATGGATGTACGGGTGTGCCTCGAGTGCCAGCCTGCACCGAGGGGCAGGAGGAACCTGCTGCACCCTTGGTGCTGAATTTCGGAGGAGCAGAGAAGCCCCCTAGTCCCAGGCCTTGCCCTTACTCAGCTACGAGCCCTCCTCGTGCACTTGGTTTCAGGGCGGGCTGGAGGGATGATGTTCCTATGCAAGCCCATCCCTCAAAACCGTTCCCCCCTTGTTTGGGGGGCAGCCTCGAGCCCCAGAGCAGACCCCC
>NW_020799100.1:23013620-23042900 GCF_003259725.1 Athene cunicularia | reverse complement strand
GGGGGGGGGGGGGAAAGCAACTCAGCCTCTGGTGTGTGTTTTCATATATATATATATTTTATATATATATAAAAATATAACTAACATTTGGGGGAGTGATTTTTCTCCTAATATTTTTTTATAATGTTTCTTTTTTTCTACTATAAATACTTGTACAGTTGGAATATTAATATATACCTGCAGTGGTAGAGCTCAGCGCCAGGTGATGCTCACTTGAAAGACGTGTATTTTGTATTTAAGGGACTTTTGTTTTGTATCATATGCAACTGCAACAGATTGTTTGACTTGGACGGGGGCTGCTCTTCCCCTCCGTGTAATTAATAAAAGTACTAACGATGAGGAGCCCTCCATGCTCAGCCATTCTCCGACACGGGAGCATCCCAGAGCTGAGGGATGTGTCGCGTTGTGGGGCTACGGGGCCAGGGGTCGGGCTGGGGAGCCGCGGGCACCCTCGTGCTGCCGGGCCAGGTCAGGGGCTGGTGCCCAGCCTCGTCCCTGGGGTGAAGGTCCTGCGGGACTCGTGCGGCTCCAGCTGCTCGGTCTGCAGCCAGCCCTTCACCTTCTCCTGGAAGGAGGCGGTGGTGAGGGTGTAGAGGAGGGGGTTCAGGGCGCTGTTGATGGGCAGGATGAAGATGACCACCCAAGAGGTGACAGTGCCTGTGCCAACAAGGACACGACGTTAAGCGGCCAACGTGGCAAAGCTGTTTGTGAGCCCAGGGCTGGATGGGCAACCCCCATGGGGGGGTCGTGGCTGCTGCTCCCCGGGGAGGGGCAGGGAAACCAGTAACACTCCCCATCTCCTCTCGCAGCCCAGCGCCGGCCGTGGTGGTGGGCTCTGCTTTGGGGCCTTGCGGGGGGAAGGGGGGGTTCACCTGGTATCTCCACCTGCAGCAGGGAGAGCAGCTTGAGGAGGAAGATGGGGATCCAGCAGAGAGCATCGGTGAAGACGATGAAGAAGAACCGCTTCGCAATGGCGACCTCCCGCGAGCAGACGCCTCTCTCCGCAGTTTTGGATGCAGTGATGTGGATGGAGTAGAACATGCCGGAGTAGGCGAAGACGATGGTGATGAAGGCTGCGAGATTCAAGCCTGGAGAGGAAGGAACCTTGCTCTGAGCTCAGGCAAAGCGCAAACCTTGCCAGTCAGGATCGGCAGCAGCAGGACTACTCCTGCTTCTATCACTAGAGGGGGCAGAGACAGCGGCCCTGGCGAGTCCTGCGTCCAGCCTTAGCCCAGGGATGCCCAGGGCCAGGGCCAGGCTGGAGCAGGGACCTGCCCCCGAGCCCGGGACGGAGGGCAGAGTTGGCACCCCATCTTACAGGGGCCCAGCGGGATGGAAGTGACCCGTTAAGTCAGAATCACAGAATGGTTCTAGTTCCACCCCCTGCCCCGGGCAGGGCCACCTTCCCCCAGCCCAGGTTGCCCAAAGCCCCGTCCAACCTGGCCTTGAGCCCTTCCAGGGAGGGGGCAGCCACAGCTTCTCTGGGCAGCCTGTGCCAGGGCCTCACCCCCTCACAGGGCACAATTTCTGCCTTAGATCTCACCTAAATCTCTCCTCTGTCAGTTTAAAACCATCACCCCTCATCCTATCCCTCCCCCTGATGATGAGTCCCTCCCCCCGTTCCTGCAGCCCCTTTCAGCCCTGGGAGGCTGCTCTAAGGTCTCCCCGGAGCCTTCTCTCCTCCAGCTGAACCCCCCAACTCTCCCAGCCTGTCCTCACAGGGGGGCTCCAACCCCCCCAGCATCTCCGTGGCCTCCTCTGGCCCCGCTCGAGCAGGTCTGTGTCCTTCTGCTGTTGGTGCCCCCAAGCTGGACCCAGCCCTGCAGGGGGGTCTCCCAGAGTGGAGCAGAGGGGAGCATGCCGCCCTGTGCCCACCCTGCTCTGGGTGCAGCCCAGCACATGAGTGTCCTCCTTGGGGCTGCTCTCCATCCACTCCTCGCCCAGCCTGTTCCTGCTGATGGAGGCCATGGGGGCTCTCATGGCACCCGGGACCCCCCTGCTCCCACCTGGGAAGCCTGTCCTGCCCCACATCGTCCCCATCCCCAGGTCTCGAGGTGGCCTTACCCAGGTAGATGGTGGCAGAGTAGCCGCGGGCACTGGGCCGCTCGCCCAGGTCGGACTGCAGCGGGAAGCACACCCCGTTCCTCCCGTAGTAGTTCCCAAAGGTCTCCTTGCACCAGAGGGGGACGATGCTGAGGGAGAAGCCCAGAAGCCAAATGGCCACTAGCACCGAGACAGTCTGCTTCTTGCCAGCTCGGTGGTGGCTGAACGGGAAAACAATGCAGAAGTATTTCTCCAGAGTCATGTAGGTCAGCAGCAGGACTGACACCTCGGAGGAGAGCGTGGCCAGGCCGCCCACCAGCTGGCACGGGAGGCTGCCCATCCAGCCCCGGGCGTGCTTGTTGTATTCACCCGCGAACTTGAGGTCAAAGGCTCCGATGATGAAGAGGTAGATGCCCATCAGGCCGTCTGCACCTGGGAGGGATCAGAAAAGAGCACCCGCGGGCAAATGTAGCTTTTGTATCAGCCCCGTGGCCATAAAACCATCACAGAGCCTCTGTGACGGCCTGGGCAGCCTTCAGCTTTATACATCTATAACTATCCTTATAAAAATATGGAAGAGCTGCCCGCGGGTGCCTGTGAGCACAGACCCGGGGGCAGGGGCCGAGGTGCCCCAGGCACAGAGGGATGCCCAGAAACCCAGCACAAGGAGAAAGAATGCAGCAATGGGGCCCCGGCTGCACCGCACAGTGCTGGCTTCCACCGGACAGGCCCTCCCGGGGGGTGCCAGGGGGCAGCTCGTCCGCCCGGTTCCCTCCACACCCCCCGCCGCCAGCTCACAGCACAGGGACTTGATGGCCATGGCGTGCCGGCTGTTCTCGGCCACGAGGAGGGACCGCAGGCAGATGACGGCGAGGTTGCTGAAGCAGGTGAGGCAGGCGATGACCCAGACGAAGACCCGCAGGATGACGTTGGCCAGGAGGCGCTCGAAGGAGGAGATGCCGTCGGTGTTGGGCTTGCAGCTGCGGACGTGGGGCGCGTAGCTGCAGTACTGGAACTTCTTGAAGTAGCTGTCGGGTCGGGGCAGAAGGTTTCCTGGTGTGACCACGGAGGCAGCAAGCACAGTCGGGCATGCACAGCCCCTGTGCCTGCCCCCAGCCCCCTGGCCACGTTTTACCCTGTCTGGGTGGAGAAGGGCCCCCAGAGCCTGGGGACTCACACAGAGCCGGGGCGGGGAGATGGGGCAGCCGTGAGGCGGGGAGGGAGCGGGGACGGGCGATGCCAGCACCCAGCCCTCCCTGCGATGGCACCCGGGGTGGGCACAGGGACCCACAGGGGACACGGAGCGTGGTGGGGGCTGAGCGAGGGGCTCCCCGTTTGCCCCCAGTTGCAGTTGGGCTCAGACAAGCAACACCCTGAAGCCTTCGCAAAACTGGCTGGAGGCACCCAGAGCTTTTTGGATCATGTACCACAGTCACGCTCTTAACTCTGGCGCTGTCAGCACTGCCGACTGATAAATATGAGTGTTTTCCTCCAACCCACGATTCTTACAAACTAACATTTAAAAATCAATCTCTTATTCAAATCCTTCAAGTTCCATTAACAGGTATTCACATTTTTTTTCCCCTGCCTATTATTTTAGATTAGTCTTTTCAAGCCTTATAAAAGCCAATCCATATAAGCTTAGCTAATCTCTACATTAGAAAGTGGCCACAAAACTGCAACGCGAGGCTCATTTCCGCTTAATTATAGATAAAAGGAGCCAACACGATTGCTTATTAGGAAGTCAGGTAGAAAATGTACCATATTTATAGTGCAAACAGACCAATTACAGAAAGGAAGATGCACGGTTGCCTTTCATTACAGCTTCTTTAAAATGTGCATCTGGAGAAAATGAATGATTTTTTTTTTTTCCCCATCCAAAGAGAAGCTCCCAGCTGGCTGCGTGCTCCTGCTCCCACCCTGTGCGCGGTGCCCACCCAGCCTGGCTCGCTGCACAGCTCTGGGGTTCTTAGGTGATCAGCTCAGACCCAAGCAAAAGGGACTTTAATGGGATTAATTAACCCCAGCTCAGCACGCAGCCTGACATGCCTGGGCCTGGCCGAATCGCCTCGCCCACCCCGCCGATGCAGCGTGAACCTTCAGAAATACAGATCATGCTCGGCTGGGGCCCTCGCGCTCTGCAAACCGCTCCCCTTGTTCTACGTAAGCCCCAGCTTTGGGAGACCCTCTCGCCCCAGGGGGATTTAAACAGCATCGTCGTGCTCAGGGCCTTCCCGTGGGCTGAAATGACCAGCTCGTGGCTGGAGGAGTGAACTGGTTTCCCTCCCAGCACCCTCGGACATGGGTGTTGGGGCGGCAGCAGCCCCCGGCACCCCCTCCACTCACATGTGGGAGAGGTTGGCCAGCTTCTGGAAGGTCAGGTTGTGGATGTTGGGGATCTCCAGCCCTTCCAGGCTCCTGCAAAAGGAAACCAGAGCAGGGGATGCTGTGGGCGGCCCCAGGCTGGGGCTGGCGGAGGCAGCGCTGTAGGGTCGGGGACGCTGCAGGACTCACAGGGAGCGTAGCTGGGGCAGGCTCTCAAACTGGCCGGGGAAGATCTCCTTCAAGGGGTTGTAGGAAATATTCCTGGAAAGAGATGAGCCTTTGGTATTTTTCCCACCTGGAAGTGAGAGCCAGGGGGTGGCTTTCTGTGCCTTCCCCCCCCCGGATGGGTACACAGCCCTGAAGCAGAGGGTCTGCGATGGCAGCAGGCGGACCTGCCGGCAGGGAGCCCGTCCTGCCGGGGCCACCACAGCTCTGGTGGGCAACCAGCCCGTGCAGCAAGGCCGCTTACCCAACGTGATGCAGGGGAAAAGGGGGACCCCCCCGGGGCAGCGCAGCCCCAGTACTCACAGCTGCTGGAGCTCAGCCAGGCCGTTAAACAGAGAGGAGGGGAGCTGCTCGAGTCTGTTGGACGACAGGTCACTGCGGGAAGGAGAACGGTGTTTGAGGGCACCCAGCCTTGCACCCCAGGGTGCTGAGCACTGAGGTGCCCTGGGCAGGGGCAGAGCAGAGTCCCCAGCCCTCGCCTGCAGGAGAAGGGTGGGGGGTCAGGGCAGGCGATGGCTGGAAACTCACAGCTCCACCAGCCTGTTCAGCCTGGAAAACGTCCCGTTTTGGATCCACCTGAGCTTGTTTCTGCGCAGGATCCTGGAGGAGAAGGAAGGGGAGAGCGAGCGTGGGGGCACGGCCCAGCCCCACACACCCTTTGAGAGCATCTTCTGACCTCCAGTCTGGCTGCAAGAAACTGGGGGTGCTGACGTGGCCCGGGGCTCACCCCTGGGATGCACCCAGCCCTGCCACGTCCCTCCCAAACACACCGAGACACAACCAGCACCTCAGGGGCCAGCACAGCCAAAAGCCCCGCTGTTGTGAGGGTCTGAGCCAGAGCCCAGCTCACGGCACAAGGCTCCGTCACAGACAAGCCCGGAACTGAGGGCAGAGCCCATGGGAGCTGTGGAGGGCGAGTGGAGCCGGTTACGGTGCCCAGAACGGTGCATCAAGAAACGCCAGCGGGGGCAGAGCAGTGGGGCCAGAGCCCTGCGGGATGGCACACGCTCGAAGGTGCTGGGACCCCCGTGAGTGCCACGGCCTGGGGACGGTGCTCCTTGGTGGAGGCTCACGTTAAGCTGTGCTCAGACCCCGATCAGGGCAGCCTGGCCTAACACGGCTCATGGCGTGGCTGGGCAGGATGGGGGAGATGGGGGAGTCGGGCCAGTACGGCTCATCCTACAAAGCCCAGACACGAGTCCCCGTCTCATCTGCTGCCTCTGCTTGCAAAGCTGCCGCCCGTGTCACGGCCGGTGTGTTTACACCATCGGTCTCACCCGCAGGGACGTTTCCATGGCACTGCCATAACAGCCCCGAGAAACACGCTGCTGATCAAAGTCAGCGGGCTCGGCCGCAGAAGGATGGACAGCGGGGTGGCAGCTCACCACCCGGCATGGGGGGCTGCGGGCAGCTTCCCGGGAGGAGAAAATGTAGGGGAGCGTATTTTGGAGATTAAATGTCTATTGGGCTTCTCCAAGAAAAGCAGGATGGGGGAACAAGGTCTTTGTGCCGCAATCTTTGGCTGGAAAGGCACAGCAGAGCTTTCCAAAGTGCTCATCCTTGGAGACATAGTGCGGGGGCAGTGGTCAGAGCACCAAGATCAGGCCGGGGGGGATCTTCCCCCCCATCCATATCCCCACCTCTCCACAGACCAGCCCAGGGCAGCTGCTCTTCGCTGCGCAGACAGGGACCACGAGGTGGGCGCAGGGTGGAATCAAGCCCTGCCAGAGCGGCACGACCTTCCAACGCCCTGCTCAGCGCCTGCGTCACCGCCGGGACCCCTCCAGGAGCTGCAGGAGAGGAGCCCACGGCCGGGCCCCGGGTACTCACAGCACCATGAAGTCGTGGCACTCCTGGAAGACATCCCTGCGCACCGCCCGGATCCTGTTCCCTTCCAGCTCCCTGCAAAAGGCACTGTCACAACTGCTGCTTCCCCAGACTCACCCCCAGGTCTCCACCATGCCTGGAGGCTGCCCAGCATGATCCTCCACCCCCTGATTGCCCTCTGCTCTGCCCCCATCCACTGCAGGATGCTCCCAGCCCTCTCTGCCCCTTCCCTGCTCCTGGAGCCCAGCGGGGAACGGGAGCAGCGCCAGCAGCAGCCCCTGCCCGCCCCCTGGGCAGGGTACTCACAGCCAGCTGAGCTTTGGCATCTCCGTGCAGAGAGAGGCACTGGGTATTTGAGCCAAAGAGTTGTTCAGCATGTACCTGCTCGGGAGGCAACGAGGAAAAACAAGGTCACGGCACCGTACATCCACCCAGGACACAACCCCGCGCAGGGACGAGGTTCTGCTGCTGCTCCTGGACCGGGCAGTGGTTCACAAGGGCTCTCAGCTGGGCCGTGGCCTCAGCTGTGTGGGTATGTGGAGGGTGCAAGGCCCAGAGCAGCGTGGCTGCGGACACACGGCTCCCGCGAGCCCCAGACCATGCAAAACCAGAGAGCAAGTTCAGCTCGGGGGAAAAAAAATAAAGGCAAGGATATGGGGCTCACGTAGCGGCTGTGGGAGATGCTCTCCAGTGGGCTGTGACGGGCAGGGCACCAGGAGAATGGTGCATGAAAGCGGCAGCAAGTGGCCCTGGGGCGACAGCCAGTGAAGGCAAATTTACAGCCTGAACTCCCGCTGGTGCTTTTCCCAGCACTTTTGCACAAGCCTGTGCGCACGGTGTTCCTCACCGCACGGTTTGTGACCACAGTTTTAGTTTATTCGATTTGCTAAAAAGAAAAAAAAAATAAACAACATGCGGAAGGATAAACGGGGTACGTCATGGAGCGGTGGGGAGCTCTGTCCCACCACAGCCCCCGCGGCCCCTCCTCGGGGCACAGAGTGGGGACGGGTCTGTGGTCACCGAGTGCTTTTCGCAGAAGAGCAAAGCCCTGGGGTCAGAGCCCCTCTCCCCCAGGGCTGCCGCCAGCCCCATGGCTCCCCGGGCACAGCTGCAGCCCTTACCCGAGTGCCCACACCCCAAAACCCAACGCTCAGGCTTTTACAGCCAACTCCAGCAGTTCCATCTCCCGCAGAGGCGGCGCGAGCCCGGACCAGCAGCCGCGGCTGCAGCACGCCACGCTACACTTGCGGGTGTACGCCCAGGGAACACAGCTTCAAACGTGGCCAGATGTACAGGAGCATCTCTCTGTGTCCGTGCACTCACACACACGTGTTTTTTTCTGCCGTAACAGCCAAAACCTCTCCCCTAATACTCCAAACTGCTGCCAAGGTTTCTGATCTGTATTCTGAACTACAGGGAAGGTGTTAAAGTCATCTTCTAGCGACTGCAAAATTGTTTTTACGGGGGTTAAAGCAATTTAATTATCCTGTACTTCCGTCGTGGAAACATCTGGACTACAACCACCCCTTGGCTCGAGGCGACCCGGTGTGAAGACACCCAGCAGTGGGGCAGCGGCGTGGGGAACTGTCGGATGCTGTTTGCAACCTCCAGGAGCACTCGGCAACCCAAACCGCAGGCGCCGCTGCCCACCCTGCTCAGCGGGATGAGCTGAGGCTCTGCCCAGGCCAAACTGCCCAGGGACTTGCTTGTCCCAAGCAAAAGCAATTAACACTAGTCTTAATTAGAGCGTGCTGAGAGCAGGAGATGGCTCAGAGAAGCAGCAAAGCCTGCCGGTTCCCCCGCCAGCTCCTGGGGACGGGAGCGAGACAGACACCTCCCTTGTTCCCGGGGAGGGTGAGGAAGCCGCAGAACCCTTGGCTTGCCCCGAAAAGCGCCTGGAGAAGGGGTGCGGGAGGTGCCGGGCAGACTCCACGGAGGGGGGTCTCCCCAAACCCTGCAAAAGGGCTGTCCCTGCCCCTACTCACAGGAAATACAGCGACCTCAGCCCTGCAAACGTCGCGGGGACGATCCGAGCAATCCTGTTGTTGTCCAGCATCCTGGAAGGAGAAGGGGAGAGGTGAGAGGGGGGGACCAGAGAGGGCAGGGGGCAGCAGGACCCTCCTGTCAGGGGAAACCCCTCATCTAGCACTCTGTGCTGCCCCAGCTGGAGGGGGATCCATCCCTTCTCTCTGAAATTTTCCATGGACACCGATCCCTGGGCAGGGGGCTGCCCCCTCTGAAGCCTGACCCCCCCTCCTTGGATCCTGCCCAGGCAGCCCTGGCTGAAGCGTTAGATCCAGCTGCAGAGTCTGGATTCCTTCACAGTCAGGGTCTGGTGGATTTTTCCTCTCTTCTGCTGCAAAATAAAGATAAATCAGAAACCACTTGGGGAATTCAGGCTGTGCTTGGCTTCTCAAAAGTCCTCTGGCTTGTTTGCACCACAGACCACCCTCTGCGAGCAGCTCATCCTCTGTTTGCCCTCTTTGATTTAAGGAATAACTGCACTGGTCCCACGGCAAGTGAGAGGCGGGAAGCCGGGGGGTGCCAGACCTGCCCGAGCAGCTCCTGCAGACGCAGGAGGGGAACGAGGCACCTTGTAAAGTGGCCTTCGCAGTTTCTCTTCTGCAGCGATACCTTTGAGCTCCATGTGTAGAACCACACACCGCATGGGCCCCGATCAAACGGAGCCTTTGAGGATAAGCAGAAGGGAAGGATATTTGCTGTGCTTTCAATTCAGGTGCGTATTTTTCAAGGTGATGGAGCTGCAGGTCTCCGTGTTTAATGGTGCACTTGCAGCCTTTTCTACACAACCCCCTGGTGCTGCAGCCCAGGGCTGAGGCTGTCTCTGCACGGAGCCCATCCCGTGCCCCGCGAGGGGAGCGCAGCACGGCCAGCCCCCGCGGGACCAGCTGGCCATCACGAGATTTCAGCCAAGACCACGTCCAGTCCGTGCTACTCTCAGCCTCAGTAACAGGGGAACTCAAAGAGGAATTTAATAAAAAAGAGGCCAACTGTGCGCTGGTCTCCGGGGCCAGTGGGGAGGTGGAGACCCAGCCGGGCATCGCGCCCATCGCCCCCACGGCCACTGGCAGGTTAGCACAGACACCCCGAGACAGTCGTGCCCAGCTTTTTCCCCCCTCAGGAAGAGGAAGTTATGGTACATGCAAGGAAAAGTCAGGATCGGTCACATTTTCTGGGACCAGCAGAGGAACTCACAGCCACTCGAGGCGATGCAGGTCCTCAAACACCCGGGGCTTCAGCTTCGTGATCCTGTTGTGGCTGAGGAACCTGGAGCCGGGGTGGAGGGGAGAGCGATCCTCAGACACCGCTGCCGACCAAACCTGCTTCTGCTTCTGCTAAAGCGGCTCCTCCCGAGCTGCCACGGGCCCCGGCTCTGGGTGCCCCTGGCACTGTCTCCCTTGGTGGCCCAAACGCAGGATCCCAGCTCAGGCTGGATAACGTAGAGGTGGGAGCACCACATTTGGGGGCGGGGGAAATGCCTCTGCCCCACGTTCACCTAAACCACCTGCAACTCCAGCTTGAAGCCAACTCTTGCAGGAGTGAGAAAAAGGGCTCAGAGCTCAGCCTCAAGCCTTCACGCCAAGAGGGGGGACATCTATCCCGCGGGTCCCCTCCCTGGGACCCCATAACACAGACACCTTTACTCACAACATTTTAAGCTGAGAAAGTCCAGAAAAGGCTTTGGGTGAGATCAACCAGATCTTGTTGTTTTGCAAAAACCTATTTAAAATAAAACAGAAAAGAACTTGAAGAAGAAGTATGTGTTCTAAGGGGCTCTCAGGATCTGCGGTCCCTAGGGAAGAGGGATGTGAGCCCCAGGGCTCACAGGTCTGACTACTGCTTGCCCAGCATCACAGGCCAGCTGTCCCAGTAGCACTCGGGGACGGAGGGCTGGGCTGCAGCCCCTGCTCTGCCACAGGGACCTGTCTCAAGCGACCCTGGAGAGGCTGTTTTCCCTCTCCACCTCATTTACCCCTCGCAGAGGGAAGGAAGCTGAAGGTACAGGTTCCTCGAAGGTCACAAGTGGCTGCCTCACGCGGTTATGGCTGTACAAAGCCGCCGTCCCACCCCGGGGAGCAAACACCCCTCACCCCGCCCCACCGCAGCCCTCCCCACCACAGAGGAGAGGGGCTGAGCGACCGAAGGGCCCGAGCTCTCCGGAGCGGGACGGTCGCTCGGCACCACGTGCCACCACGCACACAGGATGGTTACGGGCCAACACGGGCGCTGCCCCACGACCTGCTCACCCACCCGTGGGGAGTGGTGTGGGGGGAGCGTGTCAGCAGCTTGCAGTGCCCCATCACAGGCTCCGGGAGCTGAAGAAAGCTGCTGTCTGGACACAGGTAGTGTCCTGTCCTGAACAAAGCCGCCCCGACAAGTGCACACACCCGGTCCTCTACCTGTGGCCCCACTGCTGCAGACCCACACATCCACTGCTCTCCCCTTTTGCCAGAAAAAAAAACGCAGAGCAGGATAAAGGTGGGTGATACTCACAGCTTCTTCAGGTTCTGGTACCTGGCAAACTGATTGTCCAGCAGAGAATGGATTTTATTTTTCTTCAGGTCCCTATAGCAGGAAAACAAGTCAAACCCAGAGCCAGCAGAGCAGGACAGAGGAGAGGCCCTTATCAAATAAGAACAGTGAAAACTAGACCTCCTCTTCTTGGGCAATACAAACAAAATGCAAGGCAGCTGCTCTTCATCAACACTACACGGCTAATTGCCTTCCCAATTTGCAAGCACCATTTGCTGCAGATGAGTTGTTCCACACTCTCAGCCCTTGCTTCATGTGTGCAAAGGCTCCCCAGGCCTCCGCCTCCCCAGTCTCTGAGCCCGTGCACCCCGGCGGGAGGCAGGACCGGCCCTTCCCTGCTCCCAGCTCGGTGCTGTTGCGGGAGGGTCGCGGTGAGCAGCCGAAGCTCAGCAGAGAGGGGTCTGTCAGCACGGAAAGGGCTCACCAGGGACAAGAAATGAAAGCCAGGGATGTTATTGCCCGCCCTTCAAGCTTGTTTTCCTGGCAGGTGCTGGTGCCCGTTGCTACTCACATCCTGCTCACGTTGGAGGAGACCCAGGGGACAGAGGCGAGGTCCTGCTGGGTGCAGTCTACAGCCCTGCCCTGGCACCCGCACCGCGCCGGGACGAGCTCCAGCCCTGCGGGCAAGCAGAGGGGACGCGCTGCGGGGAGGGTCTGGGGGAGACCTGCGGCGTGGGGAAGGACGCCCGGCCCGGGGGAGGACGGCTCACAGCAGGCAGCACCCTCCTCTTCCACCACCATCCCGCCGCTCCGGGCAGCCAGCGTGTCCCCCAGGATCTGCAGCCAGCCGCTGTCGTCCACTGCAGGGCAGAGAGCGGGGACCACCGTTACGGTGCGGAGCAAAGCCCTGGCAGCTGTGGGAGATGGCGCTCGGGCGCACAAAACTGGAGATGTGGCTCCAGCCCCACAGCTGCACGGGGCAGAGCAGAGCTTCACCCAGCCCTGTCGCATGTCTCCAAGCACAGCCACCCAAAAACTTGCTTTCCTCTACTTCTAGCATCCCACCTAGCCCGCCTTGGGGATATCCCGGGCCAGACGCGGCATCCAAGCCACTCAGTTAATCAGGCCCCAGAAGATGTGAATTTGTTCAGTCTCTAGCTCATTTACACTCCTGGATGCGGCATCCCTGAGCAAATTGCTCCACAGTGCATTGTGCAAAAAAAGGAACTCAAATGTGCCGAACCCTCCTGACCTGAGTGACAAGGCGGAGCCCCTCTGCTCCTCTGCCTCTCCCCCACGGCCCAGAAATAACAGCCCCCACCTTGCAGCAATGAGGGTTTTCCTACAGCCCAGACCGGGAGAACCCCTGAGGGATGCGGGGACACACGCGGCCACTGTGCCGGGACAGCGCGCAGGCACAAGAGCCAGGGAAGCAGCTGGACACTGAGGCAGACCCAGGATTCCTCACGCTGCCGCTGCTCCCAGGGAGCTCTGCTCTGATGCACCCCTGGTGCCGGGTCCTGGCGTCCCCAGGGCGGGGGGTTACCCTGAGAGCACCCTCTTGCCGCTTACCACAGTTGTCCTCGTCGGCTCCGTTGGCACAGTCGGCTGCGCCGTTGCAGTGCAGGGCCTGGGGCAGGCAGACGGAGAGGTCACCGCAGGGAAACTGCCCCAAGGGACACGCGCGTCCGTCCCGCCGGGAGTGGGTCGGAGGAGGCTCTGCCCGGGGAAGAGGGGGTGCTCAGTGCCCCAGGTCACCACTGCCGGGGGGACAAACACCCCTCCCTCGGGGGACACATACACTTGTGGCGCGATGGCTCCTGTTCATTTTCCTAAGCACCTGTTCCTCCGGGGCAGCGAATACAACAAAAATTTGAGCCAAGTTTAGGTTTATTTCCAGTAGAACTGCTGAGTGTTAATGCTTCAAAAAAAGAGTTTTATCGTGTTTATTAAAAATACCTCCTGCTGGCAGATCAAACCCAATAATAAAAGCTCTTGCAAAAAACTAAATAAAATGACATTTGTGTCGAAGCAGCTCACGTCTGCGCTGTACATCAGGGCGAAGCACCTGTGAGAGGCTGGGGGCTGCTCCCCAGCATGAGAGCTGCCCGCGGGTGCCGCGCTGGGAGGGCCCCGGCCGGCGCAGGGGAGCTGCTGTTGGCTCAGGACCCCCGTGAGCGTGTGCGTGGGTCCGGCCGGCTCCCTCACGGCACCCGCGTGAGGAACGTGTGGGCGAGCGTTTGCTTTAGGAGCAGGGGCAGCTGAGAGATCCCCAAGGCAGCCCTCGGGCTGGGCGCGAGCCGACCTGCCAAGGCGCCAGTTTGCTGAACTATTTCAGCAGTACTTTTAAGCCGGCCCGGCTGCTCCCTGGGTTGCTGTCTATCCCGGCCCTGGCACAGCTCCGCAGGACCCCTGCGAGGCCAACACCCAACCAGTGAATTCAAACCCGGGCAAAGACCAAGGGCAATCAAGAGCCTCTCGCTGCAAATCGTCCAAAATGGGAAACCTCTTACAGGAGGGGGCAGGAGAAATGAGATTTTGGAGGTGCCGTCGGGTCCTGCCCTCGCAGGCAGCGGAGGGCAGCGGCTGGCGAGGGGCCGGGCTTGTAAGGAAAAAGGTGTTTCCTTAGAGAGTGTTTTGGGGCTGAAAGAGTAAGAAAACACAAACTGGATGGGCCGGGATGGTGCAGCACCCCTGGCTTTGGCTCTCGCAGCCCCGCAGAGGGACGCACATCCCGCACCCTCTCCGAGTCCTGCAAATGGAAGCAGACCTGACCCCAGCCCTGAGCCCTGAGCTTGGGTCCCTCCAGAGGGGTTTTTTTCCTGTCTCAGTTCCATTTCTGGTTATGCAGGGAAGCTCACTGTCGCCTACTGTCATGTCACGCAGGTTTCTGGCTGTTTTCTTAGGCTGAATTTATGTAGGACCCAGAGAACAGGAACCTTTCCAGGGCCTTCAGATCCCTGTTGCAGACAGCGTATCTGCATGTAAATACCGAGAGGAGAGTTTATACATATATATAGTTATATATATAAACACAGATAACTTGTGTTTTTTCAGCAGTGACGCTCAAGCCCCAGGGTCCCAGCCAAAGCGATGCTTTCCAGCCACCCCCACAGGAACTCCTTCTGCACTAACCCCCCCAGGGCTGGAGAAACCAGGGACTGCGCAGGACAGAAATCAGAGAAATGACCCGGGGCAGGAGAGAAGTGAAAAAAACCCAACAAACCCAAAGAGAGGAAAAGTGCGTGTTTCAGGCGAGGTAAACTGCTGAGAATACAGGTGATCTGGGGATGATGCAGCCTGTTAGATGAACTGCCCTGCCCTGGCAGGGGCGGGACGGGGTGGGCACAGGCACCGTGAGACAGAGCCTCAGAAGGAAGCGCAAATGTAGCCGGGGTTCACCTCAGCATCTGCCTAGACTTTTCGTAAGGGCCACTTGGGTTTGTAAACAAAGCCCACGCATCGCCCAGAAAACAGCTGTGGGCAAGTTCTCTGGAAGCAAAGGGCTGAAGGACCCCCGCTCTGGGGCGCATTGCCTCTGTCTGCAGAGAAACCGGGTGAGTTCTGCCGCGGGATGTGGGCGAAGCATGTCCCGTCCCGTTCGTCTGGAGCGCCCAGGCTCAGGACCACGAGCACCCGTTGCCCCCCGCCCAGGGCTGCATCCCCCTCCCCACGGCACCGCACACAAAGCCATCCCCAGGAGGGCTGAGCTGCACCTGAAGCAAACCACAGCAGAGACACAACCAACCGTTTGGTGGGAGGGGAGGTTTAACCCCCCCTCTCTCCCACCGGGCAGGCAGGGAGGGCACAGTTTACATTGCCATCCACAAAAGCAAACCACAACAAATCAGACTAAAATAGAAAAAGCGCAGAGCTCCTGCCTCCTCCCCCTCGTCCTGACTTTCAGCAACTTTTCAAAAAGTGTCACTTTTCAGCCTGGTTTTTGTTCACCGCTCCCCCCCTTCAGACCGTAACATCCCCGCAGTGGCTCCATCTCCCCCTCCTCTCGAATAAAAGGCAGAATCACAGTTGTCAGCCGTCTGCGGGCAGCACGGGGCGCCCAGGAGAGCGGGCAGCGAGCGGTGCGGAGCCGTGGCACCAGGCACACGCCCTCTCCTCGCAGGACAGCACTTTCCCGGCAGAGCGCCGTCCCTGTGCCCTGTGCCAGCGTCTGTAGTGAACTCCCACTATCAAACTCTCTGCGATGCCCCCCTCCCTGCCCAACACCCCACTCAAATGACCCGCGTTCCTCCCCGCTTTGTGTGACGTGGCCTCCAAAGACAGTCACTTACTTGTAGCGGCGTAGAACAGCGATGGCAAAACGACCAGGAGCAGCCTCATGGCAGGAGCCGCTGGCAGGGCAAACGCCGGCCCTGAAAGGCTTAGAAACCTCCTGGGCTGCTGTGCAGCAGCGGGAGGAGGGAAGGGGGACGTGGGGGGGTTGCGGGTCCCCTCCTACTAACGCACACAAAGGCGCTGGTGTCTCCAGGGAGCGCGGATTCCAGGGATGCTCCAGGTGGCCACCGGTCCCCAGGACGCCGGGGCCATCGCTGAAGGTGCAGTGGGGCCCATCTGCAGCACCTTGTGGGCTCCCGAGTGTAAAATCCGGTGAGGGAATGTGTGTGGTGAGCAAGGAAGAAGAAAAGGAAATAAATCTGGTCCTTCGAGTGGGAGGGTGCAGCCCACGCTCCAGCATGGGGGCTGTGCTGTCCCGCCTGCCCGTGGGACACCCGGGGGTGTACGGCCAGGGGAGCCCAGGGCCAGCCTTGGCAGGAGGAGGAGGAGGAAGAGGCGGAGGAGAAGGAGAAGGCATTGACAGCACAGTCAGTACCTGCCCCTACCCATGTTGTGTCCCAATGGACACGACCCAGCAGCAGCATCCATGGGGGTCCCTGCGTGTCCCTCTCAGCCATCCCAGCACAGGCACACAGCCCCGGGGGGGGACGAGGCAGCCACCACTCCCGAGCCATCATCCATTGATGGCTCTGCAGCCCCCCCAGTCACCGGTCTCACATCTGGGGGGCTGTCCCCAGGCAGCCTGGCTGTGCCCAGCGGTGGCCCCAAAGTGGCCAGGGCCGAGCAGTGGCACAGACACCCCTTCCCAGGCCGGTGGCCAGGGGCAGCCCCTCAGCCGCACAGAACCCCACGGACAGTGGGAACAGGGTGGGAGTCCCGCGGCTGGACCAGCATATCGGGGTCAAATCCACCCAAACCCGGAGGAGGGGGGAGAAGAACGAGTGTTTTGCCGCTGGGGAGCAGGAGGGAGGAGTGGGGGCCCAGCTCCCAGCCCGTCTGCACCCTACAGGGGGCTCCTCGGAGTCTCCTTCCCACAGCATTTCCCAAGGCTTGTTACTGGTCCAGAAAATCTGTAAAAATTTAACCCCTCCCTTGCTGCTGGGAAGCAAATCCTTACTCAGGTCACAGGACTTACTGTTCCACCCCTCCTCGACCTGAAGATGTAAGTGTGAGGGATTAAAAGACACATATCCAGCCTCTTATTTACACATTCCCACCAATATACTTAAAACTTATCAATAACCCCACCAAAACTCTTGTTGGTGCTACTGAAGCAACCCAGCTGTTCCCATCCCTGTTCCTGGTTGTCACTGGTACTGTCATCCCTCTTCCCTACATTGAAGGAAAGGGGGTCCCAGAAAAGCAGCCCCCCCCCCGCCTCCCCTCCAGCTGTGATCTGGCCCTGCCTCAGCACGAGGAACCAGGGAACAGCTTCCAGAAGAGCATGACATAAAGTATTTGTGGCTCTAAATCAAATTTATTTAAGATCTAAGGGCACTTTGAAGCACCAGATAGGGTGAGGCTGGTGGGAGAAGAGGAAATGGAAGAGAGGCAGAATACTTCATTTTTTTCAGAGAAGGAAAGAAGATGCTGGAAAAAAGTTCTGTGCATGTAAATCTTAGGCTCTGTGGAGGCTTTGTGATTCCACTGCTGCGGTTTAAAGCACCCACTCTGGTCCTGAGGGCTGGACAGGGCCTGGCTGTCAGGAGACAAACCCACCTTTCTGCCCTAACGATACGTTCGGGTGGTTGCTGCTGAATGCCAAGGTGCCGGATGACAGTGACTGCAAAGCCTCTGAACCTGCAGTCAGGAAAAAAAATTAAAATAAAATGTCTAAAAATTGAAGTGTATTTCAGGGATTGACAATATTTCTGCTGACTTTTCAGAAGCCCCCGTCCCTGCACCACAGACATAGAAGTTACAACCCCCAGCAGCAAACAACGGGTCTGGGCTGAAGAACCTGCCCTCGGGAACCTCCTTGTTCCACAGAGGCCTGGGCTGGGATTTTGGGGTGGCTTGTGGGCAACCCAGGGAGATCTGGGCAGCAAAGCCACAAAGGTGTGAGGGTGCAGGGTCAGGACTTCACTCGAGCTGGACCCGGCTGGAGATGCTCCATCAGGAACGGGAGCGAGGAAGCGCCCTGCAGGGTCCCAGGTGTTTCCCCTCATGTCCCGTACAGCTGCCAGCCCTGCAGCGGAGCCTCCTCCCCTCAGGAAGGCCAGCAGGAGCCAAGGGGCACCCGTCTCTTCTCACAGACACCCCACATTCCACCGCTCCCCATCCCAGTTGCTGTTCTTGCACCTCTCTGGGGTATCTCCGCAGCCCACTCCTTGCTCTGGCCCTTGACCAACCTGTGCTCTCAGAGCTTTGCAGCTCTCCTCCCCGCGTTCCTGCAGGCTGCCAGCATCTTTACACCAATTCTGTGTTTCTTAACGTGAGCTTTGTTAATGGGCCAAAAACCTTCCGCCCTTTGGCGGTGATCTGCGTCCAGCTCGGGGGGACACCAGATGATGGACGGGCCTTGGACGCCTCCCCGCAGGCATTAAATCTCTGGGCTGTGACACCCAGCCAGACATTACGGTACAGAGACCCCCCCCGGGGGCTCGGGGAGGACTCTCGCAATTGCGTGGTGTGAAGGTCACAGGTCTGGGAGCCTGCCAAGCAACAAGCAAACGGGCAGGAGAAACCTTCCCCTGCCGAACTGTGAGAAAACACAGTAATAATGAACACCACACATCTGTACCCAATCTCCTCCCCAAACAGCCCATCCACAACCCCCCCCTTGTCCACTTCTCTAACACCGCCCAGTTACACTGCCGCAGTGGAGACACATCCTGGCCCCACCGGGGATGCAGCAGGGCCAGCAGGAAGCTGCTGCCCTCCACAAGTGAACCCCCACAGAGTCTGACCTTGTTCTACACTTCTGCTCATTATCACTTTTTATCATGCTGGAAAAGAGACTGCACAAGTACGACCAAAACCTGTGGGTAAGTGAAGTCAGACAGATCCCTGCTGGAAGGGGAAGGGCCTGGGAACTGGAAGAAGTAGGAGGCAAAGTCTGTCTTAGGAGCAAGGGCATGTTAGTGCGGCACTGCTTAACGAGATCCGTACTCGAGGCTCGGCTGACTCACGGTCTTTAATAAACTCCGACACTGGTGGTGTCAAGGGGTTAGCTGGGGTGCCAGCTCCAGCTGGGGAGCAGCGCTCTGCAGGATGGTTCTCTCTGCCCACCACCTCGTCGCTCCGCGGTTTGCCGGCTCCGGAGGGGCCGTGCTCCACCGCTGCTAATTCCGTCCCGCAGGCTGAAAACCCCCGACACTGATGGAAGCGTTAGCTGCTACCGCCACAAAACAAGACCGCAGAACGTTCTCTTGCTGCACAAAGGCTGCTGTCTGTGTGGGCTCTGTGAAATAGGGCAAACGCTAGCGCACGGTAGGCCAGTACAGCTCTTTTAGGTTTTAATGCATCCCCATGCACCATCCCTGTGCCGGGCAGCATCTGTGCAGGTGCAGTCACAGACCCCCAAGGGCTCCGTGCAGGGTCGGGGGGCAGCCAGGCCCAGGTCGGTCTCCACAGCCACCGAGACTCACGGGAACTGCCCCGTGATGGAGGCAAAGCCCAACGTCACCTCAGCAGGGAATCGGGAAGTAGAGAGCAAAACCATTACAAAGCCTGTCCACCCAAAAACTCCTACAGGGAAACGCCTGGTTGAAGCCAAAGCGGAACATTAACTTTGCTCGAGTTGGCACTGGCATTGTAAAGCAGCTCTGAGCCCCGATCCTCTGTGACCGTCCGCCGTGCTCGGGCCGTGGGTCCCAGGGAGGAAGCACAGGAACCATCATCAGAGCAGCCCTCACAGTCCCCAGGGCAGGGCAGAAACGTGGTCGCAGGCAAGAAAGCTATGAATATTGAAGTGCAATAATTACCCTGCTCATTTACAGTTTAAGCTCTGAGAAAGGAACAGAGCCAGTTTCACCAGTGACCAGCCAGGGCAGAGGTGGAGCAGCCTGTAACCGCTCCAGGCTGTGCAACGGTTGAGAAGTGGAACAAATTGCTAAAGCTGTTTGAACTGGCACACTCGGCAGTTTCTTCCGTATTCTGCAAACTTACATGCTTATTTCTGCAGATCACCGCAGAAAAAACACCCGGGAAAGTACTGGGGCCATCAAGGCCTTCGCTTCCCGGTCATCATGCTGAGATCACATGAAATTGCCAACCTTAAAGCAGAAGAGAAGTCTGATCACAAGACCTTGTTCTGATGGTGAACTTTCGACACAGCTACCGAGCCGTGCTGCGTTTTAGGGCTCATACGCCCCATTGCTTGAGGTGGCTTGAGAGAGCCTCATTCAAACCGTCCTCAGCTGCTAAAAGCCTCCTACATTTTGCCCACATCACTTTCCTCCCCTCCTCTGCTCCTGTAGTAGCTCATCTAGCTTTATCTGTTCTGTCTCTCTTTAGCCACCTTTTCCATACAGGATTTGTACTGAAAGAGTCTCTCCTGCTCCGCCAGCACCTGGACTGGTGCTGTGGCCCCTTGGCTTCCCCAGTGCTTAGAAGCTCCATCTCCACCTTGTTTCTTTCCTTCCTTCATTCTGAGGTTTTTATTCTCAGCAAGTGTGTGGGAAAGGGGCCATGCCAGATGATGTGAGGGTGGGCTTTACCCCCCCAGCCAAACACAGCTGATGCTGCTCCAGCAGCTACGTGCCTCTAGCCAACACTTTCTCCTTCAGCACACAATGGAGCAAATCTCCAGTTTTCTCCACATTATTCTCAGCAAATGCCTGGGTGTCGTGCTCTCTAACCCACTCTGCTGTTTCTCCTGGGATCTTCTTGCCACCTGCAGTGAGAGGGAGCAACGTGAGAAAAGCTCGTGTGCCTTTACCCGGCTACGAGCCAAGGGCTAATCCTCTGTGGCAAAGTGCTTTCTGCAGGGACAACGATCCCTCTCCTCTGATGTCCCGAGGCTCTCGGTATAAGACCCCAGTTACAGGAAATCATCCAGAAAGGCCTTTAACAGCATTTCTCAAGCACTGCCGAACGGTCTCCAGGGCCTGAAAAAGGATGGCTGCGGCAGGAGACAAATCAATCGGTTCCACCAAAGACCCAGTGCTGCTGACTTTGGCATGAGGGGCCGCTCTGAGCCGCCCCACGCAGGATCCCGGGCTGGGCGAGCTCTCCTGGCTGCCGCGCTCTCCAGTTCCCAGGGACACGCTGGGGAGCAGCATCACCCCAGCTTGCGGCCGGCATCTGCTGCTGAGGGGCTGGGGTCAGGGGTGGTTATTCCTGCTGTAAACAGCCAGAGGACTCTGCTTGGCTGTAAATACATCCCAGGGACAGACAGGAGACGTCCCTCCTTCCTTCTGCTGCCCCAACACCCCCCCATTCCCTTTTTCTCTTCATTTCCTCCCAAACTGTCCAGGATTTTTACTATCTAATTCCATCAATCCTGTTTGTCACCCAGTGCAAGCTCATCACCTTAATTATTTTATCTATACAACCCAAAAACCCAACAGCCTCACAAATCCTGCCTCTGCGGTATCTCTGTAGAACAAAGCACACGCCTGTAAAACCTGCTGCTCCCAGAGACCACCTCCAGCAATCACAGGCCTGATTCCAGATGCAAAAGCAGTGTTTGCAATAATAATCAAATGCTTAGCAAACATCATTAGAACTAACTTGCCAATGAGCAGAAATAATTATCAGATAATTGCTTTATGGACAGCCAAGCAGGGAAATTAGGAATGGTATTTTCTCCATGTTAAACAGGGAAACACAGGTCAGGAAACAGAAGCACCGAGGGACAAAAGGAGCTGTTGAGGGCCACACAAAGGGGGCACTGGGGCAAGAAATACCCAGGTCTGAGCTTACACTCACCTGCTGCTTGGTCGTCCCTGTGTCGGGGACTGAAACCCCAGTTCCAGAGGCATCGGCCAGCCCAAGGCTGGGGCCCAGGCCCCCGGCCAGTGCAGTTGCCCTGCTGGTGTGCCCCATCCCCATCCCCCTGCCCCTGCCCACAACACAGCCCAGCACCACACCACTGCTCAGCCAGAGCTCAGCCATCAGGCACCCCAGGGCAATTTTGGGGCATTTATCCCCCGCTGGGTGGGAGCCACAGCCCAGGTGATGGTGTTTTAACCGCTTAACCCAGGTGTTGGTGGTTTAACCACTTCACCCCAGCCCCACCAACTTGCTAGAAGCAAGCCAGGATTTTTTTATTTTTTTTTTTTTCTCCCCGCACGGCCCCACCAGGTTTCCGTGGGCGGGCAGTGCCATCTAGGGGTAGCGGGGCCGCGTCTTCCCGCGGGGAAAAAACCACCCCAAATAAAGCGGTGGGAGTTTGGGGAGCTGCGGATTATGCAAATGAGGACATCCGCTTTCATGGCATTCCAAGAATTTTAGTCAGATTTAATTACCTTCCTTCTTCCCCCTCTCTTTGCCTGTCCCTGATCAAATTAAAACAAACAACCCCCAGCAGAGTGTTTGTGACAGAAATCGTGTTGGAGACTAATTAAAACCTGATGATTGTCACCGAGATGAGCCTGGCAGGCGTCTGCGGAGGACACGCGCCGCACTTGGCGTCGGATGCTCCCAACGGCAGCTAATCAGCCGCACGCCGCTGAGCCTCCGTAACGCCGCGTCCTCCGGCCCGAGCGGAACGCGTGCGGGGGGAACGCGTGGCTTTCGATGAGCTTCAGCAATAATTTAGTGGGCTAATTAATAAACCCATGCGGCGTCTTCTCCAGGATGCTGCTGAGCCTGGCGGGGCAAGGACTGTGGCAGGGGGAGGTGGTGGTGGGACCAGCGTTTGCCTTCAAACTGGGAACACTGGGCAGCGGGATGGTGTGAGCACCCGCCTGCCTGTCGGTGAGCAGGAGCTGCTCAGTCCCCTCGAGGTACGCGGCCCTCAGTGCGGGGCTGCGTCAGCCGGCCCTGGGCCGCTCTCCCTGCACAGCTCCCCAGTCCTGCCCCAGCCTCCCCACTCCTTCAAACCTCCAGGTTTGACCCTGGGGAGGAACGACCCCAGTTTTCTCCTCTCGGGGTAAAGTCACGCTCCCCCTGGCAAAGCCCGGCCACCCTGGCTGCATACCCTGCGGTCCCCCGGCCCCCCCAGCCGCTGGGCACAGCCTCCCCGGGGACCGACAGCTCAGCAGCTCCCGTCCCCGGGTACAAATTGCTGCGGGTCGGTGCACAGAGCTGCTCGGAGGCACTTTTGAGCCCTGGCTCGTGATGCCTCAGCAACCTGCCTGGTGAGGAGCAGCCCCGGGGAGCTCTGCACATCTGCCTGCCATCGCATCCGCTGACGGAGGGTTAGGGCAGAGGATTGAGGGGTGGATTTGGGACAGGTCGGGGGCACCATCCGCCTTCCCCGCCTGCTGCCTGGGTAGCCCTTAGCCGTCGAGCTGGGCACTGCGGCAGGCTGGGCTTTGAGAGGCACCCGTGGGTGCTGACACATGCCCCTGGGAGCAGAGAGCTCCGTGCTGGCCCAGCGGCGTGTGGGGGGCGAAGTCCCTGCGGCCACCCCACCACCCCGCGGTTCCCCTTCCCCTGGGTTCCCAGCCCCTTGGCGTGGCTCCGTGTGTGCCCGTGGCCCGGTGGCTCCCTCCCGGCACACCCGGCTCCGCACGAGCCCGGCGCCGAGGCCTTTCCTTGTTGCCTTTTCACAGGGTAGTTTCGGATGGACACCAGCCCTTCCTCCAGCGCATCTCCCCTGGCGCCCGTGTCCCCGCCCTGCCTGTGCCCCCGGACCGCTATTTATTGGCCCTGGCGCAGCACCTTCAGAACTGCAGCAGGTTATTTCCCTCGGAGGACCATGTGCTCCTGCTGTGCTGTTCCCCGGGGCCGGCAGCGCCGGCTCCCAGCACCCGCTGCCCCGGCCGTGTGGATCCGGCTGGAGGGGGGCATGGACAGACACCGCCACAGGAATAAAGATGTTTGCATGGCCGAGCGGTGGCGGGGGACGAGTCGCGTGTGACCCACCTGTGACCCAGCCCCTCAGCAGCCTCCCCCCATCCCCAGGGATCTCCTTGTTACGGCATCGAGGAAGTTACTAAATTATTCCTCTTTCATATTGCTGCAAATCAATGGGTCCTGGCGCTGTCGTATACAAAAGGCTGGTTTCAGTATTTTATCTGGGAGAGTCCTCAAGGGGAGCTGGGCTCATTAATTAAATACATTTAATCAATCTGGCCTACAAGGGCACTGGTTATTTATTCATCAGAGGCTGCACAGTGCAAACCGGGTGATCTGAAAGGCAGTAAATAAACATGTAAATGAAAAGCTGAGACAGCAGAGCTTACTCGCGCCTGGGAGATTTCAGAGCTGGGTCAGATAATACGGGATCATATGTTTAATTTAACAAAATCCAATAAAAAATGTACCTGCAACCCACACCACCCCCAGGACGGGGCAGCAGCTGGGGCAGCCGAGTGCCCGAAGGTGCCGGGGGGCTGCGTGTGCCCGGCCCCCCGCCCTCTCCCCGCCAGCCCCCGTGTCCCGCTCCCCGCAGGGAGGTGTCGGGACCCGCAGCCCCCTGCTCCTCGGGCCGGGGCTCTGGGTTTCTCAGCGGCGTGGTGCTCACATCTTCCTGCGAAGTTAATTACAGTGGGAGCCTGGCAGGAATTAGGGAAGAGGAAGATTTCAGTTGAGGGAAGTGAAAACAAAGGAGGGCACATATGTCACTTCTTGGCTCATTCTTTGCAGAGTTGTTCTCCTCTTCTGAGAAATGCCCTGGGAGCTGAGCTGGTGGGAAGCAGATGAGCTTCCTCCAGGTCTGCCTAAGCCCTGGTTTTACCATTGCTGGAAATTACAGTAAATTCAGTATCATCTTGGATGCAGAGACTTGCAAATTAGCGCTGAATAAAACATCGATGGGCCGAGTGGGGCATTTCTGAACCCTTGATCCGACGGGTTTGCTGCCTCTCACCGTTTGCAAGAGCTTATGTATTCCTCCTCCTGTTTCGTCTTTCACCCCCAAGAAGATGGATTAACCTCCACTGCTCCGGGATTACCAGAGAGCGTTTCTGAAGCAAAGACGGGGGTTCCTGAGGCTGGAGGGCAGCGGGCAATGCCTCTCCAGCAACCTTTGTGAGCTTTCAGCAGCGCCTCGGGCTTCTGCATGGAGGGCGGTGACCACCAAGGGAAAGTGTGGTCAGACCCCTACGGTGTGGGTGAAGGTGTGAAGGGAGCCAAGGAACCAGGATTTTAAAGTTTATGTCAGGGAGCGGAGCTGCTGGCGTCAGGATTGGGGCAGGAGGAGGTCAGGGACCCACAGTTGCCCTCGGGAGGATCAGGGCTTGATGCTGGTGCCTCGGGGCAAAAGGCAGCTCCCCACAGGGAGGTGGGGAGGAGGGTGAGGTGCCACCTTGCCTGACTTGCCCCCACAACCAGAGATGCTCTTGCACATCGTCAGGGGCTGAGGGAGAGAGGAACAGGGTGGCTGGATGAGGAAGATGAGGAAAACCCACCTGAAAGCAAACGTGGGAAGAGCTGAGGAAGACTATGGCAGGGGCACAACTGTGTGGGGACAAAAAAGCGGAGAGAAGCTTAGGCTGGGCTGTCTGGATTTGAGCAGGAGCCCCCCCAGAGCACAGGAGCCTTTGGAGCTGGGGTTTTGCTCCCAGCTGGATTTGGCACCCCAGGGTGATGTGAAGGGAGGGAGCGCCCGGAGGCGGTACGGGCAGGGGGGCGAGGAGGGGATGTTGGCAATACTGTGGGTGGTCTGAAGAGCCAGACTTTGCAGGGAAAAAGGAAATTCAAAGTGCAGATGGGTATTGAGGGTGTCGGGGTGTAGGGAGGGGCAGTGGATTAACCAGTTAATCATAATAAATGAATATGCAAAGCTGGGGAGAAGGGTTTTTCCCACCACAGCTCCCTTTCTCTGTAAGAACTCGTCTGACTCGGATGTCACCCCGCCACCGAGCTATTTCCCTGAAGTCCCCAGACATCTGTAACCTGGAAAACTTTTGCAAATGGATGTTTTTCCCACATTTCGCGAGTACTCTGCCACCAAGTGTCCCTCAAGGAACAAAAAGCCTTTGGGAACTGCTGCTGTAGAGGTGAGCAGCTGGGGAGAACGGGAAGGTGGCCCCAGGACCAGCCGCCTCCTCCTCCTCCTCCTTCTCTTCCTCTTCCTCCTCCTCGTCATCCTCCTGCTGCCCAAGGTCAGGCCACGATCAGGCAGGACGGCAGAGCTCACAACCCAGTTTAAGTCCTCCTCAACAGCAGCATCACCAACAGCCTTGTCCGTCTGGGGACAGGTCCCTGCAGAGTGGGGGCAGGGTGCTGACCCCCCTCGGGGGGCTTTCTCAGGGTGGGCAGAGGCCAGACCTGCCCCCCCCTCACCCCCGCCCTGCCAGCTCCTGCATCTCCCCCAGGCCGGGATGGTTTCTGCCGTACCTGGGGTTCCCCCTCCCATTTTCTTGGAAGCTTGAAATGGAAAACTAATGTGGAGAATATAAACTGTTAAATAGTTTCAGCCATAAAGAAAAAAGAAAAGGTTCAGTTCCAGGTTTTGGCCTAATTAGTATTTTTCCAAGCTGGTTTCTACCCCCGCATCCCAGACTCCCAGTGATTCACAACGACCTCATTACTTTTGAGTTAACACAACAAACTTGGCTGCTAGCTGATGGTTTCTTAATACCGGGCTCGTTCCCATGAAGATGTGTCCTATCTAGAAAGAAAATGCTTTTATCACATGTCCCAAGTCTTTGGCCAAGCCATTCGGTCTCCAAGCTTGCCTGGTGGAAGTGTGAGAGCATGAGGAACGATAAATGCAATCTTTTACACATTTCTCCTCAGAGCACAAACACACTTTCCCGAAGGACGCCCTGGGCAGGGGCCGTGGGGAGTCGGTCCAGGCGCACGCAGGAGGGCGCGGGCACAGCGCGGCACCTGCTAAACCAGCAAAGTGCAGCAGCTACGGCCCACTGCAGAGAGAAACAAACCACGCTGCCCTAATGCAGCGCGTTCCCAAAACACCTGAACAGAAAAATCCATATGCTTGGAAATGAAAGCATTTGTCCTTTTGCTGTCTTCACCGTTAGCTGAAGGAGCGTGCGTCTTCTCCAGGGGCCGCATGCGGGAAGACAGATGGTGAGAGTAACTCCAGTTGTCAGTCCCTGGGGATGCGCAGAGAAAATCAGTATTTGGCATCTGATTTAGCTCTGCTGCCTCCTTGAGTCACCACTCTCCCAGGCACTGAAAGATGTATGGGCTTCTGAGACAGTTAAATTAAACCTCACTAAACAGAGGGGTATGTGATCGCCCCCTCCGAAATGTCAGCTGGCAGCTCGTAATGAAGGTCCGATGAATCTGCGCTCACTGAATTTGAATGGCTTCCTCCTCCCCCTCCCCAGGTCAAATTAAGTTGCTCTGGGAGAGGACAACGGCTCTGAAACCCGCAGCGGAACCCATGCGGGCAGAGCTGGGGCCAGCGGGCAGGGACGGGCATGGACCGGCCTCCGCGGGTTCTGAAAAAGGGGGAGCCCTTGGGGAGCATCCTCTTTCCAGGAGGTTGGGCTGCTTTCTCGGAGCAGTGGCGGGTGGTCCCTCACCTCTCAGGTACCCCAGCATCGTGCCTCGCGGCAAAAATTCTCCCTCCTGTCATGCACGTGATGTCCGAGGCTTGTCACAGCCCAGCCTGTCCCCTGGCTGCCTCTCGCTCTTGCTGGGACGGTTTGGCTTCCTGCCCCAGCTCTGCTGTTCGTGGGACAAACACCCTATCCCAGGTACAGCCATGACCCCTCTCTCCTCGCAGGAGGGCTGACAGCACGGCCCAGCCTGCCCCCACCCAGCTTTCCCCCCGCAGGGTGCAAGCTCACGCCCGGGGAGCCCCCCCTGAGGAAACCTCCGGGGAAGAGACACAAGCCCGCAGCCGGGAGGGACACGGCTGGCACCGGGGCACGTGTTCCAAGGGAGCGCGGTGCAAGCCGAGGGGACCCCCGCTTCGGGGCTGGGCTGGGGGACACCTGAGGAGCAGAAACACTAGAGAGAAGGAGGAGGAGGAGGAGGAGGAGGAGGCAGACGTTCCAGGAGAATCCCCATCTGTAAGGAAAGGGAGGGGCGTCCAAGGCTGTAATACATCCCAGATGAGGCTGGGGAAAGCGCTCTCGCAGCGGGTGAGTCACGGCAGGCGGAGGGAAGAGCAACAGCCCCTTGATAAGAGGCAAAGTAACTTTACGTGGCCATTTAATCTTCATTTGCTGACTGCGCCAGCTGAGAGCCTTGCACAAGGGTCCCCTGGGCACCCTGGCATTCAAACCCCGCCCTTGGGGGGGGACCAGGCTTGGGCACGTGGCAATGGGACTCTGGTGGCCACAGGCCTCCCAGAGTGTGGGGCAGGGAGAGGACGAGATGGGGCTGGTTCTGGAGGCCTCTGGAAGGGTCCGTCCTCAGAGCAGACAGGACCCGCCTCATCCACGCTGGCGTGAACAGTTGAAGGACCTGGGCTGATGTCGGGTTGGTGTGAGCCCCAAAGCTTCTGTCTCTGAAGATGATGATGTTCCCTCTCCAGTCTTCTCCCTTCAGCAAATCTCTCCAAATGGTTCCACATTTCCTTCTGATCCTTCTCATCCTTCTCCCCCATTTTTCTCAGATTTCTAAGCCCCAGACTGCTCTTCCTGACATGTCTCTGGGGCAAAGAGGACGAGAGCCTGGGCTCCTGTGTCTCAGCACCGCTGCCGCTGTCTGGGCGCCTCAGGCAGCGCTTGGTTTCTCTCTCTGGGCGGTGTGGTGGCCTCATGCTCAGCCCGAGCTCCATCGCCATTCTCAGAGCCTGCCCGGCCGGCCGGTCCTCCTCTTCCTGTGCCTGGTTATTCCTAAGGGCAAAACTTTGCATCTTCTCCCATTGACCCGTGCTTTACTTTTCCCCCAAGACGATTTCTCCTGTTTCTCAAGATCATTTCAAATTCAAATCCTATCCCTGTGTCCTTCTTGCTCCATCACATATGCAAAATAAGTAGGCAGCCTCTCGTTCTATCTATCAAGCCATTAATGAATGCATGAGCCCCACGCCTGCCCTCCGAAATCCCGCGCCGTGCACGCTCACAGCCTGGAGCAGGCACGGGGAACCTCTCCATTTCGGGCAGGTTTTGGGCAGGGAGCACCCAGTTCATAATCATTTCAGTTTTCCTCTCCCTTGCTTGCGAGTGTGCCATGAGAGATGGCATCAAACGGCACTAAAGACGAAAATACAGGACAATTCCTGCTTCCCTGTGTCCATCAGGCTGTTGCTCTGTCAGAAAAAGAAATGCTCGATGGGTTTGCCATGATTTGTTCCTGGGAAAGCCACGGCGGCTGCTCCCCCCGCCTTGGTACCTTCTCAGGGCTCACAAGCTGCTGGGAGTTCGTGTCTCACTCTTTTCCCGGTGACGGGGTTCAGCCGGGCCCCGCTTTGGCCCCGGATTGCCGGAGTGTGCTCCAGGGCGGCAGCCGAGGCCACTGGAGCTGCCTGTGTGTGGACTGGGGGTTCAAGGTCACTGAAACTGGTGCCGCAAAGTGACTTCATGGAGCTGACGAGCCCTGCCCCTGCCCCGTGCCCCCAGCTGCCGCGTGGGAACGGGGGGCTCCACCCAGCACTGTGTGGGGTGCTGCAGTGGCCCTCGGACAGGCGTGGGGTGTCCGGGTCCAACCGTGGGTGCTGGAGTGGGTCTAAGCGTGGGTGCTGGTGTCAGTCAGGGTGTGGGTGCCAGCCATGGGTTCTGGCTGTGGGTGACAGCGTGGGTGCTGGCGTGGGTCAGGGTGTGAGTCCTGGCTGTGGGTTCCGGCGTGGGTCCAACCATGGGCACTGGTGTGGGTCCTGGCCGTGGGTCCAGCCATGGGTGCCAGCGTGAGTCCCAGCCGTGGGTCCTGGCTGTGGGTCCAGCTGTGGGTCCTGCACTTGGGTCCCAGCATGGGTCCAGCCATGTATCCCTGAGTGGGTCCAACCACGGGTGCCGGCCGTGGGTGCTGCCGTGGGTGATGCCGTGTGTCCTGCCGTGTGTCCTGCCGTGTCCTGCCGTGTGTCCTGCCGTGGGTGATGCCGTGTGTCCTGCCGTGTGTCCTGCCGTGTGTCCTGCCGTGTGTCCTGCCGTG
>NW_020799100.1:23002295-23013570 GCF_003259725.1 Athene cunicularia | reverse complement strand
AGCGGGGGCAGAAAGGGACCCGCGCCCTGGCCAGGTCCCCAGGCTGCCCCCACGCCCCATCCTCGGCGCAGGGCGGGGGGTCCGGCGCCTTCCCGAGCTGGAGCAGCGTGGGGGTGGCCACGGCCAACACCCCCCAGCTCCACCCGTGGGTGCCCCCGGGGTCTGTCCCTGCTGCGGCCCTGAGCACCCTCTGCAGAAGCCGTTTCGCTGGGGTTTGTCGCCCTCCCGGCCCCCCGACCTCCCCTTGTGCCCCCGGAGACGCTCCCGTGGGAGTGGGATGTCGGTCCCGGGGGCGCAGAGCTCCCCCACCTGCAGCCGCCATCCCCGCCTGGGACGCTGCCGTTGCCGGGGCGATGGTTATGATGTGATAAACAGAGGGAAATGGCGATGACGCCAGCTGGGAAAGGGCAGAATGAATTTTATTTCACGTTTATTGAAGCACAAATTACCATAAGAAACAGCTTCCTTGTGTGCAGACAAGGGAAACTGAGACCCTTTGGGCTGAGCGGGTTCTCCCCGGGCCCGGCAAACAGGCTTTTGGCAAACAGCCCCGACCCGCTGCCGGAGCCGAGCTGTGGGCTTTCCGTGGAAATGTCTGCTCACCTTTGGAGACAGCCAGCGGGTGTTTGGGAGGCTCTTCGGGCCGGCGTGGTGCAGGGGTGGGATGCTCTGCCGTGGCAGAGAGCGGGGTCCCCTTGCCGGGGGACAGGCCCCGGTGCCGCACGGGAGGCGGGGAAGGAGCCAGTGACCCCGCGGTGGGATGGGGAGGGTCTGCCTCCCAGTTATGACTGATCCTACAGCAGGTAACAAAAAACAAATCCTAGATTTTGCAGCTAGCGCTACATTTTCTCCAGCTCTGGGGGTTGATGCATTCTCATCTTTTTCTCCCACCTTCCCGGGCTGCTGTAGGCAGGGCTGGAGGGGCAGAAAGAGGCTCCGTGGCTCATGGGAGCGTCTGGCCTGGCCTCAGAGCTGCCTCAGAGGAGCTGCCGGACCTGCTCAGCGTGGGCTGATGGGCTGGGCTGAGCCTGCGTGGGCCTCTGACACCTGCCTGAGTCCCTGGGAGGGCTCCGGCCCGGGAGGGACCAGCACCCGGCGCCGCCAGCTGGGTTCGGAAGTGCCTGGTGGGGAGCAGAGCGGGGCCTGGGGCAGCTCCGGGGGACCCTGCTCCTGCGCCGGAGGGGGAGCAGCTATGGTGGGTGTTGGGTGATGGGCTGACGTCAGCTCCGAACAATGTCCTGGCACAGGAGTTTAAATACATCCGCAAAGTTTTGCTAAAGTCTGAGGAGCCAAGTCCATGGCTGCTCCTCAAGCTGTGAAACCAAAGGGTTTTACAGCAGATCCCAGCTGGACTCAGGTGCCTCTGCCTTCGTACAGCAGCAGTGCCAGTCTCCAAACCTGGCTGTGGCATCTCACTTCACCCCTGGCGTCTCCCCCTCCCCTCCTCACCACCAGCCCACGCTGCCAGGCCTGCGGGGATGCTGCCGGCCGGGTCGGGGTGCCCTGCGGCCAGGCTCCCCTCCGGCTCTGGTGGGGGGTCCCCGTGGGAGCTGGGAGCAGTTTGGCTGCTCCCGTCTGGCAGAAGCAGATCAGGGTAAAACGTCTCTGTGGGGGTTTTCTCCCACCTCTTCCTTGTTTTGCTGCAAAAGGCGAACCACAGCAACCTGCTCCAGGTCCTCTGAAAGAGTTACGGCAAATGAGTTTGCAGGAGAGCAAGTACCTCAGAGATGAATTTCTGTCTGTAGCTGAAAGTATCCACCACGGGCTCATTCCCTGTGCATGTGCCGAGGAAGCCCCCGGCAGCTGCTGCGGTGCGGACGGTCTGGCAGGAGCTGTGGTCTCGGAGCGGGGAAGATCTGACAGCGGTAATATCAGACCTGTGTGCAGATGGAATTGCATTCACTGATTTTCAAAACCAGGAGGGACCATATATAATTATCTGGTCTGATCTACAAGAAGGGGAGAAGTGCTCAGAGTGGAAAGGCCAGTGGAAAAATTAGCCAAGAAATGCTGATGAGTACAAAGCTTTCCCGTGTACCCTGTTCTGCAAGATTCCTACTGTCCTGCTTTCAGGCCGTCCCACTGAGGATGAAATGAAGAAACCCTCAAGGAAATTTAAAGTGGCTGCAGGAAATACCTGAAACCTGCAGCAGGAAATGAAAGTGGAGAAGGTTGAGTGGCAGCGAGGGGCCAGGACACTCACCCGGGAGCATCCTCAGCCTGCAGGAGCTGTGTAGTCAAGGACGTCAGAAGGTGATCATCATTTCACGGCTGGTGAAAGAAGGGAAAAGATTTCCTCCTAAGAGAAGGGGAAGGATCCTCTACACTCACTCATAAAATCCCTGTTCAGATAATTCCCTGATGAGAGGAGAAATTTGCTGCTGGTTGCTGATGTGAATCGTTTACAGATGAAATTATCGGTCCTTTGTGTTTCCACTCAGCTGGAAAGGAGCAGACATCCCTCAAGAAACTGAGGCAGAGCCCAGAAGACGTGACTATGCGCTTTTTCCCCATGCCCCGCTTTGCAAGTCCTTTCCCCCAGTATTCCCAGCTGAGCTGCCCTCTCCTCCCGCTGCCTCCTGCCACCCCAAAGGACGGACAATCCCGGGAGCGGCTCCCGCCTGCCCCGGGGCCTTGTCCCCCAGGCACCCGCCTCCAGAGATATCCAGCGCTTCTGGACCCTCTGACCCGCCAGAGACCCTCTAGGGGGAAGAGACAGGGGTGTCCTGGCAGGAGCCTCGAGGGGAGGAGGAGGAGGAGGAGGAGGAGGAAGGCAGCTGCCCGCCAGGCCGGGGGAGGACACGGCATCTGCCGTCGGGAGCCTGTTAGGAGCTGAGCGTCACTCGCTCTCTCCTCTGGTCTCCTCATCAGTGATGAACACATGCACAAAGGGCCACCGCAATGAAATATATATTTATAACAATCATAATTATTATTCTTTCACCAATTTTCTCTTCCGTGGATGGAGCCTGGCAGAGACTACAGAGCAGGCAAAACTGCTAAAGCAGAAAGTAATGGTGCCCCCAGGACGAATAAAAAGCGTACTTCAAACCAGCAGATGCTGCTGAAAGCCCCAGCGCAGGAAATATCTGCAGAATGAATCGGGAGTTTTATGGAGCTTGGTTTGCAGGTTTTGTAAGAAAGTTTCACCAGCCCAGGAGGGGAAGGGAAAGGAGGACCAGGGCTGGCACCTTGGGGCAGGGGCCTGGCACCTTGGGGTTTGGGGGCTGGTGTGGGGTGGCATCCCCCGGTGATTTCTGGGCCTGGCATGAGCCCTGAGAAGAAAAGCAGGAGGTTCCCTGCTCACCGATTCCCCAAAGCGGCCGCGCAGGGGCCAGCGCCACCGTGAATCCCCAGGAAGAGCCGAGCGTGGCGTCGCACCGGCTCTTGGTGGGCGCAGGGAAGCTCAGCCCGGGGGAAGGAGGGAGAGGGCTCTTCCAGGGGAAGGGACGAGGTGTAAGGAGCAATAAATGTAGGCGGCATCCTCGGTGTGAAGGAGCAGGTCCCTGCCCCACACCCCTCCTCACGCTCCGGCTCAGCCTGTACCCACATTCCAGCCCCCACCTGTGCCTCTGATCTGTCCTGAGCAGCGACGCAGGAGTCGGACACAGACACAGAAGGGGCAGATGGTGTCACCGACTGTGTGTCACCATGACCCCTGCTGCCGCCCAACGCCAGAGAAACAAAAAAATCAAGAAAACAAGGTTCCTGTCCCAAAAAGCCTTCAAACTGTGTTGGGAAGAGCTCGGACAATCCAACAACAGCTGGAACAAAGGCATTCCTGCATGCGCTGCTGAGGTTTGGCACGTGTCTTGTAGTTCCATGATTTTTTTTTTTTATAGTACGTCATAAAATAATGTTCTATATTCTATATATTTTTATGGCCGGCAGGAGAGCAGTAGAGGGCAGGGAATGGCGGAAGGCTGGCCAGCAGGAGGGGGGCTGTAGGAAAGAAGTCTCCAGAGGAGCAGCCCAAGGCGGGCAGATACCCCGGGGCTGGGGTCTGGCCCAGCACGGAGCGGGGCAGGGACCAAAGTGGGGGGGTGAAGCACCCAGGTGTCTGCGAGAGGGATGAGTTGGGGTGCAGCGCGCCAAAAGCAGACTGGTGGGGAAGGAGGGGGGGCTGAAGCGGAGGTACCACCCTGGTTTGCTTTGCCCAGGGAGGACACACGAGGGAAATCCCTGTCGGGAAGAGGCTGTCCCCTCCTGCTGCAAGACCAAGTACGGCCGAGGTCTTTTCCGTCCATCCGCTCGCTGGATGCTGCATCGTTCACAGCAAGAAAAGCGCGGCGGGATGAAGCGTTTGAACAAATTGCCTCCAGCCTGGCTCTGGGGTCCCCTCTGAGCTGCCTGCGGGTTTCACTGCTGCTGCGCTCGTGGAAGGGGCCGGCCTGGCTCTGCGGCAGCGCGGACGGACCACACGAAGGTGTTTGCAACACAGACAAGCCCTGAGCTGGGGCCTGAGGGCTCAGGAGAATGACCTTGTGCAGAGAGCTGCCCCTTCTCGTGAGGGATGGGCTGAGGGAACGTAGCCCATCGAGAGCACAAGACCTGAAAATGGATATTCAGGGAGCAAAATGTTTCTGGGAGTCAAAGAGCGGGGGGCTCTGCTGAGATAACCCAGAGCACGAGGACTCAGGTCACACCTTCCCCGCTCCTCCCCAGCGCCCTCGTGCCTCTGTTTGCCACCTCGGCGGTGTCGGTGTCCTGGGACCAGCCCCGTCTCCTGGCCCCGCTCCCCGGGAGGAGGCACCGGGGGTGTTTGGGATTCGGCAGACGAGCCGAGCAGAGCCGTTGTGGGAAGGGCACGGCATGGACCCGTGCCAAACTGGAACCAAGCCCTTGGCTTCAGGATGGGGCTCATTAGATGCTTGATTTTTAAGATGTTCCCTAACTTCATGGGTTCTTTTTCCGGCCAAGCGTGGAAACTTTTCTGTTGGTCTCTGATGGCGTCTGTGGGCTGGGGCTGCCGGGGTGGGGAGGGAGCGCGGCGTGTCAGGACCCGCGCCGCCGTGGGTGGCTGGGTGGGAGGGCAGGCGGTAGCCGCGGGTTGCATGGACGGGAGCCCGCCCGCCCGCGCCAGGCGTGTTCCTGCAGCCCTTCCCGGGCGATCCCGGCGGGAGCCCAGGTGAGGGTTTCTCTTTGGTCCCTGCCCCTGGAGCAGCTCCAAGCCTTTGATTTCAGAGGCTTGTCAGGACACTTTAGCAGGCTCCAGAAGGTGTGTGTAAACACAGCGATTAAAAAAAAAATGGTTCCAGAGGCTGTGCTGAGGCTAAAAATGGCATTGAGGTAGCCCAGAGAGAGAGAAAGAGAGAGAAAAAGAGGTGCCACATCAGCAAATATTTTTCTTTCTAATCCCCTAGGAGCTAACAGCAATGGGTAAGGGGTCACAGCTCGGGAAGTGGGAGGCGGTGAAGGTCGGAGAGGACCTGACCCCAGAAGAAGGCAGGCGAGCAGAATGTATCGCTGTAGGCTCAGTGGAGGATGCTTTGACTGTTCAGCAGGGAAGGAAGGAGCAATTTTTAGATAAAATGATAGGACTGCCTAGACAACCACATTGTTTATTAGTGGGAAAGTTGGGGAATGTTAGAGGGAAGGTGTTATGAAGGTCATTTATTATGGCTAGCTCTGCAGAACAGCACCTACAGGTCTCCACAGCGCACAGCTGCAGCCGGAGTAGTACCAGGGCTCGCTGCCTCCAATTCCCGGCAGGTCGTGTAACGGCTCGTGGATTTTCTCCCAGTAAAATACAGCTGGGCAAGAAAGGTCCCTTCTTCCCTCCTTTCTTTCCTGCTTCTCACCTTTTCCTCTCCACATCAGAGTGCCTTTCATTTTGTAACATGTTGGCAGGCGCTAAAGTGGAGCCACAAGCAGTGAGCTTGGCCGGGGCAGTCGGGGCGAGGAAAGGGGTTTTGGCTGCCGAGCTGAGCTGGGTCCAGCGCCGGCGGGTGCTGAACTGGCCCCTTCCCTGCGCGGCACCACCCGCACCAGCTGCCCGTGGGGGATGCTGCATCGGTCCCTCCTCTCTCGTCTTGCAGCAGAGGGTCCCACCAAAGCTGCTCGGTAAAGCTCTGCTTAACGCCCTCCTTGCTGCAGACTAGGGCTCACCAGACCTGCATGAGCAATGTGCATCTTCAGACCCCGCTCTGGCCCCTCCTCAGACTCAGTCTCTCCCACTTGTCTCCCTTTCTGGGACCATATTTATCCTCCAGCCTTCGAGGAGGAGCACGGGCCGGTGGCTCTCGGTTTGCCAAGCACGCAGCAGCGGCACAAAACACGCAGAAGCCCTCTCAAAGCCGGCTGGAGGAGAAAGAGCTCTTTCTCTGAGCACTCAGGGCATTCCTCTCCATTCCCTGAACAGATAGGCTGTGGCCAGAAGTTAATATTCCTCTGGCGTGGTGCCCTGCCCGGGGAGGGTGGCAGGCTCTTGCATTTAATAACTTATTTATCTTTCCTTATTGCAGGAATGATGACAGTTTTCATTATTAAGCTGCTAGGTAATAGTCTAGCCTTTGGTGGGAGCTGAATCATCATCCCCTCTTTGCTGACAATTTGATTCAATTACCCTGGAGAGGTGTGACAGGGAGGAGGATGAGCAGTGCCCCGTCACTGCCGCAGCGGCCAGGGCAGCAAGACAGGGTGGGGGGACAGACCTGGCGCTCGGTGCTGGGGGTACAAGGATGGTAGGGTGGGCAGAGACAGCAGCGCAGGTGCCACACAAGGGCCAGGGTGGTGGCTGTCCCCCAGCTCTCTGCTCTCTGCCCCTTGTTCCTGCAGCAGGACAGACTCCCGCCTCCGGAGCCCGAGGGGGGCTTGCCGGAGCAGGGGAGCACACGGGCCATCAAGGAGAGGGTGATGGGAAGCACGGGCAGCTGCCGGCCAGCGAGCTGCAGCCCCGACCCAGCCCCAGAACCCCGCTCAGTGAAGCCACAGGGGTGGCAGAGACGTGGGAGAGGGCTCTCCAGCTTCTGCCTTGCCTTGAAAACGCCCTTCTCCTCCCTAACACCAAGGGATTTGGAAACCACCATCCCCGAGCCGTACTTTGTGTGTGCGCTATGGTGCTGGAGGGAAGCCACAGAGCGCCTGGCGAAGCGCTTCCCTCCCGGCTCTGCCCGGAGAGTGCCTGCGGTGGGAGCCCCGGGGAGCCGGCGATGCTGGACAGTTTATGGACACTGCGGGCAAAATGAGGATAAACCAGAGAGGAACTGGTCGGGCCTGGCAGTGTTTCTGTGCCTGCGCCGCAGCGTGGGGAAACAGCTCTGTGACGGCTGCTCGGCCGTGCTTGCGGATGCAATGAGGCAGCAGTAATGATATATGCAATCAATTAAATATGACCAATTTTTAATTAGATGTGTAAACACGCCTAAAGTTAAATGAGGTCTCTTTATAGAGAAAGAATGCAGTATGGTACCATAGTAAATGAGAAACTCATGCGCTTCCCAAGTGGGAGCTTCCCAGATTCGCACGTGGAGCCGCCTTTGGAAACCAGCCCCTCTCCTTCCCCTTGGTGGAAGCAGCTCCCAGCCGTCTGGGGTGTCGGGGCGCGGGGACTGGGGCATGCAGCGACGCAGCCACTGGCAGGCCTGGCAGTGGGGAGAGGGGCCGTGTCCTGCTCCTCCGGGAGCCTCAGAGCAGCTGGGACGAGTCCCGGCCTTTGCCCAGCTCCTGCTTCCAACGGCGCTTTGCGGCACCTCTCCGTCCTCCTCACAGCCAGGCCCCGCAGCCAGGCACGCTCGCAGCTGGGGTGCCTCTCCCCCCACCCCAGATACACACCTTATTATAATGCTGCCGCTACAGAGGAAAAGAAACAGGAGAAAAAAAAGTGAACCGGTTCCTAATTATGCCTTGTTTGCTTTCATTTAGAGCTAATTCAGCCCACACAAAAGTTATTCTCCTTTTTAAGAGAAATATATATTTAAAAAAACCATAGATGCATGGCTTCATTAAAAAAATTAAAATGTAGAAACTAAGTAGTGTCTATTTCCACCTTTCCCCTTCTGATTAAAACTATTTGCATTTCAAAACAAACCATCATTAATTTGGACCAAATGTTACTACGGCTCTTCTTTCTAGTCAGGATAATTAAGCATGTGGCACGTGGTGGAATGACTCCGTCTTCGTACAGAGACTCAGATTAGCTTCTTCCTCTGGGCTGAGGTGGTGACTCAGAGGGATGCGGAGCTCAGGTTTTGTAGCAGCTCATGGCACTGATATCTCCTGGCCCAGAGTCTGAAAGCGGGGTGCTGCACCCCCTCCCGCCTGCCCTGACCAGGGGCTCGCTGCTGCTATGGGGTACCCAGAGAAAATGCTCCCCGAAGGTGAAGCCTACGCTGAGCGTACACGTCAAAAATTAAGGGCAAGAAATCCCCCCAGGAAGCTTTTCGACCCAAACCTGTAACGGTTCCTGCACAGGCTCGGAGGTCTGGCTGACAGCAGTGGTATTTTGTGCAGGCACAGGGATCTGCCAGCACAGACTGGAGGCCACGGTAGTTTGGGAAGAATAAAAAAAAGCCCCAGGAAATCCAAAGCTTATTTGCAGGAAAACCAAACACTTGGAAGAATGGAAAGTCACTGCTGAAGGTGAGCGATCGGCCTCCCGCCCGCCCCTGCCTGCGCATCTCCCGCTCCCCGGCTCTGCTGAAGCCTCGGAGGAGCCGGGGAGCAGCAGTCGCCTTCGGCCGGGCCCTGGAGCGGGGCTCAGCCCCTGGCCCCCGCTCAGCTTCTGCTCTTCCCCTGCGTTGTTCTGGTTTTGCTGTGCTGGGCAGGTAGAGCAACCAGTACAACACAGTCCATGTCGCTGAGGTTTTCTTTCCTTCTCTAGTCGGGCGGAGTCCAGGTGATGCAGGTGGGTTGCAAGAAACCATGTTTCCAACCTTTATTTTCTCCGGAATTCAACTTGAATTCCAGTGGAGGTTTCTGGATTAATTACAGGGGAAAAATGTACTGGAATAGCGAAAAGTCAGAGACTTACGTGAGGAATTTTGAACTGAGCTGCAAGGCTGGTCAGGACTGAGTGCCCACCTCAGCATCGTCTGGGTGGTTTGCGTTTCCTTCCCAGGGTGCCTTATCCCGGGCGGGCTCCCTCGGTGGAGGGAGGACATCAAGGTGGAGCAGCCTGGGACTCCCACCTGAGAGCTTCTCCGTGAGGCGGCCCTCGGCGTCTGCGCCTCAGAACTGTAAGGCCTTCCTATGGCAGCTGTGAAACGCAGCCCAGAGCCCTGAGGGCACGGGCGCGGGTCTAAACCAGAGGATGAAGCTCTGCGGCTGCGGGCCGAGGATGGGACCCCTCGGCCGCCCCCCGGCCTCGCTGCAGGAGGGGCCGGGCGGGAGCCAGGCACATGCTCTGCTGCCCAACTGCTCCCTCCTCTCGCCTGTGTTTTGACTCCTGACCCGTCCTGTGGGCATGTTGATATGGTAATTAGGAATGACAACGATTTACAAGACTTTTCCTTCATTGCAGTCGCCTACTGTGTGTGTTTGCTACTGGTTTTAATCCCTGGCCAGGACCTGCGGGCACCACCGCACCCGAGGCGCGCAGGACTGCCCTGCTCCCGTCCCCCACAGCAGCTCCGGCATCTGTTTTCCGGGGGATGTTGGCTAACATTCCTCTCAAATAACATTCCAGAGATATTTACAAGATATGTACAGAAAATAAATACACGAAAAGAGAATTTATTAAAAATAATAAAACCGCGGAGCTGAGGAACGCCTCGCCTGCCCCGCTGACACTGCGCAGTCGCCCACGGACCGCAGCCGGAGCAGAAACGGAGCATTTAGCTTTTACCACTCCTCGTGAATCGGCGCAGTGGTGGCATCGTCTCTCCGCAGCTCGGAGAAGTCGCCCTCCGCGGGGTTGTACCGATGCTGCTCACTCCCTACCCGGGTCACCCATCCCCAGCACCCGCTGCTGCTGAGCCTCTCAAAGCTGCTGCGCTCACAGAGGAGCGTGAAACAGCTCGGAAGTGCCAAAGAGGAGGAAAAACCAGACTATTAATTAACAGCAAATGTACAGTTAATGGGGCTTTTTTCCCTTTCTAAACAATTCATCAAAATGATTTCACTGAAATTTAGCTGATGGGGCGCTAAATGCAGCTGGTCTGTCCTGCTCTGTTTTTTTTTTTTCTGTCCTGGCTAGAACAGAAAGCTGATATTGCAGCCTCGGATTTGGGATTAACTGCACACTTTGGGGATGGAGACAGTGGGAGTGAATAAGTTAGTGCTTCTGCCCCTGCCAGAATTTAGAAGATATAGGGGCTGTAAGTAAAGGGGTTACAATACACAAAACTGACATAATACTCACCCCTTTCTTTATACGCGCTCCTTTACTGCCTGCAAGTTCATTTAAATACGGAGCAGAAATTCCTATTGGGCCAGTTTAGGGACTGTAATAAAGCCAGGCGAGGGAGGAAGGCCAAGATGGTTATTGGTGATGCCGTTACTGGATCTGCCACGCTGTTACAGAGTAGGCTTGACAGACCCCTGAAATGGCCATGCTTCACAAAAAAAACTCTGAGAAAAAATAAGGTTGTTAAATTTTTTAGTGTTTTTTAAGATTGCTCTTATACAGAAAGAGGGAAAACAGCTGTTTACTGCTTTAAAGGCTTGGGGTTTTGCCTTAGAAGTCACATTGCTTTTGGAATTTAAAGGTACAGAGAAAGGCTAAATGGAACCTAGAAAACTGCCCGATATTTCGAAGCGCTCAGCTGGAGCACGGGCTCAGCTTTAAGCATACGCTTAACGTCCCCCCAAAGCTGCGCACTGGGGTGTCTGCTGAGTCGGAGCCAGGAGCTGCTCCTGTACTGCTGCCTCCTGTGTGCCACAGACACCCCGAGCTCAGGGACAGCTACGCTTTTTGGAGAAAACAGCCTGAATTCCTCCCAAAGTCCAGCCCTCTCCATCACCTGTAACTCCGGTGCTGGCGGGAGGTGCCCCTTCGGGAAGCTGCGGGGGGCAGAGGGTTTGCCGACCCCCTCGCTGGGTCAGCGTGATGCGTCACATGCCAGAGGCTCTCTGCACCCCAGGAACCCCAGTTCTCCCTGGAAACCCTCTCATTCATCCAACCTGCCTGTGTTCCCAAAGACTTACACAGCTGCTAGTCAGCAGAAGCATTCATCTCTCGGACTGGACTATTATTTTCTGCTTTACATTCTTGTCTTCTGTTCCCAGAGGAGGTTGGTGCCATGGGCACACTGGGTCCCACAGCAGGCACCATGCTCTGATCAGCACAACGAGAGGAGAGGAGAGGAGAGGAGAGGAGAGGAGAGGAGAGGAGAGG
>NW_020799100.1:22986811-23002245 GCF_003259725.1 Athene cunicularia | reverse complement strand
AGAAGAGAAGAGAAGAGAAGAGAAGAGAAGAGAAGAGAAGAGAAGAGAAGAGAAGAGAAGAGAAGAGAAGAGAAGAGAAGAGAAGAGAAGAGAAGAGAAGAGAAGAGAAGAGAAGAGAAGAGAAGAGAAGAGAAGAGAAGAGAAGAGAAGAGAAGAGAAGAGAAGAGAAGAGAAGAGAAGAGAAGAGAAGAGAAGAGAAGAGAAGAGAAGAGAAGAGAAGAGAAGAGAAGAGAAGAGAAGAGAAGAGAAGAGAAGAGAAGAGAAGAGAAGAGAAGAGAAGAGAAGAGAAGAGAAGAGAAGAGAAGAGAAGAGAAGAGAAGAGAAGAGAAGAGAAGAGAAGAGAAGAGAAGAGAAGAGAAGAGAAGAGAAGAGAAGAGAAGAGAAGAGAAGAGAAGAGAAGAGAAGAGAAGAGAAGAGAAGAGAAGAGAAGAGAAGAGAAGAGAAGAGAAGAGAAGAGAAGAGAAGAGAAGAGAAGAGAAGAGAAGAGAAGAGAAGAGAAGAGAAGAGAAGAGAAGAGAAGAGAAGAGAAGAGAAGAGAAGAGAAGAGAAGAGAAGAGAAGAGAAGAGAAGAGAAGAGAAGAGAAGAGAAGAGAAGAGAAGAGAAGAGAAGAGAAGAGAAGAGAAGAGAAGAGAAGAGAAGAGAAGAGAAGAGAAGAGAAGAGAAGAGAAGAGAAGAGAAGAGAAGAGAAGAGAAGAGAAGAGAAGAGAAGAGAAGAGAAGAGAAGAGAAGAGAAGAGAAGAGAAGAGAAGAGAAGAGAAGAGAAGAGAAGAGAAGAGAAGAGAAGAGAAGAGAAGAGAAGAGAAGAGAAGAGAAGAGAAGAGAAGAGAAGAGAAGAGAAGAGAAGAGAAGAGAAGAGAAGAGAAGAGAAGAGAAGAGAAGAGAAGAGAAGAGAAGAGAAGAGAAGAGAAGAGAAGAGAAGAGAAGAGAAGAGAAGAGAAGAGAAGAGAAGAGAAGAGAAGAGAAGAGAAGAGAAGAGAAGAGAAGAGAAGAGAAGAGAAGAGAAGAGAAGAGAAGAGAAGAGAAGAGAAGAGAAGAGAAGAGAAGAGAAGAGAAGAGAAGAGAAGAGAAGAGAAGAGAAGAGAAGAGAAGTATTTTCAGTTGGAGGGGACCTAAAATAATCCTCAAATCCAGGTGCCTGACCACTTCAGGGCTGACTAAAACTCAAAGTGTGTTATTAAGGGCATTGTCCAAATGCCTCTTTACCACTGCCAGGCTGGGGGCACCCACCTCCTCTCCAGGAAGCCTGTTCCAGGGGGTGGGCTGAGATCTGCAGTCCAGGGAGACGGTGATGGACAAACAGGATCCAGCTGCCAGAGGAGCAAATCCTGGAGCCTCACAACTTTCCCATCCAGCCATGAAACAATCTGCTGATTTTATTGAAACCAGATCGCCAGCTTCATCCCGCAGTTGCTGCTTCAGCCGGTTCGTCACGTCCAGCGGCCCTCGGGAGCTGCCCAGCGCTGCGAGGGGAGCAGGAGAAGATGACAGAAAAGATGCAGGCTGGTGAGTTCCCCCGGTGCAGCCTTGCCCAGGCTCACCACATGCACACATGTGTTTCCAAAAAAAAAGGTGGATCAAGGCACTGCCAAGATCTGGAGAGGCTGGCTTAGAGCCCGCACGGCTCCCATGGAGTTCTGCCCACCACATTTTTACCCTTTGCCTTGTCCTTCTCCCTGTAACATTCCAGCTGGCCCTTTCCTCCTATACCTCTCCAGATGCCTTATTTGCAGAGGAGGGGGCTGGCATCTCCCTTCCCTGGCATGGGGGGTCCGGGGAAGCGCCAGCATGCCCAGGGCTCAGCCCCAGCCTGATGCCCACGCGCTGGCACGCACGAGTCCAGCTGCCCCGACCCAGCAGGCAGGAGAGGCTTTAGCCTCAAAGTCCTGATCTGCCCCAAGGCCAGGCTTGGCTGGCAGCTCTGGTTCCTGCACCAGGAATGGCCGAGGGTCACAGCAAATCAGCCAAAGTCGTCACTGTCACACCGCAGCCACATCCTCTGTGTGAGCCCAGGTTTATCCCAAAGGTCACAACTGAAACGGGTCCACAGTGGGTTCATGAACAAAAGTCACCAAACCCGCTGTATTAAGCCTGAAATGTTTGTCACCATTGTGGTGGCACTTAGGGACACAGTTGGCACTGGAGCAGCCCTGGGCTGAGAGAGCACAGAGAGGCAGGAACGTTTCCACCAGTGATGCTGCAAAGCCAGAGATTTTGGACCCTTTGAAATCAGTTGATTGACTAAGCACTCGTGGGCTAACGAGCTAAGCCTTAATGACTTTCACTAAACCACAGATGCTGCAGCACACCTGGTGGTGCTGCTACAAAGTCTTATTGGAAAAGATGTGGTTGGTCCTCAAGTTCAACAAATCTGGCCTTGGGCCTGAGCCTTGAGGAGCTCAGTGAGGGTGTCCGGAGGGTCTGTGGGGTCCCCGAGGTGTCTCGTCTTCCCCCAGGTGGGTAAAACCACCCAGCCGTGCCAGGCCCCCCCTCAGTGCCTGTTTTGCAGAGATCCGGCTGACCTTAGTAGTGGGGAGAAACGGGCAATAAAAATAATAAAAGATGGAACGCGAAACCAGCCGACCTACAGTCACTGTCCTAAAGAGGAGCAGAGCAAAACCCCAACCATCTGAGATGTCAGAACAGATACGCTTTTATTTAAAAACATTACTTAAAGGGTGGTGCTTTTGATTCATAATATTACTTAAAGGGTGTTAAATTATACGAGGGCAATATGTGATTTTGTCCAAACCCTCTGAAGTCCCCAGCTGCACCAAGTTGAGCATGGCCTGTCCTTTTTAATCTCAATGATTCCTTTAATTGGCTCAATTTACAGTCCTCTGCTGCTGGCCTTTTCCTGCTCCACTGTGATGTAAAGAACACTAAGCTGCTTTAGGGGGCTGCTGAGCTGCCCGCCCTTGCCCTGAGGCTGATGCAGAGAAATAGGGACAGGGCTTTGACTGATTTATAACATTTAAATAAATAAACGTGAGAAATAAAGCACATCCCTGCCTGGTTGTCCTTGCTCCTGTGGGGCCAAGCTTGGGTGCTGCAAGACATACGGATCAGGGGGTGGCAGAGGGACCCTGCAGGTCACCACTGAGGGGTGTTGTGTTTCTGGCCCTGGCACAGGGAGAGGCGGGGGGTCCCTCGCCATTCCTGGGGTACCCACCTCCTGCACCCCGGAGCGCAGAGCAGGAGCTGCCCCCTCGCCTTCCCCGGGCACGTGTGCGAAGCGCGGCCTGATGGAGACACCAAGGTTGAATTTCTCGTGTGCAGTTCCGGGGAATGGAAAGCATCAGCCCATTAGGGTTGCTAAGGAACTCGAGCGAGCGCCCAACTTACCCAAACAAAACAAGCCTGCGACTGGTACTTGAAAATCAACAGCACCTTCAAACATCACTCCCGCTCCTCTGCGCCCTGATTGCGCATTGAAATGTTTGGGAGAGGCTGGGGGGTGCAGGGGGGGACCCCAACGCGCTCCCTGCCCTCCCTCACTGCGGGCAGGATCCACCAGGGCGGCACCTCCGAGAGGAGAACTCGGCATGCACACACACTGCACACACACCCGAGCTTTGCTCCTCTGGGCTGGATTATCCGTTTCCCCGCGGCAGCTTTGGGGCAGGACGAGGGACCCCTCTCCTGCGGGACACCCAGATCTCCTCTGTCCCTGCAGAGAATTTGCCCAGCCGTATTGCAGTAACGCTCCTCACGGGATAAAGGCTTACCCCCGGCTGCTTCTTGCCATCCAGGAAAACATCCCGAATGTTTTCACAAGAGAGTGTGTTATCCGCTCCCCACCTCCCCCCGGCCCTTGTCTGAGACAAACCGTTCCCAAATTATCACGGGGATATAAGGGAAGTAATAACCCAGGATGACAGGCTAAACTCAAGGACCATTTGGCTGCATCTAGTTAAATATCTATTTTTGGCACTTTTTCCCCCAAAGTCTGAATTTTTTTGAAACAGAGAAAATTAACAAAACCCGGAGCTAGCTGATTTCAACAAAGTGTTTTGATGAATAATATGCCATAATGGGCCAAAACAAGATAGGGAGTTTATCTCATCCCACTGCACATCACATTTCATGCTCGCATCCGCTTGTTTCCAGCCTTCCTGCCTGGGCTGTGATTGGAGAGTCTGTTTTCTTTCATAATCTGCTTTGACTGCTCCAAAATGGAACATTTCGAGGGTTCTAGAGAAAAAGGTTGTTTTTTTCTTCCATCAGTGCCATTCTGTTAAGAGACTTCTGCAGGAAGCTGAGGACAATCAACTTGTGAAGTTGGGAAATTTTCCCAAAATGCAAATATCGTCCCTCCGTCATCCCGATTTTCGATCCCACTGCGTCGCAGGTCACGGCGGTGAAGAGGCAACATGGCCCCGGGTATCTGCAGTTTCCCAAACACCCAAGCTGTTTTGGGAACCAACTAATCACTTTGTTACATATTTATTAAGATCATCTCTCCTTAGCGTATTGGGTACAGAAACAAGAGCAAACGGGATGAATGACTGATCATCACAATCATGTGCCTATTTACTTTTAATTTTGTCTTTTTTTTATGTATGAAAAAACTCCTCAAGCCCTTAAAATCGTCTTCTATCTGATGTCTAGAAAAAAAGAATTAAAAAAAAGCAAGGGGAACTTGCAGGCCTGTCTGTGGGACCATCCCGGCTTCCCAGTCCCGATCCCCATCTGGGATGCTGGGACCTCCCGAGGATGCCCTGGGGCAGAGACGGTGGCCTGGGAGCCCGGATCAGCTGCAGACCTCTGCTTCCTCAGGCGGTGGTGCCATGTGTTTCCATTTATAAATTGATTAAATTTCATATTAGATCCACTTGAGGATTTTGTGCGCTTGCTGCCTCTCCGGGGAAGATGTCCCACGGCACTGGCTGGTTACAAACATCCTCCGCAATACAGGAGTGCATGTAGGGGGAAAAATCCCGTTTAGAGCTGGAGTCAACACTGGCCTTTAGCTAAAGCATCTTTTTGGTGATCGGATTAAGGAGCTACTTGAAGGCTACCTGGAGCGTGCGATGGGAGGCACAGCCCCTCTCCAGACCTGTGGTTTCAGCACCTGGCTGAGCACGGGGCTGGGTGCCTGGCTAGGGCAGGCTGCGAGACGAGCTGCCGCAGACCCTGACCTTTTGGATTTGGTGCGATAACATCCTCACCCGGCGAGTGTAACCGCCTTTTCCAGGGTGACAGCATCAGCCTCCCGTGGGGAGCAGGCAGCTCGCCGACCGCTGCTCCGGCTCTGGGCAGAGCTGCCCGAGCAGGCAGGTTGGTTGTGCAGGGCCCAGTGAGCTCCAGCGAGCGGAGAGCTGGCGGCCCTGGCAGGGACGGGCGGCAGCGCAGGGTGGCGGGGCAGGAGGAGGAGATCCAGCCCAGCCGGGGCAGCAGCGAGCAGAGCCCCTTTGCTGGCATAAATGATATACTGGCTGTGCAATGGGGTTTGCTGCCACCGGGCCTGCGGGGCGGGGTCACCAGCGTGGGCAGGAGTGCACATCTCTTCCTGGGAGCCAGGGGGTGATAAGGGAGGTGGAAATGAGAGTGTGAAACGGGATGCTTTGGTACGAGGAACCTGTAAGGCACACAGTGCAGGTGCTTGATGCTCAGCACCTAACCATGCCTCTCCCAAAAGAGAGGAGGGAAAAAAAGAAATGAAACAGAATGCCAAATCGCCTAAGCAGCCAGACACATTTGCTTCAGGAGCATTTGTTCGAAAGCCGTAAGTGGTGTACTTCCCCTGACTGCAGTGATCAATGCTCCTTTCCCACATGCACTCCAGTTAAACCTCTGTTCACTTGGCCCTGGTCCACGTGGGCTTTTTAGCATCGTGCATCCCCCGGTGCCACCCAGACGCTGTGCAGGTCCCTGCTGGGACCCAAGGGGATGGAGAGAGACCTTCTCTTGCCCTTGCTTGGCCCCAGGGCAGCCCACATGTCTGGAGAGGGCGGGCCCAGGAGATGCTCTGGTGAAAGAGCACCCGAAAAGGGTGGAGGGAGGGAGTTAATGGAACTGGCTCCTCTGCCGTGGGGACAGAGCCCCCCGTGTTGGCTTTTGGGGTAGGAAGACGCGAGCAGCGTGGGGGAGCAGCATCCCCATCCCATGAGGTGGGTGCTCATGGAGGCCCCCATGGATCCCTCTCGGGTCGGGGGCTGTGGTCCCTCCTGTGACAGAGTGGGAAGGGCTGGTGGAGGCTGGTTTGTGTCCCTGGTGGGGCTGGTGAGACCGCGGAGCCAGAGCAGGGCCAGTCCTGCAGCAACCTCCCTGTATCCGAACGCTCCCCGCCTCTGCGCAGCGTCCCACGGGCACTTCTCGAAGCAGACGTTTTGCACGAAATGCTGTTATTTGTGGAAAAGCCTGCACTTGTGCACACATGGGCACGTTCCCATGTGGAAGAGCGCTGTGTGTAAATGATCTCAAAGAGAGAAATGTCTCCCAGTCACCTTGCATTCGCAGGCAATTACTGTGTGAGAGAGCAAACGGGAGGTACCGCCCAGTAGCGAACACGTCCGATTCCTTTGGGAAGAGAACCAGACGCTTTTAAGTCTGGAGATCTGAGTATCGAGTGCCATTTCTACTTGTTTTTCTTTGTGCAGCCTCTAGACCTCAGAGGCTTCTTTCCTCTCAGTGCCCGGATCGCTCCCCGCTGACCTTCGGGGCTCCACCAGCCCCTTCTCCTCCGTGTCAGCATCTGCCCGGCAGCAGCAGCCGCAGCCCCGGCCGCACGCCCCAACGCTCAGGCCACCGGCAGCAAAGCTCCAGCCCTGGGGTTTCTGAGCGGCTGCAGACCGAGTCACGCGCTGGCAGAAACGGCCACGGGGTCACGAGCAATTTGCCGAGAAGAGGGTCCAAGCGGTAATTCACAGCTCGAGTGGTGGCCGGGGGGCGAGGGGCTCTTAATCTCCCTTCCAGTGTCTGGAGCCGCGCTGTTGCCCGTTTCTCTAATCTATGGACAAAGACTCAGAAGCAGCAGCATTGCCGAGGGAATAAACCAGATGTATTTTGAGTGAACATGAATGCTGTTCTGCAGCACTGGGATGTTTAACCTTGGCCCGGAGGAATGATCTTTCTATTGTATAGCAGATAATTAATTGTTGCAACCCCCCCCAAGAGATCAGGCCATCAGAGGGCAGATCCGAGGCAAATTCCCAGATTTGCACAGTGCCTTGAGCCGTTTCCACCGCCCCGGGCCGAGGCTGAGGGAGCTGCATCCAGCTCTCGGCATTCCGTGAGCGCAGGGCTGGGTGCTGGGTGCTGGATGGGCAACTTCAAGCGAATTGCAGAGTCCAAGGGCCAGCACCAGACCACTGCACCGGGAGTGGAGTGGGAGATATGCCCTGAAGTGGAGTTTAGAGTCTCATCTTTCCCTCTCCTCTGCCACACTCCCTCCTGTCCCCAGTAACTGCAGCAGGACCCCGTATCTCATGTCCTGCCCCTTTCTGTGGGCAGAGACTTGCACCCTCTCCTCTGGGGCACCCGATGGGATGGTGGTGGGTCCCTGGGTGGGCAGCTCTGCTGAGCAGTGGTGTGGTCAGCCCTGGCCTGCAGTTGCAGGGCAGGAGAAGACAGCAGGCAGTGGGCAGTGGGATGCAGGCAGCGGGCAGAGGGATGCAGGCAGCGGGCAGCGGGCAGAGGGATGCAGGCAGCGGGCAGAGGGATGCAGGCAGCGGGCAGTGGGCAGTGGGCAGCGGGATGCAGTGCCCGCTGTACCGGTGGCTTGCTCCCCGTGCCTGCCTCATTCACCACATTTCCGGCTGTTGTGGGACAAATCAGCTTTTTGTGTAAATCTGTCTGTGGCAAGAAGTCAGCGAGTTTCCCTAAGTGCGTTTTTCGTGTATTTTTAATAAAGGTCACTCTGTGTTTACCGGCAAAGGCAATCAATATCGGTTCATTATTTATAAAGGATCCCACTGGTCTGTAACGACCTGCGGTTGGAGCACACAGCAAGTTTTGTTCACAGCCTCTTCCACCCATTGGAGGGTCCAGCTGCCTCCTGCCCCTGCCCAGCCTGAGAGCCGCTTGATTTTAAGCCACTTTCCCCTCCCTTCCACCCAGAGGTGGGGCTGGCAGGAGCCCACGGCTCTGCCAAGGGGCCAAGCTGCTCCAGCCAGGCGCCGCTGCCTGCCCCTTCCCCGCTGCCGCCTGAGGGATCTCCCCCATTTCCATCCATCCCCTCGCCCCGGGTGGGTCCCGGCAGCCGAGGGATGGGCTCTGCCAGAGCTGCAGGCACTGCTGGGCTGGCCCGGGCTGACAACAAGGAGCCTTCGCTGGGCTGAACTTAGTGGTCCTGCCATGAAAACTTCAGCCGTCGCCCTTCCCCGCGCCCGTCCCATGCCCAGTGGGAAGGTTGGGTCCTCCTGTGGCCGAGGGTGCCCATGGGGAACAGTGGGGACCCCCCAGCAGTGGCTGCCCCTCACTCCAGCCTGTCACCCCAATGTTCCCCCCGTCCACTTTCTGCTCAGAGTACAGCAGCAGCCACGGCTGCGTGAGAACCTGTGCTCCCTGTGATGAGGGGAGAGGGAGGGGAAACAGAGAGAAAGAGACTAATGCCTTAGTAAATTTGATTTCAGAGCAAAGGAGATGGCTGCTGTTCCACGGCGTGGCTATGTTAACCTGCTTTTACATTACCAGCTGAGATGGGAAGCATGTCTATTTTTAAGCTCCTGATACCACTGGAAGAAAAGAAAAAGGAGGAAAAGAAAGAAGTAAACCCCCCACAGTAAATAACGGGGCCTGAGTGGGACTGGGCTGCGCGGTGAGGGCACATCTGCATCTGCTCTCCCTGGTGAACCACGACCCGAGGTCCAGCCGTGGGGGTCGGGGCACCCCCAGTCTCCAGCTGGTGCCACTTGCAGGGTTCACGTCTCAGGGCAGGATGGGGACACTGGAGTGCTGGGCAATCTCCAGTCTGTGCGGGTGCACACAGGGGGTCACGCAGGGCTCAGGGGTGGCCCGGGAGCTTGTCCTGCTGCAGTGTCACCATTCCTCTTGGGGACAGGGGACGTGTGGGTACCCCTTCCTGCCCATCCTCTGCTGCCCTCCCATCGTGCCGGTCCTGCCTCACGTCCTGCTCCTCCATCCCTCCCGGTCCTGGTCCTCACCCCCTCACCCCCCCGAGCTCTTGTCTCAGAGGGGAGCCGCAGGGATGGATGTGCCCGGAGAGGCACAACTCACGAAGGATGAGGGTTGTCCAGAGAGGCAAAGCCTTGCAGTGAGCTCCCGATGCAGCACCACTCACCAGAGAAACCTCCCTGCCTTTGCCCTGGTGCTAATGAGCCGGAGATAATTAGAGCAGATTCACATCTGGCCGCAGTGTGTGGTTACCTCCTGCTCAAACAGCCCCTGCGACAGCGGGTCCCAGCCCAGGTGCTCCCCTCCGGAGCCAGCGAAGGGTTTGAAGGGAAGATTTTTCCACTTACACTAAAAGACTTAACACCAGCGATGGCTTTTCACTGCTTTTAGCAGCACGGGCACGTCCCTGGCACCGTGGGACCATGGGGACCTGCGAGCAGCTCTCTCCTGGCTCCAGTTTTGGGGTGCATGGAGAGCCATCCCCTCCTGCTACGCCTGCGGCTGCTGCGGCTCAGCTGCCCGCTTCCCTCCTGCAATTAATGTCTCCCAGCCCCGGTCCTCTCCAAGCAGCTAATGAGGGGGCAGCAGGTAAGGAGGTGTTAGTGCTGTGATTTGCATCATGTGTCGTTTGGGCACAACTGGAACATTGTTCCTGCAGCAAGCAAGAAGCTCCTCCTCAATTTTATTATTATTGTTATAATTTGTAGGATAAAATAAAATAGAACGGAGAGCAAAACGCGTGGCTATTTAAAGTGGAAAAAATTAATGGATTCTCTCAAAAACACGGGGAAAGAGTGCTTCATCTCCCTCTCTTTCTCATGCAGAGTAAGGAAAAAACGAAGAAAATCCCACAGGCATCGAGGCTGCTGGAGTTACTTTTTCCTCGGGATAAACCTGTGCAAGAAGAGGTGAGCTGCAGCAGAGCAGAGCGGGGCGCAGGGGCTGCGCTCGCCGGCCCTGCGGGTCAGGGGGCTGCTGGGTGCCTGTGGCCTATTTATTTAGAATTCATTGACCTGAAATTGGGAATCAAAAAGGAAGAGAAATTTTAAATAAATGTTCCAGTAAGTTTCATTTGTACCACGGGGAGCTGCACGAGATCACGGAGGGTGAGGATAAACCACCCTGATGATGTCAAAGCTCTAAACACGAGCCCACCCTGCTGCTGGGGTTTGAGCTCACGGAGCGAGCAGGGAGCTGGCTGGAGTTACTGTCTGTGGGAAGGAGCTCGGCCGATGACCCTGAACATCAATTTGAAATAATCAACTCGCTTCCCCTTCAGAAAATAAAGTCCTGGGAGGTTTGCAATGGGGAGACGGATTAATAGCCCAGAACTACGTGTCGGGCCAAGCATGTGGCTGTCTGAAGAAGAGGCCAAGCTCACAAGGAGCACTCGAGGTTGGGTTTCCCAAAGAGCCCTCAGCTCTGCTGGAGATGCTCCGGGCTGGATTTTGGGTCCAGAGCAGCCAGTGTCCCCCACCAGAGAGGGAACATTCTCGGCCCCTCGGGAGCTCACAGGACATTTGCATCACTCTGGGTTTGATTCCAGTTGGGTTTTGGCAGAATGAACCCTGGTATGAGCCTGGGAGATGCTTCTGGGCAGGGCAGTGGGCTCTGGTGGACTGCCCACTAGCAGAGGGTGAGACGGCAAAAGCCTCAGGGTAAGTCAGGCAGGTGTTACAGAAATAGACAATTTCTGATAAAATATTCAGCCCGAGCTGCCTTTGAACCTGCTGTTAATTCCTCCTTGGCCAAGCCTGAGATAGCATTTCCCAAGTACCAAGGTAAGGATGTATTTGCACAGCACAAACCTGATCTGTAGCAACGTTTTCTCCTTTGCACTTCGGTCTCATTTCCCCAGGACTTGAGGTTTGAAATGTCCACACGTGTGAAGGATTTGTCCCCGTTCTAGGCAAAATCTCCATCTCTTTGTCTGCTGGTCCTTGCCTCTAACTGGGGGAGCCTCCAGCCTCGCTGCTCCTCGGCCTCTTCCTCTGAGAGACAGATTTTTTACAGAGACACGAACATTTTTACAGCTCTGTTACATGCTGACTTTTTCCACTGCAAAACGTTCCTCTCGGCCCAGGTCCATCAGATATCACTTCCCCTTCACTGCTGGGCTGTGAGACACCAGCCAATTCCAGTAATGCCTCTGACAAAGCTGCTTTAATCCTTCTTTCTGCCTTGCTCCTGCTTGTCTACCCTAAGCCTGCTTTCACTAATTAGGGGTGAAAAATAGCAGTCATTAAAAATTGCTCTTCATCAAAATGCGCTCTCTTTCTCCTGTCCTTCTTGTCCAGTGGCACTCCATCCAGTTACTCTGTTGTGTGTGACAAGCCCCTTTGGGTCCCTCGTCCCTTGCACCCCTGACTGGGTCAGGTCCAGTCCCCACAGCTCATCGGCGCGGGACACCGGGGACTTGCTCGGCTCCAAATACCGTCACCAAAATCAGGTGAACGGAAGGGTGGGCGGCCTGGCACGATGGGGATGTGCCCAGCAGACCGAGCCCTCCAGGGCAGCAGAGGTTGGCCTTGCTCAGTGCTGATGCCCTTCTGGTCCCAGTTTAATACCGAAAGCCCTTGGCACTGCAGCATGAGCCGCCTACTCTTGGCTGGAGAGTAAAGACCTTCCTAGAAAGATGGGTTGGGGGAATGGCAGTAAGAGGAACAAGGCAAGGGTGGATGGCTCTTGTCTGTGCCCTGGAAACTCTGCCTGAGAGGGGAAGAGGCAGATTCACGAGCTGGCACCTCCCTCAGAGCTCAAAGACACCCCAGAGCTCAAACACTCCCCTTCCCAGTGGCACCGTGCTGCCTTCGGCCAGCTCCTCATTCGGGATGAACGAGCGCGGCTCTGCCAGTGACACTCCCCCATGAGACTGTGTTACAAAACAATAATAATAGTAATGATAATAATAACAGGAATAATACAATAGAGCTTCCTTAATTTACACTAAATGACTGGGAGACCCGTTGTGAGTTAATGAAATCTACGGCTTAGCAACCAACGGAGCAAATACCGCTTTGCATAGCCAGGGTAATTCATCACCAGATGTACTTTGTTCGCCCATTTTGACAGTTGTAGTTTATTTTTAATTATTGATGCTATCTCATAATGTCCCAGTAAATCTGTGGAAGTGAGTTCTGTGGAAGCGATGATGTCTCTGCAATGTGAAGCTGGAGAAGTGCTGGGAGGCCTCTGCGGTTCTCGCAGCAGGGATGGAGGGATGCACAGGCCAGCGGAGCCCGGGACGCTCCCGTCCACAAGTGCCGTGGAAGCGGAGGCAGAGCCTGAGCCCCCCCTCCCCAGCCCAGTGCTCGTGCTGGGCACAGGGCACCCCAACACCAGAGATCCCAGTGCCGGGGCTGGGACGCGCTGAGCAGAGGCTGCTGGCTGCCTTATTTACCTCCACAATATGGGGCAGGTCTTTTATGAACAAACCGCTCTCCTACCAGGCACAAATTGCCTTTGTGCTCTCGCCAGGCTCCCGCTCCGCAGCTTCCTCCTGCCCACACCGCACCCAGGGTCCCTCCGACCTGGCGCATCCCTCCCTCCCCTGCTCCCCAGCCAGAGGTATTTTGCAAACACAAATGCATTAACAAGCTGGCAAGAGCCCCCATGAATATTTCATGTTTAACATGCCCTCGTTTCCTTCTGTTTAATGGATGCTCTCCCCATTATGTCTCCGCTTGTTTGAGCAGGATACCTTTTCAGGGGAACATAAAAGCCGCTCCCTGGTGAGGTGGAGAGGAAACCACTTAGCTCTGTGATTCAATAGCCCCAGATGCAGACGGGTCCAGCCGCCCACCCTGGCGTGGTGGGCAGATTGGGTTTCCTTTAACAGCTCCTCTTTCCCTCTCTCAGCTTTTTTTTTTTTTTTTTTTTTTTTTTTTTTTTTTTTCCTCTGGCACGTGCGTCAGGAGAGCCCCGCACCTCCCCCAGCTGCTTTCAGGTGGTGGTTTGTTGTGGGGCAGCAGATGAGACCAGAAACCACCGTTCTGGGCAGGGAGAAACCCCACGGGCGATGCGGGGAGGTGCCAGGGTGCTGGCACCCGATCTGGGTGCTGGCAGGGGACTGGCCGAGGGACCCCGGCGCTGAGCGGGTACCCAGAGCTGTGGGGCTGACCCCCAGACCACTGTGGATTTAGCGGTTTGGGTGGTGGAGGAGAAATACCAGTCCCCTAATTAAAGAGGCTGCCCTCAATTTTCTAGGGGCGTTGTTGCCTTGGCCACTCTTTCCCCAGCGATGGCTTTGGCTCAGCTCTCACTGGGAAGTGCGGGGTTGGAAGGTGCCACCATCACCGCGAGTCGCTGCCGACCAGTTTGGGCACGACGTCGGTGTGGCAGTGAGCGGACAACGCTGGCGGCATCCCCGGTGCTGCAGAACTGAAAGAAGATGCATTAGCTGCAATAAAGGCCGGGAAGTGAAGGAAAGAAATGAATTCATGTGACACGGGGTTTAAAACTTTAAACACAGGCTGCTGGTGCGGTGAGCAGGAGGCAGGCCAGGGGGTCCCAGCTCCTCCCGAATCTGTGACTGCTTCATTGTCCCAGCGCTGAGACCCTGTGGTGCCCCCCCCTTCCTTGGGGGCATCGGAAGCGCAGGAAGCCACTTTCCCTGAGATGCCAAATACCTTTTGCTCTCCGGAGCTTCCCCATGCTGGGCTGCTTCAGACAGGGCAGAGGGGCCTCGGTGAGAGCTGCTGCTGGAAACAGCTCAGGGAATCAAAAAAATGAAAAAAGGAATTGATCCGGGTTTAATGAAATGTTACATTTCACTTGCAGGGAAATATTTGTTTTGTTCTGGAGCATTAGGTTTTAAAAAGTAGGATTGAAGGGCATTTTAAAAGTGAAGGATTTTGGAGAGAAAAATCGACACATTTCATTGTTGAAATGTCAAAGGGAGGTTCTTAATCTCGAAAAAAAAAAAAAAAGAAAATTTAATTTCAAGATCTCAGTGTGACCAAAATGAGTACAGAAAGTGCAAAACTGGTGTGGTTGGCTGAGAAAAACTTGTACTCGAGCAGAATAATTTCCCATCCCAGAGGCTCCGTTGGCAGCTCAAGCCCTGTGTGACCCCCAGGTCCCTCCCGCCCGAGAGCCCCCGGCCCTGCCCCGGCCACGATGCTCCGTCCCGCACCCCGGCTCGGGCCGAGCCCTCCTGCATCCTGCTGCTGCAGGGACCGGGACGGGTGGTGGGCAGGCATGGAGGGGACAGCAACGGCAATTAGCTCGTCAGTTTTGATACAATTATAAATTACATGAAGTAGCAATGAAAACAAAGTCGCGGCCAACAGCACGTTCCTGCCAAGCCGCCATCGGGGGACTCTGACTCGAGTTGGATTTCCTCTGGTGACGGGGTGTTGATAGACCCCATTTGTGTGTGTACACGGCGGGAGGGCTGCGGACAACCTGCGCCAGCCGGGATCGCTGTGGGATTGCGCCGGGGCCTCCCCAGCTCAGCCACAACATCCCGGGCACGAGGATCCAGGAGCGTCGGCAAGTCCCAAGATGCTGGAGAGTTTGACAAACCCCGCCGCTCCCCGCTGCTGCTGCCGCCGGCGAGAGCGTCACGCTGTGCGGGGACACCATTCGCCCACTTGGCCGCAGCCGAGCCCCGCTCCGGCTCACACACCCTCCTCACCCTCCGAGCTTCATGGTGTCCAGAAACGTGGTGCCACGGCGTGTACCCGAGCTCCGGAAGGTCACTGCTGCAGGTCGGGGCTCATCATCTGCGGGAAAGCCCCGACAGAGCTCAGGTGGAGGCTCTGGGAGTCGCCAGGAGCGCAGGATCGGCCCCTCACGCAGTGACCCGCACACGGATGGTTCCGGGTCCCACGTGGAGGGAACCCTCTCCACCTGTGGGTGCCTTTTTCAGCGCGTGTGCCTGAGCAGCAGTGATGTGGGGGGGTCCCGGTGAGGAGCTGGACAGAGCCTGGGAGAGGACCCCCCAAATCCTGCAGACCAGTGGGGCTTTGCAGTGGGGGGGATGGTGGTACCTCCAGCCCGTGGCTGTCCCCGGGGTTTGCTGACGCTCCCCACACCCAAAGCGCCAATCTGATGCCAGAGGGGACAGCCTGGTGTCACCCACTCCCACCCCAAAACCCCACTTGCCTGCAAGAGGGGTGGGGGTCCGGAGGAAGAGGGTCCTTGTGCCCCAGGTCTGGATCCTGAGCTGCTCTCAGATGGGGGGGTCCCAGCCTGGCTCTGGTCTTTGGGCACTGGGGAGGGAACAAGGTCCCCTGTCTCACTCCATAGCCAGTCACCTCTCGACTCAGCCTGCTGACAGCCAGACTTTGGGGCCCCCCTTTGCTCCCACCCCGTTCACCCCCATGCCTGCTCCCCCCCCCCTTTTTTTTTTTTT
>NW_020799100.1:22941212-22986761 GCF_003259725.1 Athene cunicularia | reverse complement strand
CCCCATGCCTGCTCCCCCCCCCTTTTTCTTTTACATGCAGGATTTTAATCTAATTTTCTCAATGCAAATCTTAACGGGGAAAAACCTTGAAATCGAATCTACAGAAGTCTCCTTTCACAGTTCAGAGATTTGATTAAATTGCAAGCTCTGTTAATATTTGGTGCGACGGGGGGGAAGAGAGAGAGGAGGTGGGGAGGAAAGAGGGGAGAGGAGCGAGTGGATCCATCGGAGGGGCAGCCGGGGCCTTTTCAAATAATCTGTTTACCCCTGCAGCTAAGGAGCCCATTAGCAAGCGTTCTCGTTTCTAATTTCCCATCGTGCCGTGTCCCGCAGACCTCGCTGTGTTTATTTGGAGAAGCAGAACAAAATTGTTTGTATAATTAGATCTGCTACAAGGGCTGCCCTTGAAGGGTCCCCAGCAGGAAGCTTTCGATTGCAAAGGGCCCCCGCCACCGCGGACCCCAGCCCCAGCCTGCAGCACGGGGCCAACAACAACACGATCCCACCGGGACGGGCTGCGGGGCCTCCATGGGGCCCGTTGGCGTTCCCTGCCTGCTCCCTGCCTGCTCCCTGCCTGCCCGCCCGCGGTTGTACAGACCCGCATTGTTCGGCGCTGCCCCCCACGAGCGATTCAGGCTGCGGGTCGAGCTTTTCCCAAGGGATAATTGGGAAATTATCAAGCTGCTGCCTGCCCGCTCCCATCACCTGCCTGCCAGCCAGTGCCGTGGGGAGGGCAGCCGTGCCAAGGCCAGGGCCGCGGTCCCGTGAAATGGCCACCAGACACGCATTTCCAGCAGCCCAGTGGCCAGCTCCCCATACTGGGGTTAGCCATGGGGATGCCGCGATCCTTCATCCCACCGTGGCCCCAAACCGGGACATTTTCCAGCTGTGTCAGTGTGGGAACTTTCCCCCTTCCCCAGCTGCTGGGTGCGGGAGGAGCTGCCCCGCTCCCACCGAACCAGCACGGAGCCTCGGATGCGCTCGTGGCTTCCCGGGCTCCGGCCCCAGCAGTGGCACCACGAGCCAGAACCGCTGCGACGTGTTGCGGGCAGCACAGGGATGCCTGACAGGTTCCTCCCGGGATCCCATCACAAGCTGGAAAAAATGATTATTTTTGTGAAGCGGCAAGCGGTGAGAAGGTAAATCAGGGCTGAAGGAGGCAGGCTCAGGGCCAGGCATCCCAAGCAGAGACCTCAGATCTACTCACATTTCTTTATTCGAAAAGTATTTTACTGAAAAAGGATCTTTTTACTGTTGCCAGAAAATTCAGTGCGTTTTTTTGGTAGATGAAGGAAAATGCTTGAAAGACTATATTTTGAGAAAAGGCTTGGCATTTGAAAAAAACTGCTTAGGAAAAAAAAAAATTATAATGAAGAATATCTTCACTGAAAAAAATAGAAACTTTTGGCCCAAGAAACAATGACTTAAATGATAAAAATAAAATATTTTTATTCTTCGTGGGGTAGAAAAAACCCAGCCCCCACCCTTCGCTTGCTCCCACCGCAGCAGCTCACCTGGGCTGCCACAGACCTCCCCGTGCTGCCGGGCCGGGCTGGGGTTCATCACTCGGCCCCCCCACCTCGGCGAAGTGGGGACAGGGACGTTGCAAACACGGGAGAGGAGAAACCTCGGCAGGATTTCCCCTCAGGTAACTTGTCTCCTCTGGAAATGTCGCTACCTGCTCTGCTATGGGCTTACCTAATGAAAAAAAGAGGCTTTTATAAATATTGCTGCCGAAATGCCGACTCTCGCTGCTCTTGCAGTGTGAGGTTTCACAGTCGCTTCGCTCTGTATTTCTAACAAGGCTTTCTCGGGGAGATGATTGACCCCAGCGGACGGGCACACACGAAAAGCCGGTTGAGGTGCCTGTGTTTGGCACATTTAACCGCGTCATCTCAGACCACCTGACTTCACATATTTCCTAAATAACCCAAATAAATAAATCGGATCACGGGGCTCGGTACAGATGATTAATTGTGCCGTTACCACCTCTGGGATGCTCCAAACAGGTCACTTCCCACATGAGCTTCCCCAGTGCCGTGGCAGGGAGCGGCTGCCACGTCCCAGCGTGCCCACCGCGGGGGCTGCCGGGCTCTCGCTGGATGCAGGTTCTGCCCCTCGGAGCTCATCCCGCCTAAAGGCATCGTGTGTGCGTGGGGACCGCCGTCCCCATCCACGGGGACATCCCCGGGGGCTGCCGGCAGGGCTGGAGCTGCCGGGGACCCGGAGCGCTGAGCACCTCGGGGGCAGGAGATGTGACTGGAGGGAGCAAGAGCCCCTCGGGAGCAAAACTCCTCTTCCGCTTTCTCTCTGCCTCCCTCGAGGTGGGTGGAAAGCAGAGGCCACTTGAGCAATTTAATGGAGCAGAACTTGGCTTTAATCTGTTCCCATAAATGTTTACGATCCCCTAATTATTAACATTTAATGCTGTATTAATTCATTGATGGGCTTTCATTTTGGTTTTTAATGGCTCGGCAATTTCTGCTCTCCCCCTTTGCTCTTTTGTTCTTGAAAAGAAGAAGAGGCGGCAGGACGCAGCAGGGTGTGACGGGACGGGATGGCTCTGCCTCCTCTGCTCCTCTTCCAGGGATGAAGGCCCTGGGGACCCCCAGTCACTCTTCCCTTAGCCGGGGAGGAGGGCTGGGAGAGGGGACAGATCCCACAGCTGTGGTGGGGGTCCCCCAGCCCAGGAACCCCCATTTCTGGGTGGCAAAATGGGACTGAAAACACTTGCAAGCTTCAGGCCGAGCTGGAGACATGGTGGGAATTGCAGAGGGGGAATCTCGGAGGAAAACCCCTGGGATGGAGAGCACGCATGTTTTTTTAAATGCTGTTTATTTGAAGTGTCCTGCTGAAATGCTTCCAGCACTGCCCGGCTCACACACGTCCCTCCCACCATCCCCTGCCCACCGCTCCACTCCCCGAGATGTTTATTTAAGTGTCCTGAAAACTTTATCTGGAAATCAGTTCCCTTCTCTTCCCCTTGTCCGCCTTTCCACTTTCTTTTCCACCCATTCATCACTTTGAAAAATGACCTGTTCTCTCTCCCTGGCTGGATGCCTCCTCCTCATCCCCGCGCTGCCCGCGGCCACGGCGGGCAGCTCCCTGACAGCGAGGGCTGCCCGCTAATTAATGGTGCTTCTCCGGGGAAGTCACAACTACATCCTCGGAGGGAGGTGGGGGTGACAGATGGTCCTTCTCAGGCCAGGACATGCTGTGGTCCCTGGGGCATTGCTGCGGTGCCACTGGGCAGCCGGGGGTGGCAGAGGGACCCGCCCTGTCCTGCCCATCCCACAGGGGCCACAGTGATGGGGGAGAGATGAGAGCTGGGCTTGCAGAAGACCCTGGCGGGGGGTTTCTCCCAGCCTGGGCTGGGGTCCTGGTCTTTGCCGAGCATCCTCTCACCTGGCCGGCTGCTCCAGCTTCCCACACTGTGAGAATTTGCCAGGAAAAACAAAAACAAAACCCAATTAACTAAACCCAAACCCTGAAACAATTATTTGTCCACTTCCCAACCTCATTTGGGAAACATAAAAACACTTATTTCAGGCTGACGTGCGAATGCACATGCTGTTTGCGTTTCCATGACTAATTTCATCTGCACACAGAAGCCCCCTCCCCTTTACTCTTTCCCACCTACATCTGTTCCCCACACTCTGGGCCTGGCCAGCAAAAGCCAGGAAAAACAGCAGAAAAAAAAGGAGAGAAAGATGGGAAAATCCACAAAAGCTGTGGACAAAAATGTGTGGCGGGGGTTGGAAACTTCATTTTCTATCTAAGGCTCTGTCACCTCAGTGCGTTAGCTTAGCTCTGTAAAGCCAGGATTAACAGCTCTGGCGCTGCCCTCGAGCCTTGCCAGACTGCGCCTGGCCACCCCTCTCCTGCTCGCCCACCGCCCCAGCACCTTCCTCCCGCCATGACCTCACCCGCACCCTCGAGCCTTTGCTCCGATCGCCGGGTGCTGCAGCAGCGCACAGGGTGTCCCCTCGCTGCTCCGGTCCCCTGTGGCATTTACCTGCACAGAAGTGCCATAAAACCCGACTAAGCCAGGGCCTCGCTCCATGCTGCAGCTGCAGCCGACTGCCCCTGCGCCTGCCAACACTTTCCAGCCGGGTTTCCTGAGGCCTCGTCAAGAAAATCCCATGTGGGGCTGAGCTCGTGCCTCGGTCCTGGGGGACATCTTCGCCTGCTTTCCTTTGTGGCCGGGCTGAAGGCTGAAGGCCTGCTCCCATCCCTGCCTCTCCACGAAGAGCCCAGGTTTTCATTTCCACAGTGAAGAGCAAACACCCTTCGGCCCAGCCCCGCGGTCCCTGCGCTTCCCGGGCTAACACCGAGAGCCATCCGCCCTTCTCCGCTGAATCTCTCTTCCAGGCATGTGCCGACCGTGATGTCAGCTATCGCCACGTCCTGCCAGCGTCGGCCGGGTGGCGTGCTGCTCGGGGAGGATGGCTACCAGGGCTCTCTCATTCCCATGGTTCGGCTCCTAATGGTATAAAATAATAGAGACTAAAGGATTTTTTTTAAAAAAGCTGTGAAAATCGCCCCGTGAATTGCTTTTGAATTGAAAGGGAGCAGACCTGGAGCACCGGGGTACAGGCAGCTGAGCATCTTCACTTGGAGGAGCTCGGCTGAGAGCTCTGCACCAGGGGCCAGCGCTCCGGGCTGGGAACAGGGAGCAGGGACGGAGCAAGGGGGGGGACAGCCCCTGCAGCACAGCTCCCTGCGGGCACGGGCGCAGGCACGCTCAGGTGCAGCCCTGCCACAGCCCGGGGCTCGGTGGCGGGGGGAGCTTCCCTCTGCCCCCGCCTGCCCTCCGGCAGCTCCCCAGACACTTCTGGAAATCGCCCCGCCGGGGCCGGCCGCTCTGGGGACTTGCAGCGAATAGAGGCGAGGGCGCAGCCTTCAGGCCGAGGGGCAGTGTCAGGCCCCTGCCAGAGCCACCCTGTGTTTGGAAATGGTTTCCTTTCCCTTGATCACACTTTGATTCTTTAACCGCGTTTTTCCTGCAGTTTGTCTTCATGTCAGCAATTAATTTCATGCTCCCAATAAGGAAGCACGAATTTCCATGGGAAGAAAGTCCATCAGTTTGGGCAGGGGCACAGGTGGGATGCGAGGGGCTGGTGGCCCAGGGGCTTTGCCGGGCACGCAGGATCCCCACAGATCGCCACAGAAACCGCTCGTGGGATGGATGGGACCACGTAGGCTATGGGTTGGTGTTATTGTGCAGCCGTTCTTTAGGAATGCAGGTAGCCACCTACGTAGTTGCACACCTGTTAGTCCGTTATCGTGGCTATTTATTAAAAAGGCCCCAAGGGACAGAAGAGTTCCAGGGACGGCTGGCAGCCGCTCTCGCTGCCCCCTCTGCAGAGGGGGCGCACAGAACAGCACCCCGGCAGGGAAGGCTGCTGTGACGCCGGGGCCTCTCCAGCTGTTCTCTTTATGGTTTTAAAAATATAATTTTAATTGCCGTTAAGCAAAGTTTTATGCAGGGCAGCAGGGAGCTCTCTGTTTTATCTGATGCCTCCTTGCTGCCCCCACCCCTGCTGACCCAGCCCCTCCACCCCAGAGAGGTTCAGCCGTTCCCCCTCCAGCCCTCTCCCACCCAGCAGATCTACCCCCGCCCTCCACACCTCTTTTCCTTTCTAGTCTTGGTTACTACGACCTCTGGCTGGTTTTGTCTCCCTTGGGATACCTCGGTTACCCAGCCCTGGGGGCTCCTCCATCCACCCTGGCGCGGAGGCAGAGTCGTGGCTGTTTGCAGAGCTCAGAGACTCTGTGGGCAGGGCAGGATTTCCCCTGCCTCCCTCCTGACAGCTCCAGAGAGGTAAATTTGTCCCGTGCAGCCCTGAGAGCCTAACCTGGGATGAGCTCTGCCCTCTGCACTGCCACTGCCAAAGGCTGCAAGAGCGAAGAAAAGCTCAGTCTGTGGCAGGACACACAGGGCAGCTCGGACCAGGAGAGAGTGTGTTGCTTAGAGACTTGGTGCTTGGAGAAAATAAGCTCAATTACGGAGAAGCTCTAGAAAACAGAGCTCAGTCTTTGCTTAAGTAGTGAACAGAAAAATCCCCATCCCTGGGCTCCTCACAAAGGCTCCCCGGTCAAAGAAACCCCTCTGCCCCCCAGAGGGAAACGTCACCGGACACGCGGGGGTGCCAGCCCTACCCGTCCTCCCTCCCCGCAGAGAGAAGAGATGCCATTTCCAGGGCCCCAAGAAGGGCTCGAGCAGCGGCAGAGTGGAGGAAGGAAAGTGAGGGCTGGTGGGCTGGCGGCGTCGGGCTCTCCTGGCAGCTCCCCGGCGTCCCCCCAGCCTGGGCAGAGCCCACAATGCCCGTCTGCGAGGCACAGATGCAGCCACTCCATGCCTGACGCCCAGCTCCTTCAGCCTCCGCTGAAAAATGCTGATACCAAGTTTGATACCAAGTCGGCTTTAATGGGAAGATTATTTGCGAGTCTTTTCCTGGCAGCAGCAACAGCAGCAGCGGTAGCAACAACAAGAGTCTCTCTGCAAAGAGCTGAAAGGCTGCCAGGCGGATTTTCAAGCGAAAAGATGGCAATAAAAGGAAATTCGCCATTGCACAGCCCCCTCCGCATCTCACCAAGCAGCTGCAGCAAATCCTGGTGCTTTTGTTTTTATCTTCGCAGAGCTCTGTGCCCATTTCTTGTATCCTGAGTCCACCACCTCTTAATTATCCTTCAAAGCCGCAGCGGCGGGGAGGGATGGCAGCTGGGATCCTTCCTCCGAGCCATGCTCCAGCACGTGGTTGGGGAGCAGGGCTGGACGTGCACGAGAACGGAGCAGCTTGGAGCAAACCCACCCACCCCAGGGCGTAGAACCCTTCTCCCGGGCACGCGAAAAGCTCTGCCTTTGCTCTGTTGTCAGAGTAAATGTGTTCTCATCTCTCCAGCACGCTGCCTCCATCGAACGCTAAGGTTCTTGTAATGATTAAATTGGGAAAACTAACAAGCACTCCCGTTAAAGTAACAGCACAGCGGTTAATAAATTAGATGTGCTTAAGAACAGTGGGCAGGAAAGAAATAGGATTTTACCTGCGTCTCTTACGGGAAGGCCGATGGGGAAGCGGAAGGATGCTCTCTGCCCTTGCAGATGGCATGTGGAGGCAAACCAAGGCGTTCCCCGAGGAAGGCACGTCCTGGGAGGGAGGGATGGGGATGGAAAGGACCTTGCCAGGTGCTGCACGGTCCCGTCCGTGTTTTCCCAGCAAAATCCATAAAGCGGCAAGTTTGCTTGAGTAACTATTCAGTGAGGCCTCTGGCGCTTTGCTCGGAGGGTGGTATGGAACAGGGCAGCTGGGGAATTTCCTCTGGTTTTCAGGAAAATGTTTATCCACTTGAAGAGCCCCTTCACTGTTCCTGGGTGTGAGCCGAGCCACCCCCCCAGAGCTTTAGTTTTCACCCAGAAAGACCCATCCCTCCTTGGTGGGTGCATACAAAGCCCTGCGGTGCGGGGAACACGGCACAGATACACCACGTCCGGGGTGTTCCAGAGAATAGAAATATTTAAATTAGATGTATCAGCCTCTGTCATTTCTTGTGGTGTAAAAACAAGGGAAATGCATCCAGGGAGCATTTAGGAGGATGAAAGACAGAAGTGCTAACAGAAAACGCTTCCTGTATAGGATGGAATTAACATGAGGAACTTGGCATGCGAGTGAGACGGGGAGCGCAGCACAAGTCGCAGGGGAATTAGGGGCTTTCAGGGGTGATGGGAGCCCCTGCCACCCCCCCTCAGAGACGCTCTGAGCATGCAGAAGGGAAACTTGCTTTTCCCTGGTGGGGGAAACTCCATTGGTTTAGTGTCTGTTTTTATCTGGAATATGGTGTGCTGGAAATTCGCTTTTCAGAAACGCTAAAGCACCGATACATTTCAACATTCCCCTCGCACAAAGTTTTAGTTTGTTGAGTTTTGCCTTCACCATTTGGCCACTGCTGCCTCCCAACCCCGTCTCTGCGGCCTGGCGGGGCCAGAGATGCTCGGCAAAGACCCAAATCTTTGATACGGGACTTGCTGTGCTCTCGCTGAGGTACTGGGTACTGGATGCTGCAGGAGACCGACCCCACTCTCTGCTCGTCGCTGGGCTGTGGTGCTGGGGGGGGTCCCCAAACCTGACATCCCTCCGTGGCGGGTGATTCTCTGGGAAAAAGGTACCCACCAGCAGCGGGAGGCCCGAGCAGCTCCTTCCTGTGAGCCTGGGCTGTTTCAGGCAGATCCCCTGGTTAGGCTGAAATCGGGGTGATCCTGTAAAGGAGGATGGAGAGTGAACCCGGTTCAAATGAAAGCACTTATGGCCATGAACCTGGCAAACAGCATTCAGAGCTCTGTAGCAAAAACAAAACAGACCCAGACGGCACATATTTTCTTTCCTTTGAAAGGGAAAACACAAAGTTAAGGGATTTAAACACCCACCCCCCTTTTTTTTTTTTTTTTTAGAGGAATTAAAACAAAAATTCACATCTGGAATGACAACTCCTAACCCTACCCCGTACCCCCCAAATTAATCAGGCTCTGTAATGGAAATGCTGACAGACTCATAACTCCAACCTTTCAAACACAGACCTGGTATTAACCTGCCCCTGCAGCCCTCTGAGGAGCAGCCCTCGAGCGACAGCATTTCGCAGGCACCGAAGGAGACGCGGGCGGCGGCGTGGCAGCCGGTGGTGGGTACCTGGTGATGGCAGCTGCTCCTTCTTCCGCACGGGGCTGCTCTGTTGTGTGCCACAGGCCACCTCTTGCCTGCGGCCCCGAGCCCGCTGCCCCGTGCCCTCGGACCCCTCTCCCTGGGCACACACAGGCCGTGGCTCAGCCCCCAGGGCTGCACCCGGGGCGCAGGCAGCAGGCGCTGCCCCTCTCTCAGTGCTGGTGGGCTGCCCGCTCACCCCGGCTGTCCCCGCCGTGCCCACCCGGCACCCCGAGCCGTGCCCACCCGGGACAGCGAGGCACCACGCTGTCGGCTGCTGTGCCGGGGCTTTGGGGCTGCGCTAAACCTGACATGTTCTTTCCCTTCAAAGCTGCTGGTCCCTTGCAATTGTTTAAACTTTGGTAGCATTAATGTACAAGCTGTAAAAATAGAGCCTGATGCCAAGAGACCCATCTGACACGTCTTTGAACTCTCCATCGGCCTCCAGCAGCTGCGGGTCTCTCCCTCTGTGGCTTCCCCGGGGCAGATCAGTCCCGGGGTGACCGGGGCAGCGTGGGGAGCAGTGGGCTCTGTGCCCAGCTGTCGGGACGGGGACACGGGAGCCCTGATTTGCAGCCTGGGATGTGTCTCAAGCAGAGGCAGGGAGGAGGCGAGCACGGGCAGGGGCACCTTGCCCATGGCCAGGAGCAGGCTGAAGGCTGGTTTTGGGGCAGGAGGGAAGGGAGGGGGTCCGGGAAAGGAGAATATGGGAGGGGGAGGACTGAGCAAAAGTTATGGGAAGGGCGAGTGCTGGTTGCAGAAAGTTGTTTGCATGGATGCTCCAGCAAACAGCTTGGCTTTCATTGTGCCAAGGGAGCCCCTCAGCCCCGTGACAGCTTTTCTGAGCTGCTGACCCTGTCAGAGATGGGAACTTCTGTCAGGGGAGGGGAGGGCACGGTAGGCAGGGGCTCAGGTTTTGCCTCTCTCCCTAGAACAAGCTCCCGACTGCTGACAGCACCTCGTGCATCCGGACGGTGGCTTTAGGGTGATGGCTAGTGGGTCACAGCTGGGAAGGAAGGGCTCGGGGGACAATGTGGGCTCCTGGGCAGGGGACAAGCACAGGGTGGTGCAGAGGAACAGGGCTTTGTGGGTGCTGGCGGTACTGGAGCCCCGGTCCTGCGCTGCGGGAAGCACCTGGGCAGCGCAGACTGACAGCAGCCATCCCCCTCCTGCATCAGCCCTGGGCTAAAACAGCCCCCGCCTCGGGTAAAACAGCCCCCGCCTCGGGTAAAACAGCCCCAGCCTGGGGTAAAACAGCCCCCGCCTCGGGTAAAACAGCCGTGAGCTCCCAGCAGACTGAGCTGGGGACCGGGATGTGATGGGCAGTTTGGGGGGGCTTTGCCAAATGGTCCTTGTCACGGTCACATCATTGGTCACATCAACGACCCCGCAGCCCCCCAGAGAGCGGCCTGGCCTGCCAGAGGGGCTGGAAATAGAAAGCTCTATTGTTTTCCCACCTGTCCAAGTTACAAAGGGCCAAATGGATTTTCATGAAATGTTATTAAAAAATGAAAAGGGTTTGGCTTCCGGGCCAAGGCCCTGCTTGCCAAATCAGCCCCAGGCAAAGTTTTATGACTAAGTATGTAATAAAACCCTTTGAAAGAGGGGCTTATAACCGAAGTCTCCACAGACCCTCTCCACTCAAGGGCAGCACATGGTGGATTGCAACGTGTTCATATCCTGCTTGGTCCTCTTCGGGAGGTGTTTTTCCACGACAGGGACAAAATTACCCTGTAGACAGACGTGCTGCTCCCTGCAGTGTTACAGCTTCGTGGCGGTGCAATGTGCCATGGGGGGCTCCCAGGCAGGCAGGGACCCTTCTTCTATGGGGGAGCACCGAGGGACCGGGCACGGAGGGGACAAGGGCACAGCTGGGCCTGTGCTTGGTGCATGGCAAAGGAGCGAGTGTGCAAGGCCATGTGCAAGGCCATGTGCAAGGCCATGTGCAAACCTCCAACGGGCGCCTCTGAGGGGCTTGTCTGAGGGCTGGCAGGGTGTGAGCACCAGAGGGTCTGGGAAGGGCCTGGGGGAGCGAACCTGAGCAGAGCCAGCTGAAGGACAGATCGATGCGAGGGTCACGTATATTGTGCCTGGCACGCACGTGGTCCCCAGAAACGGGCTCCATCTGCAGGGAATTTTTTTGTGTGCAAATCCTAGCTTTGAATAATTTGTAAATAACGTTCTCATTATTTTGCTCGCTCTAATTAGGATAAAGGAGGAAGAAATGAAGTCTTTACGCTGACTCCCTGGGAAACTTCATAGAGCAGAGCAACTCCGTAGACTTCAGAACAGCATCCTAAAGGGAGTGATGGAAACCCTGAGCTGTTTAAATTTAGACTGGAGGAAGCCCTGGAGGTTGATGCACAGGCCTGTATTGGCCCACGTAAAATAAAAAGGCCTTTTTCATTTCTCTCCATAGCATTGCAGTGAAGGGCGACAGGGCAGGCTGCAGATTTCCCTTTCCTGCAGTATATCAGGCTGGAATCTTGTGCTCTATTCTTTTGTGATCAGGGCTTAAACTGGCGTTTAACAAGATCACTACAGCAGAGTAATGAGACATCACTTCAGTGCTGCAAATACCAATCTGCAGCTAAAAACTGTATGTGCCAGTTGACGGCTTTGTTTCCACAGTTGTCTTGTTAGATGTCAATCACACAGCTAAGCAAGCCTGTCCAGCAGCTAGATACAAGCGTGAGGGATGTAAGTGTAAGTGAGTGGGTCATGTATGTTATTTGAAGTTAATTACAGCAGGAGAATGACAGGAGCTGGTGTTGGACAACGCGCTTTGGAGTGAAGCCGGCAGCAGACGTCAGCAGCCAAACGGGCAGGTTTGGGCAAACGTCCCGGCCAAGGCTGGCGGGGGCTGGGGGCTGCGAAGTGGGGGCTCAGCCCCGACACCCCACGGGGCTCCTCGGGGGCTGGCTGGGCTCAGCCAAGTCGCAGTTTGTTCCTTGGAGCTGGCCAGATAAACCTTGTGGGTTTTGGCTTCTAACGAATGAATCCTCCAGCTTCTCTCGCCCTCTCCCTTGCCTGCAGAAGAATCAGATATTGGGTGGCAAAAGTAGCTGTGAGGGTATGAAAACCCTGTGCCCCGCAGAAAATGGGCTCTGAGAGGGGAAACGGGGCCAAGCCCAGGCAGCAGCAGGCAGGTGGGGAGGCGCAGGGCGGACACAGCGGCTGCCGGCGGAGCTTGGCCGTGCCAGGCGGGTGGAAAGGCTGACGACAGGCTGGCACACGGGTGTGCCTTGCTTGTCCAAGCCACATTTCAACAGGCGTCCTCCCGCACCGTGTCGCATCACGGCTGAGCAGGAGGTGTGCTGAGGCACTGGGGACAGGGGCAGGCGGAGGGTGACAAGGCAGGAATGCAGGTCAGGGCAGCGGAGGGGTTTAGCTCCCCACTTCTGTTCTCTTTTTTAATTTTCCCACCGCTGGCCCTGGCGAGCCCCCCATGCTCCAGGTGAATGGGCTCCCCCCGGCCAGCTGGGGAGATTTTTCGTTCATCCAGAAGAATTGTCTGTGGGATGAAAGGCAGCAGAGCCTGCGAGGGAGAGCAGGTGGGGGGGTGTACGAAGAGCCGAAAACAGCCCCTCATCGGGGCAGCACGGGGGGCTTGTGGGCGACCCGCACCAGCCTTCCCCGCTGGAAGCGGGCGCAGCTGAGGCTGACCCCAAGATGGAAATCCTTTCCCATGAAAAATGCTTGGCTTTTCTAGTGACAGGACACATTCCTGAAATTGGGTGAAACGTCACCAGTTGCCCCGACGTTCCCCATCTTTCAGTGACTAAGAAGTACCAGATAATCTGTAACGAACGCACACACGTCATGCCCAGGCTGTGGGGAACTGCCGGCATGTGGCATTTATTTAGTTATTGTAAGGAAAGGCAGAGAATTTAAGGTTTGCTGCTAACAATTCACCACGCATGAATGTCTGGAAAAAAAAAGATCCAGCCCAACTTCCCATTCAGAAGTCTGGAAAATGTGGCCCAATAGCCCTTTCGTGTGCCCAGCACATCTCAAGGGGTTTTGAGCTGCAGTTTTTTGGGCTGGGCAGTGAAACACAGACTCCTGAAGCCCTCCAGCATTAAAAAAAAAAAATCACATAAATCTCCCTACGCAGGCACTTTATCTCCTGCACTGGCTGTCACAACCTTGCTGCTGCTGCAGATCTTGACTGGCCTTTGAGTAGATGCATGTGGGAAAAGAGAGGGTCAGAGATGGTGGTCTCTCCTTTTCCTATTTTTCCTTTGTTCCCTTTTTCCTTTTTCCCTGTTTTTCCTTTTTTTTTCCCCCTTTTTCCTTTTTTCTTTTATTTTTTTTTCTTTTTGTTCTTGTTCTCGTTCTCCTTCCTTCTTTCTCCTTCTTTCTCCTTCTCATCTCTCTCTTTTTTATTTTTTTTCTCCAACCCACTAGAAAGAAGATAGGTGTACAGCTGGGAAATCCGATGGATGATCTGCTGGTGGATCCTGTGGCTGAACTGAAGGTGGATGCTGTGGATGAGGTGTTGGTGGACGCTGTGGCTGAGCTGATGTCCGTGCCTCTGCAGAGAGCTGCCTGGGTTCAGTGTGCAGGGGGAGGGTGCCTGTGTTGGCCAGCTGGCCCCAGGAAACCTTTGCAGAGGACAGTGTACGTGAGGAAGCGCCTCTTCCTCCACCCCTGTTCTCGCACACACACAGAGCACGGGACGATGCCTGCGAGGTCCCCAGCCCGGAGCCCGCGTGCTGCTCCTGCCTTGGCCCCGTGCTCGGAGCAGATACTCCACTGGCAGCTGGGCAGGTCCCAGCCCCTGGCCCAGCTCCAGGCTGGCACAGGCATTTGTCAGCGCTGGGAAAGATTTATTGCTAATTTTGCAGAGACGTCACCGCACGGTCCCAGGAATGAACAGAGTGGAATTTCAGCAAACGTGCTTGCAAGAAGAACACAAAGAAATCCAACCCCTCTTGCTAAACAATGAGCGCATTTCTTTAAACAAGCTGATTGCTTTGGTAGGATTCTTGGAGGACTTTTGGGCCTGCCTGAGAAATCCATTGTGTGGCTTGAAGGAGATGTTCCCCTCGTTGGGGACCTCAGGCTCCTCGAGCAACCACTCAGCGCTTCCCTCTCATGATGTGGCCTTGTGAAATTGTTTTAAGAAGCAGCAGAAGAAAAGACTTAATCTCTCTCACCTGAAAAATACATGGAAAGAAATTATTGTGTTATGATCAAACTGGCAGGGGATGGCAATTCTGCTTCTCAACAGTTTCAAGAGCTTAAAATTGATTGTTTTTTTCTGCTGGAAGCAAAGTCTGACCTCCTGTAAGGCCTTGCAGAATGGGATGGTGCTGAAACATCTATTTCCAGAAGAATCGGGGTTTTGATTTGTGAGCATCTACCTCCCTCTCTTCGCTCGGAGGTGACCGCAGAGTCCTTGACCTAACCTGTTGAAAATGGCATCAAAATCAATGTGCCTCCACGAAAGTGCTCACTTCTGATGAAATCCTGTATTTAGACAAAAATAGCCTTGATCAAGAAATGTTCCCACCAGTTAGTCCTGGCTTCTCCAGCACTGCTGAGGCGGCCGACAGGCTGCAGTGGAGCACGGATGTGACATCCTATCCTAAAAGGGGAAGGGATGGTTTTGGTGTAAGGAACTGAAGGAATTGATGCCTCAAACATTCATCGACACAGAAAAACCTCAAGGACAAGCTGTGGCCTTTGTGCTTAGCCTAAGGAATGCCACCCAGTTAAGCGGGAGTGTATCGAAGGCTGCACCCCTCACTCCCTTGCAGTTGCATTGACAAACTCCTGAGCTGAGCCTCAAAGCGGGGAAAGTGGACTGAGTGGAAGTAAATGTTTCTCATCGAGCCCAATACCGCGGATCCCCGGCTGCATGCCGGCACTTTGTGGCTCTGTTGTGTGGCCAGACACCAGGCAGGCCTTGCTAGACGTCGCACTTTCACCATTGAAGAGGTGATGAGGACTGGTAAGAGGTGACCATTGCTGTCCCGGCAGCCCCACGGTTGCTCAAGGAGCAAAAATCTGGGAGCTGAGGAAAAAGCAAAAGTGGGCAGGACGAGCACGACCCTGACTCAACTGGACAAGGGCGTTGGGGGACCCTGTTCCCCCTCAGTGCAGGCACAGAGACCCTGCTCCACCTCCTCCTCCTCTCTCATGGAAATGAGCTCGCAGAACACCCACCTCCCCCCTCTAGTATGATATAATGAGCCGATGAACTGAGAAGGAGACAGAAGCTTTGCTGGGTGTGCACCCACCGCCCAAGATCACCGGACCTGACACAACGCCGGATCCAGGGGTGGTGACTGGATTTCTTTGACTCTCTTTCTCACCTTTCTTTTTCTTTCCTTTCCTTTATTTTCCTTCTTATAGATTTATAAGAGACCACATCGCTTATTATCCTTTTCCAAGTTTAAATTGTTTTCTACCGCAAGTAGAAAACATTTTAACCGATCGTTTGGTGTCGTTTCACCTTAATTTAATGGAAGGGGCTCACAGAACTGATACAGCTCCCTGGGCTCCCAGTCTGGGCTGTGACACAGGGCAGGTCTCTGCCCTCCAGGGTCACCAGCCAGGCTGCAGCAGGAGAATGGCCGCGCTGGTGCGTCATTGCCCTCGGACACGAGCTCACGCAGGCTGTTGCTTTCCTGGGTGGATGTTTGGATGCGGCTCCCATGTGGCGAGAGGCTGGTGAATACAGACAAAAAGTCTCACGGACCCGAGTGGGTGACAAGTGTCACTTGTGTCACCAACAGCCAGGCGGCTCAGAGCTCAGCATCCTCCAAACACTGTCGGTGTGTGCGGCTGCTGGCTGACGTCCCTTCCTGCTCCCCAGGGAACCAGCTGCGACAGTGACCGGCCCTGAGCAAATGTCCCCCTCGACAGTGGCCCCGTGGAGCCGGCAGTGCCCAGCAGCACTCAGGCCTTCACGCTGTTGGAGTCATAAAGTATACTTCATATTTACAAAATTTCATGGTTAATGATTATGCCAGTAGCTATAGTTACTGCCCACCTGAGGACAGTCATCGGCCAGGTGAGACACTGAAATTTATAAAGAACAGGCTTTGTTCTCCAGACCCTAGAAAATAACTAGAATGTCCTAGACCATGCAGACAATGTATGGAATTGTGCTGAGAATCAGTTCTTTGACAAAGTGGTTAATTGATCTGTTAGCCTGGCAATGAAACCAACTTCTGGGTGTCCTGACAGTGAACTGCCTTCATTATAATGCTGAAAAACACGCCCACAGGTCAAAAATCCCCCTGCCCAGGTTAAGACCCTTCCCCTGAGCATGCGCAGAGGCATTAGGCATGCCGTATTATAATTGTTCGTTAATCACTAACCAATCGGCATCTAATAGGTGTGTTATGGAGAAGTACTAACTTCTGAGTTTTGTATATAAAAGGAGCATGAAAACCCGCTGTTGGGGCGCTCGGTTTGTGGAAAAGTCCACCCAGTGCCCAGGCCTGACGGAACAGACTATCTCTCCCGAGCGGGGTAGGACTGGGTTACGCACGCCGGGCGCGAAGCGGGAGGCGCGGCACAAGCGAGGGTGCGATGGCTCTGACAGGGACGGGTGGAAGGTGCGAAGCTGGTGACACTCGTGGGGTTGGATGGGATCGGAGTGGCCAGTGCTGGCCCCGGGGCGGCGACTTGCTTTGGAGGGAACGTGCTCCACGCAGGGGACTCGGGCTATGAGCAACCGGCACCCGTCAGCCCTGTCAGCCCGTGCGGAGGGAGAGGGGGCAAGTCCGTAGGAGGGATAGGGATGGGTAATCCCCCCTGCTCGTGGCCCTGAGGAGGGCGCAGGCGGGGGCACAGGGCCTGGCCATGCCGGGGCGGGCAGCACGGCTCTGTGAGCCGCGGAGAAGGGAAGCGAGTGTTTGGAATTGTTTGGCGCAGAAGGGAATGAGCTGAAGACAATGTCAAGCTCTGTAAATATTTATCAGATGAATGAGAGCAGGGGTTTGAAACGTTAGACAGCTGAGAAATGGCTGTTTTAATAATTCTTCTGATAAATTAAAACCGAGGGTGGGGGGCTGGGGAGCAGGTCAGGGGAGGAGGGGAGTTGTTTAGAGATTCGGGGCTTGAGAAGCCGTCCCAGGCTGAGATGGGGCCGCAGCCAGCGAGCCCAGGCTCTCACCCTTGGGGACGAGGATGAGGAGCAAAGCGCCTCTTGCCTACCCGGATGCCGCAGCTCTCCGCCGTCTCCCACGGTCACGGTGTGTGCAGGGCTGGCTTTGGGGAAGGCACAGGAGAGGCGGAGGCAGAGCAGTCCCTGGGCAGACCGGGGCAGCTCGGTGGAAGCCGTCGGAGTAACGGTAGGGCGGGAGAGGAACCGTGAGCTGCCTGGTGACTGCAGACCAGCTGGCTGATGCCCCTCCTGCCTTGGCCACTGCTCTTCAGACTTAGGGGTGCACAAGGGAAAAAGACCCAGTTCTCATTGTTTGGACCTCAAACCCATCCTGCACTGGGAATTCGGAAGCAGGGCTCTGGTTGTGCCACTCCCGACATTCAGCTCTCCCCATTGTCTCAGTTAAGTGTCTAAAGCCAGTCGCAGAAGGAATGCAGGGCCAGACTAGCCCCTGCCTTGCGATCCTCCCTCTGCAGCTACTTGGAGCCCTGCCTGGGCGAGGACTCGGGCCTGACTCAGGGCTCTCGGTGAGGCACAATCAGCTTCTGGCAGGGAATACACGGAATCGTAATGCTGGGGCTTGGCAGGTGAGCGTGGGGAAAGCTGAACTGCAAGTAGTTTGCTTTCAAATGTGTTCGCAAGTTTGGAGCCTGCACGTAGAGTTGATTAATTGCTGGGGTTCTTGGAAGGGTTGTTTTTTTTTTTTTTTAAATAGTGTTATTTTAAACAAAACTTTGCAGTTCCCCTTTAAAGGAGACATCTGGGCTCAATGTGGCAGGCAGGGAAGAGGCAGTGAGAGCAGAAATGATCACAGGGGGAAGCATGCACAGGAAAAACACCGTCACTACGGGGAATTCACGAGGCAGCTCCCCGCTTTGCCAAGCCAGCGCCCGTTTGCGGGGCTCAGACCTGGGCATGTGCCCTGGCCGGTGTTTGCATCGCCCGGGGGGCTCAGCAGGACGGGGGCTCCTTTGGCCAGGGACCTGCTGGGATCTTGGCCCCCGTTGTGCTGCAGGGAGGTGAGGTGAGGTGAGATCCTGCTTCTCTGCAGCTTCCAGTCGAGAACGCTTCAGAGATAAAAAATCGTAAAGGCGCTTATGAATAGTTGTGCTGTGGATTCACCAGGAACACTCGTATTACTGCCAGGTAGGCAAACAGGGGAAAAATATGGGGGAGATAAACCTTCCCGCCTCAGCTCCTAAAGCATCCTCCGACTCCCTGGAGCTGGGTAGAAATATCTCACTGGTGCAGGTTGCCCCATCAATGTTCTTTATGGGACATCTTGGGCCTTCCCTGCAGCGTCTGGTAGCGGGCGTTGGGAGGGATGGGCGTTTAGGATAAGTGGAGCTCTGCTCTGGCCCTTTATGGCAGTTCTTAGGCTCCTATATTATCTGGGCTTTGGGGCAAGTTGAAGCACATCTGAGACAGAGGAATAAAGCAAGGCTTTTTTATTTATTTGTCTTTTAATGCTCTGCCATATTCACCTTTCAGGAAATTCCCGTCTGCCTCCAAGTGGCAAGCTTCTTTCCTGGGCTCTGCACACCGGCTCCACATGGTTTCATTTTCCTCACCAGCAATAATAAATCTGTTAGTGAAAGCGTCTGCTGGAGGTGTCTGCTCCCCGATAGAAAAGCCTCCATCGCCTACGCAGGATGTCCGTGTCAACAGCTTACAAATCCTGCTCCCGCGCCGGCCCGGGAGGCGAGGGCTGGGCTGGGGCCCCGGGACGGGGCTGCCTTCCCTGCTGGGATGCCTGGTTGGATGCATTGGCAGAGGGTTCCTTTCAGGGGGAAAAATTCCTTCAGCTAAGCTCCTTAACAGCCTGATCCGCTCTGCCCAGGCTGTGGGAAGCTCCTCCTGCCCCACCAAGGGCTGGCGCTGCCCCGAGCCTGGGGACAGGGTGATGCTCTCCTTTGGGTACGGCGGGAGAAGCACGAACCCGCACCCAGAAGAGCAGCCCAAAGCTTTCTTGGGAGCTAAAGGCAATTGCCAGACTTCTTATCATCAGCCACAAGGTCTCCAAAGCCAGCCTCCCCCAAACAAGGGCCTGGGAAGCTGAAAATGTTGCTGGGGTTCTCCTAATTTCAGCGGAATTCTCAGCTCCAACAGTGAGAAACGTGTATTTGTGGTTAATTGAAAGCTGAGATTAACTCATGACCCCACGACTCTGGGAGATGGCGCTTTAATAAAGCTGATAAATAAAAGCTGTCTGATAAAAATCACTTTTTTTTTTTTTTTTTTTAAAATGCAACACAATTGTTTTCCCTCCCTCCCTGCAGCCCTCCAGGCTCAGGTGTAGCCTGAGAGTGCCTAAGGGCAAAGCCGGGTAATGAAACAAGGAGGGTTGTTGGTTTTTCCCCAGCAGAAGTTGCCTGTGGTTTGCTCTGAGGCTGGCAGGTGCTCTGAACTGAGGCTCTGGCTTTAAAAAGGACTCCCTGGATGTGAAGAACACACTGCTATACTTTATTCATGCAGATCTTGCTGATACCGCATGAAAATGATTTTGGCTGTACTCATGGTTAAGTCTGGCAGTAGTGACACACGAGGGTAAATGCCTTTCTCATGCCAAGCACAGACTGGAAATCCTTGGACTGCCAACCCCCCGCTCCCTGCTCTCCCTCCTCCCCAGCCTTCGGCAGAGGCAGTGCAGGGGCTTGCTGGGCTGGAATTGCGTTTTCTGCATCAGCAGCCCCACCCCAGCAGGGCTTTGCCTGGGCAGAAGTTGGGGGCCCCTCCCGCCCCCCACTCCTGGTGATGGGGGTCCCTGGCCGCAGTGTCCCAAGTGAAAACCAGCACAGCTCCCCCTTGACTGAGCCCAGGTTCATCCCTCCTCCTCCTCTTCCTCCTTCCAGCTGCCCGGTGTTTTCTTCCCAACTTCTTTTCTCTGGGCTCTCCCCACTGTCCCCTTTTCCAAATCCGCGCCCGTGTTACGGCTGATCTGCTGGGATGCTCACGGAGGTCTGACTTTACAACGTGCCGTTATCCTCCCCTCTGCTCCGGGTTTTTATCCATCTTGTATAAGCAGAGAGCTCTTCTGGGGAAAGGAGCTATTTTTACTTCACTTCTTACACAAACCTGAGAGCATTTCTGCTGGCATGAAACAAATTCCACGTGGAAGATAATTAATGTGGCACAAGAGCTGTGCCAGGAACTATACAGACACACCGAAGGAACAAGGCCATTGCCCTGAAGATGCTTTGGAGAAGGAAAAATATTCACTGGCAAGAAAAGCCATCTTCAGCAGTTTATAGAGGCGTTTGTCCTGCCTTGTGGCAGGAGAGTGAAGGAAAGAAACAATACTTGGGGCAACTGTTTACCATCCCTCCAGGCACGCAGGATCACAGCCAGGATTGCGCAGCCCAGCTCCATACAGAGGAGCCCAACACATGATTTAAGGTCTTCTAAGACCCCTGGCTCTGTGCCCTCTGGCTCTGCCGGAGGGGTGGTGGGATGAGCAGGATGGTTGCTCCTGGGGATGATGAATCCTGCTGTCCACGTCCCCACCGCCGTGCCGGCAGAAAGATAAGCAGCAGATAGGAGAAGTCGTTTTCTAACAGCACAAATCAATATTTATTATAATGAAAAGGAGAGATTGATATCAGGAAGGGTGATAATAAAAAAAACCCACAAACCAAAACCAGTCTAAAATTATTATTTGTATGTATAGTCCAGGATGAAAAAAAAATCCCCAAACACAGCCTTTGTTGATTTCTTTTGCTTTGTAGAAACAGATTCCTCTGATATTCTCTCTCAGATTTTCCCAGGCACCCTGCTGAGGTTTTCATGTTCGACTTGCATCAAGAATATTGAGCATGAAATCTAAACACTACTTCTGGCGATGGCTGATGGAGACACAGAGCGAGGGATAACGGGGGGCGTGGAGGGGGCCCGTGCTGTACCCCGGTGGGAGCAGGAGCACCTGGATGAAGAACAGTGACATGGGGACCAGGGAGACATGGAGCCGTGGGTGTCTTTAGCTAGGACAGAGCATCGACCAGATCCACATTTCAGACTGCCCCTGAGGTCGTCTTTAGTACGTGAGGGTTGCAAACATCAGAGGCCAAACCTGCTGGGGACGATGGGGAAATTCCAGGGCAGAAGGAAGAAGGCAGCGCTCGGGTCGGTGTTCTGGGAATGGGACTGGGAGGATGCTCGGGCAAGTCACTGTCACTGGGCAGATTCCCCGAGCTCCTGCTCCCCAAATTCCTGCTCTTTGCACCAGGCGCAGCGAAGGAGAGCAGGAACCAGTCAGGAAGGAGATGCCTGCTTAATAAGGCGAGCATTAGCGAGAGTGGAAAGCTTTCTGATTAATCAATAAGTTAAATTACTGTTCATTAAATTTCCACAATTCTTGTCTGTCTGTAATGGCATCCATTAACTAATTGATTCTTCTGGGTACCGCACCCGGGTCTCCTCTGGTGCTGTTTCCAGTGACACACTTGCCATCTCCTGTTGCTTATACTGCAGGTACTCATCTGGCCGCGTCCGGCCTCTCCAGCAGCACTTCTGAAAATAAACAGCACTTTGGCCTCAGGAACCTCGCAGCTCATCAGGGCTGGGAGCTGGGTCTGACTCTTGGAACACGCTGATAAACGGCAATTTCGGATGATTCAATTACACACCCCCCCCCATCGAGTCATTCCCCCACCGTCCCATCACTGGGCTCGTTTGCTGGGTTCCTTCACTCCAGGCTACCGGGAGGGGGTTCCCCACTGTCCTCCAGTCCCAGCTTCTCTCCTCTCCAGATTTCCCAAAGCTGCTGCCTGGAACTGCCCTTCACGGCAGCGTTTCTTCCTTTACATATTTCATCCCCGTTCAATTTACTCTTCTGAAATGCTTTAAAGCTCTGGCGTTTGCTCCTTCAAAGAACTTGAAGATTTTCCTCTCTTTCGCAAAGATTAATTATAGCTTCAAATACTTGCAGTAACTTTCTTCAATTACTGTATTCCTGCTCAGTAACTTCTTGAGGATTAAAAGTTCCCCTGCCTTTTCTTTGACAATATCTTGCATTGAGCCAGGCCCTGACTCCACCGGCAATTGCAGCTGAAAGCTTCATAAAGTCAGGTTAATCTGATTAAAAACCTGCAGTGTGAGGAGAAGGGGTGTTTTACTGTCTCACACGGATCCTAGCCCGTGTATAGTTTACAAGCGGAAAGGGTTATTTTCCTGCAATCTTGAAGCAGATCTGAAAGTCAAATGCTTTATTCTTGCTCACACATCATCACCTAAGTGCCAATTTTTGCTCTTCATAAGTCACAGCTTCCCTGGGCCAGGCAGGACTGCGGCAGGAGGCAAACGGTTCAGGAATGTGAGAGTCGGTCCAGGGGCTTCTGCACCAGAAGCCGGTAGATGGGCAACACGTCAGCATCACCGCACCGTCTGCTCCAGGTGCTCTTCAGGGAAGAGTTGGTGTTTATGTTTATTACAAAAGGCGATGCCACTGATCTGTAGGAGGCACAGCTCTATTGAGTTAGACATCTCCGTTGTTGCGTGGGCCTGTTTTGGTGTCACTGCACCCATCACTCGGAGCTGCCCCTCCGGGCTGAGTGTCAGTCCCACGGCATCCAGCTCCGCAGCGAGCCTGAGCGGAGGTGTGAAACCCCAACATTTCCCAAACCAGCTGTTTGTTTCCCCAGTAGCAGAGGTGGCTGCGAGGGGAACTGGAGATGAAGCAAACCCGCGAGCTGGGGCTGCCCAACCCCTTTCCGTGGGGAGAGGGTGCGAGGCACGGCTGAAGGCTGAGGTTTGGTGGTGGCCCGAGGAAAACCTGCCTCAGAGTAATCCAGTCTGTCAAGAGATGGAAAAGAGGATGAAGGAGAGCTGGAAAAGGACATGAAGAAGAGATGAAAAACGGGATGAAGAAGAGATGGAAAAGGGGGTGAAGAAGACTGGTCATGGGAATGAAATCCAGAGGGCCGGAGCAAATAGACTTGGAGCACCTGGAGCAAGACAGGACCGACTCCTGTCCCCCCAGTTCATCCAGACCTCGGCTATGCAGAGACTTGGAGGGTTACCCCCACGGGTCAAATTCTCCCTCCCATGACGAGCCAGGCCTGGGTCTTGGTACTTGCCCAGCAGAGTCCCCAGGGTGGGACCAGCCCCTCCCTCAGTCAGCTCTGGCAAAGCTGAGCTCTGCAGAGCCTGCCCAGGGTGGTCAGTGAGATAAAAACATTGACTGACATACTGCTTGTTTCTTTCCCTCTTTTTTTTTTTTTTTTTAAATTTCTGCAAAGTTACTACAGTATTCAGTGAACTTTCCCCAGAGGATGAACCACTGAGTCGTCTGGGTTGGTTTGTTTGGGCTGTGTGGCCCAGCCCATAATTTGTGCTGTGAAGATGGACCCCCAAGCTGTTTCTGGCGGAGGGAGGATGAAATTTATATCATCCCAATGAACTGATTCTCTTATCTGCATTGTCTGCTCAGCATCTAATGAACTAATGAAATATGCAACAATTCAGCTATAGAACAGACCTCACTTTTAAATTAGCACTAATTAGAGATAATTATCTTGGCTGGTTTGATGTTTCTATGTAATGAGCCCGGGTTTGCTTTTGTTAAGAATTGGTGTGGTCAAATATATGAGACGGCACACTGAATTTCCACAAGTGCCTTTTGTTCCTGACTTATTTTAACACCTCCAAGAGGGCTGCTCCCCCCTGCGGTGCCGTTTCATCTGGCTGTCTTGCGGATGCCCTCTCGATGGCGGGGAGGGCTCTAACGGAGCAGCGGGGTAAAAGGGCTGACACACGGCTCCGGCTACAGCTGGGCCTTGAGCCCACCAGCCACGGCACAGGCAGCCAAAGCCCCCCTCCCCATCCCTGTCCCAAGCAGAAGGTCCCAGCACAACCTGAGCAGCCTGGCGGGACCCAACGACCTGCTGCCTCAGTCACGCTCCGAACACAAATGTAACGCGGAGTCCCAGAGCCCCCTTAAAAACTACCAGCTCCCTCCTGTTCCCTCACTCGTAGGTGACCCCCTCCCACAGCTGCCTGCTGGCGCTCAGGTGCTCTGTCTGTCCGTCTGTCCGCTGCTCCGAACAACCCATCACCTCTCGCCGGGTGTTTCCAGAGCGCCGAACGCCGCAGTGGCAAAGCCATCAATCGCACGGAGCTGGGTGAGCTTTCCTGTCTGCGCTGGTTCTGGCTGGGATAGAGTTAATTTTTTTCATAGCAGCTAGTATCGGGTTGTGTTCTCACTTTTCCCCTTTTGATTGTCTCCCCCATCCCATCGCTGGGGAGTGAGCGAGTGGCTGCCTGTGCTTGGTTTCCTGCTGAGGTTAGAGCACGACGCTATCCTAAGTCAGTAACTTGCTATGGATCCCTCATTTTTCTAGGGAATTTGAACCACCCGTCTGGTGACAAGCTGCCAGGGCAAAATGCTGTAATGTGTGATAAAATTCCACAACCCTCTATCGCAGAGCAAGGCGCCCTTTCTTCCTGCTCCTCTACTCCACGCTCCCATCACTGGTGGAGCTGTGGGGACACGGGGCAGGACCTAACCAGCCCCGGGCTGCTGCCCGCACTCTGCCCAATAATTCTGTCAGCGCCTGTTTTATGGGCCCGGAGAAGGAAAGAGGGAAAGCTAATGCAATGCAAAGAGCACCTAACGAAACGGTGTGCCCACCTGCCCAAGTTCCTCTCTCTCCATGGCTGGGGCTGCGTTTCCCTCCCCGCCTCGGCCTCGGGAGAGCAGCAACCGCCACGTGCTCTCCCGTCGCTGAGTGGGAGCGATGCCACGCGGTCCCCTGGCACCCGGCAGCCGACTGGTGGCAGGCGGCCAAGGTAATTACGGCTGAACGTCCCTCTCCGAGTCCCCGGAGAGTCTTTACGAATCATCGGGTAATGGCTGTAGTTCACGAGAGCAGGGTCTTTGGGGAGCTGGTGTAATTACAGCGATGGTTAAGCCCTCTCCGGCAGCGCTTGGTCATGCTTCCTCTCTCCGCCATGTCAATAGGGAGGGCACAACCCCCCCGCTGCCGGGGCTCCAGCCCACCCCAGGGCAGGGCTGGGGGCTCCCGGCCCTGCAAGAGCTGCAGAAACAGCAGCGGGGCAGCCCCGGAGGGCTTTGGGCTGGGGAGGGAGCAGGGATGAGGGGGCTCGGGCGCTGGGCTCAGCCACGCGCCACCTCGCACCCACCAGCACAGCCACACCTTCCTCTTCATTAACAGCAATTATTTCTTTCCCATTTATTACGATTAACACTTGGAGGTTGTGCTGGATCAAGTATTGGCTTCTGCTAAACCTGTTTATAAACACAGACACATACAGATCTATACACATCTCATAGATATGTAGAGATTTTTACACACACACACACGCACTTCCCAGACTTTCTAGCCCAGTATGGGCCCAAAGCTGAACCAGTTCTCTGGGGACCCGCTCGCTGCTTGTTTGTGGCCAGAGGGAAGAGCGTGAAGCCGAGAGGCTGGTTTCTCTGCTGGTAAAATGGAGCTGGTGGAGCTCGTGGTAATTTATATCCACTGGCCCTTGCTCTTGTGTTAGCTTGGCCCTGGGCTCCCCAAGGCATAAAAAGGTCTCATAAATTCCTGAAGCTGACAGAGGGCTGTTCGGCTTTGCTGGATCCTGCAGAAACTAAATGTGCCATCTAAGGTAGTACCGTGTACCCTGCGGCTACAGAAAAATGATCTTGGCTGGATTTCCATTAAACCACTCAGCGAGCAGGAGTGAGTGATTTGGGGCCGTCCAGAGCCAGTCGCAGGGTGATGGGAGGCAGTCGGGGCTCTGTAGAGCCGGGCTCTAGGTGCCTGTAAAATCAGAAGAGGGTTTTGCAGCCTCTTGTACTACATAAGCCAGGGGATGGGGTGGTGGTGGGGGCTGTGGGACCCCCTGGGACAGACTCCTTCGCAGCAGCGAGCGCGAGATGAAGCTCCTCGCCGTGTATCTCAAACCCGAACGTGCTGCTCTCGTTCAAGGAGACCACGGCAACACCAGGCGTGGGAGCACACGAGCCCCGAGGCGCCGTATGAGAAGTACACGCATTTAGGAGAGGAACAAGGCCCCGCAGGGTAAAGCAAAGCGAAGCAGAAAGTCTCGGGCTGCTCGGAGGCTGCGCACAAGCTCAGTAATTCCCCTGCCCCTTCCCTCCTCTCAGCAAAACAGAAGAGATGCAAGACTGGAGCAGTCTGACCTGTTCTTCCTCGGGCAGGAGGAAGGGCAGCGCCTCAATAGACGAGCAGGTTTCAGGCTGCGAGGAAGCGAGGGCGCCCGGCAGAAGCAGCGCCTAAAGCAGCAGAAGGCTCAGGCTGCGCAGCAGCTTCTTCCTCCCGCTCCTTTCCGCAGGCAGGTGCCTTCTGCCACCGCAGCCCCAGCAGTGGCACCGGTCATGTCCCCCGTCACAGAGCTGGGTTTGCATGAACAGGTTTCTGAAAGCAGAGTGCAGCAGTTCCCACAGCCCCTGGGGAGAACCCGGGGTTCGAGGTGAGCTCTGAGCCCCTCCGAGTCCCCTGCCCAGAGCCACCACGGACGAGCCTGCCTGGGGTCCCAGGGAAAATGTGTGTCCTGTGACCTCTGCCCGCTGGTCCTGAGCGGGGCCGGGCTGCCGGGAGAGGGGGAGAAGTGCAGACCACAGCTGGGACTCATTTTTATCGGTCACAGGTCATTGAAAATCCTGCAAACTCAAACTTTCCACCTCTATCAATTTTGCCCCCCCCCCAGAAGGGCACCTTTCCCTCTGACCATCTCAGAGCCTCGAGAGCTCTATTACCTGAAGAACTGCTGCAGGGGAATTTATTCTTTATGAACGAGATTGCAGTAGCAAATTATTGTTTCAGATTGACCCTGGGCAGGCCCCAGATGAGCACCTGGAACTAAGGCCAAGGAGGTGCTGACATTCTGTCCAAGCTGGAGGCTCTCACAGGCTGCTCCAGATGCTATTGTCCCTCTGTCCCAGCGTGTCAGAGACCTGGGCTGCAGCTCCCCGCCCTCCGCAGCCTGCCTGCCTCCCACCCAGGCAGCTGGGGACCCCAGAGCCCCAAGGGAGGGCAGGCAGCAAAGCCACGCTCCTTCCCTTTCTTGCCGGTGAGACACCTTTGCTGCTGCCACCAGACGCGTAAGGGTAAGTGAGAACCCCCACTAATGCCCCGGGAATGGTCAAGACTGTCTGTCATCACTGGTTTTGAAGCTATTTGGAGAATAGCTGGTTCCTGTCGGGAGCAAAGTCAGCACTCCTGCTATCTTCAGGATCTCCGGCTCTGGAGACAGGAGTTTTACTTTCCAAAGTGAAAAACAAAGCAGCAGTCACAGGCACGGTAATTGCTTCCGATGCCACCTGAGCTGTGGATAACACAAGAGGCAATTTAAGGCACCTTTCGGAGTCCCCCCACCCTCAGACACGTTTTCTCTTGTCCCCTCTCCAGCACTCAGCCCCACCTGTAGCATCTCCCCACCACAGCCCCCTCCCAGTGAAAGCTCACGGCAAACCCAGCTGAGCTGTGCCTGCTCCTCCCTTCTCCAGACCTCGGCATCTCCAGCTGAAGAGGGGAGACACTCGCCTTAGAGGTGGGGTCCGAGACACCCCCAGTGAACTGGCACAAACATGTCCCAGTCACCCGCCTCCAGAGGAGGCTTCTCTCTCCAGCTAGCTTTCCAGGAGGGACGCATCTCAGAGGCCAAAGCGAAGCCACTTTGGTTTGGTGGGGTCATAAGACAACTACTTGGGTAATTAGATGGGCTGGGGACAAGACTCCAGCCCTCTGTTTCTTTCAGAGCACGAGTTTTACATCGCAGCAAGGCCCCGAAGAGTGACTCTTTTCCATAATGTCCCCCTCAGCTCCTCATGGTCTCTGCCTGCTCTCCCTGCCACCCGAGCAGCCCCTCGCTGCACCGCCGGGGCGGTTGGCTGGGCAGAGCAGGGCTCTGGGCACCGCCTGCCTGCTTTCCCCTCCTTGGATCAAAGACACAAGTGTCATCTGCAGCTGTAACCAGCAGCAAATCGGTGCTGGTTTGTGTACAGAACTGCTGTCTTGTACCACCAGACACCAATGCTGCTGTGACAGGCCCCTTGTTGGGATTTGCATTTCAGAGGAGCCCACAGTGGGTTCGATGTCGCACATCTCCTCCGCTCATCGCATCTGCATACAGCTCACAGCAAGGAGCATCGGCCCCACTCGCTGGGTTTGGTTGCCTTGGGTTTCTTCATTCCTTAGCGTACCCCGTCAGTGCCTTGCTGTTCCCTTCCCTCGCCCCGCTTCGCAGCTCTGTGCCAGCCAGCAGCAAGGTAAAGTGACCCCTCCATGGCTTTACAGCAGCTTGCAGGAATTTAACTCACTGGGTCCATCTCTGGCAGCAGGCGATAGGAACTAAATGTGACACAGCGCCTGCGGGTCCCATTTCAGGGCCGGCAAAGCCATAACTGATGCTGAGCAACAAAAATCCATCCCAGAGTTTTAGTGAAGGAAAATAAAGTCAGGATGTGCCTTTCCCTGTTCTGTTGCTTATTCCTCAAGGGAAGATTTCTCAAGGCTTTAGCACCCCCAGAAAAGGTCCCTCCTGCCCACCCCCCCCAGCAGCTCCTTGTCCAGGCAGACGCATCCTGCCCGGCGCTGGGTACTCACCCCGCACAGCCTCGGCGGTGCCAAGGCAGCAGCTGCAGAGTGCGGGTTCAGGGATCCCTCTCCCTGCATTAGGCCTCTGTAAACAAGTCTCTGCTCGGAGAAGAAAAATTGGCAGGTTCTCTGCTTCTAGTAAACAAGCCGTCAGCTCAGCGCGTCCCCCCAGCACACACGCTCCTCGCTGCATCCGTCTTCCCTGAGCGCTTGGCACATTTTCTCCTAACCAAGGGGCGATTTCATTTTGTGGAAGGAGAGGGAACAGTTTTCTCAGGTGATTGTACCTCAAATAGAAACCTTCCCTTTGAGCTGGGCCATCCAGGAGAATAATCTTCCTCCCCCAGCCCTGCCTCGAGCAGCACGGCAACGCTATCCAGCGATTTCCTTTGGCATCAAAGCCGAGAGTGGGCATGTCACCCAGAGTTAACAACATCACAGCAGCATGGATATTCACCTCTTGCAGAGTGATAGGAAGTGGAATTGATTGCAAGAGATCAGACACTGAGACTCTCATTAACTTCTGCTAACACCTGAGCGCCTGACAGACACTTGCCTTTTCGGATTATCTTCTGCACATTTCCAGCCAGTGACCCTGGGTCCTCTCCAGCCCCTGTTTACTTAATACCTCAGCCCCGTCCTCACCACGCTCCCCCCCGAGCATCCAGCCCCCGGAGCGCAGGCGGGCAGCCCGCAGCTCCGTGCCGTGCCCCCCCCCCCAAGCCTCCCCCACTGCGCGGAACGCGGGGGAAGAGGACGAGGACACGCTCTCGGCCCTCAGGAAACGGTTCCCTCGGAGCAGCTGGAAAAGCCGAGGCAGAGGCAGCCGGAGCCCAGCTGTCCTGATGACGATGTCAGGCTGAATTTGCACGCAGCTGGTGGAGGAGCTCCGAGGTTTGGCCTTTCTGGACACGCCGGAGCATCTGATGTGATGAGGTAACGGGTGAAACACCCGCGGACACCGACACACGCGAGCAGCCGTGCCTTCTGCGTGACCCCCGTCCTACAGATGGAGGCTGCCGGGGGTGCAGCACACCCCCCAGCTGCCACACCAGCCTCCCACCGCTGGGGCCAGGCCCCACTGATTTATGCGGTGCCCAGACCCGCGGGTTTCTCCACCCAGGGCCCTCCTGGCTGGCTGTGAGCTGGTGCGCCCTGCCAGCCCACCCCACAGCTCTTGGCAGGCTGCGAGGCCAGAGCTCAGGGCTGCAAAAGCCGAATGAGAGGGAGCATTAAGGCTCGGCGAGGAGGCAGGAGCAGAGCAGGACCCGGGGAGCAGAGGTCTGGTGTGCACAAAGCCTCGGCGGGGTTCGCGGGGAAGGGCACAGGCAGAGCATCCCCGCTCCAGCCCCAGCACGTGGCCGGCCAGCGAGGCTATTTCCAGCTCTGCCGCAGGGCTCCCTCTTGCCTCACCTCTGAGAGTGGTAACACAACCTTTGGGGAACATGGCAGGTGCTCTTTAATCTCGCCCACTGACAGCTTTGCTGACATGAAGCTTTATTTCCTCAAACCCTTTTGTCTTGTCTTTTGTTCTGTCAGGGTTTGATATCCCTCTCCCCGCTGTCACAGCCGCTCCAGGCTCCTCTCCACCTGCCCTGTCACAGCCTCCTTTACCAGGTTAACCTCGTTAAAAGCCTCGCACTCCCTCCAGCTCTGTACTCTTCTGAAGCCAGGTTATGATTACAGGGCACCTGTGAAAGGCCAACTAACACAGCCTGGGAAGAGGAAGATGCTCCTTGCAGCCAGCTCATCCCTCCAGGCAGGAACCTCCCAAAGCTGCCGCTGCAGAAGACAGAGCATCCGCGCCCCTGACGAGGATCCTTCTACCCACCCTCCCTCTGACTGCACCGGGGAGATCAGTTCAGAGATACAAGAATTCCCCCATTTTTCACTGCTTTTTCCCCTCCTTTCATCCCCTACACATGCCACTGTTACTAACTCACCAAAGAAACCAACTTTCCCTGGGAGCTGCACCCTCCTGCCCCCCAGGAAGAGCCGAGCGTGCAGCCTTGCTGTCAGCGGACTGGCCATGTCACCCGGTGTGCCCAGGGGGGACAGCAAGCCTGCGGGGAGGCAGCTCCAGGCACAGCTCAGGAGCCAAGTCTGCGGGAGCCAGCACCGCGCCCAGGGCCCTGTGGGTCAGGAGCAGCGCACGCTGGAAGAGGAAGAAAGAAAGAAGGTGCTGGAATGTCATAAGAGGACAATGGGTTTTCATTACCCTAACCTAGAGATGCCTGCCTTTAAGAAAATAAAAAGAAAGCATCAAATTAGTATCCTTTAAACAGTGGAGGAGACACAGCCAGTAAGTCCCTCTTCCCTCCTTCGCAACAGCTGTCTCAGATCGTCCTGCTAATTTCAAATTACTACAAACTCCTTTAATTCCCTGCCAGAGCTTTCAAAAAAATTTTTTTTTTTTAAACCACAGGCTAGCCAACTACACAGCCTCAAATTAAATATGCAAGTAAGCAATGAGAACAGAAATTAAAAAAAAAAAAAAAAAGAAAAAGAAAGGTCAGGCTGTGTTTCACAATGCACACAAGCTACTGCCCAGCAGGAAGGAAGATGGGGAGACAGTCCCCCCCACAGAAGTGCTCCCCCAGCCTGTCCAACCCCCTGGGGCTCCACGGAAGGAAAGGACAGGGGAGCACACAGGGAATAAATGGTGGAAAGCCCGTGTCCTCCCCAGCACAGCACCTGCTGGACACAAGCCAGAGCCTGGCAGGGTGAGGGGGAAACAGCCCCCATACCACCCAGCTCCCCCCCACAGCAGCCTGGGGTCAAACCTGTGCTGGTCCTGCCTAGGCTGAGCTTAACTAGACCTTCCCAGCCTTCCTCCTCTCCAGCAACCACAGCATCTGCCTGGGTCTCCCTTTTCCCAGAGACCCACTCTGCACCCACTCACACATGAGTAGTCCCAGCTGGTCCCAGGCATGTCTCAGCAGGAGGTTTTAATCTCCTAATTGGCACATCCCAATGGAAAAGCACTTACAAAGATGCTGGTGCTCTCAGGAGGTTCTTCTCCCCTGGAACAGCTTGCGGGGGTGCGTGTGCCGGCGCTGCCTGAGCCGTGCAGATCATGCTGTCCCCATCCTTGCCAGCGAGGCTGGTCCGGGGGAGAAGTAGGACCCACGTCCCCGGGGGAGGGAGCGGAGCACACGTCAGGCTGGCGTGAGGGCTTTGAGGGGCAGAGCAATGGTGAGCAGGGAAAAGAGGATTCTGGTTTTATCTGCAGTAATGTACAGCATCCACAGTAATGCCAAGGACAGTGGTGAGGGGGACAGGAACTGGGGTCAGGTGGAGTGTGGTGGAATTTGGCTCCAGATGTTCTCGTGGTCTGCCAGAGCAGCTGAGGAGCAGGACACAGAATGGCCAAATAACCAAATTTTGGCAGCAAATGAACCTGCGGAAGTATTCCCCCAGTCCCTGCACTTCCTCATCCGTTTGGGAGCAGAAGTATTAAAAAATACGGGGGGATTCAAAGCTCCTGTGAATCCGCACCATTGCCTAGAGACAATTTGCATCCATCAGGGCAAAGATCTGCCTGGAGAGGAAAAACTGTTCTCTGTGTTTCTGGACAGCAACAAACTGAAGAAAGGCACAACCAGAAAAGCTGTGGTGGAACAGCTGATCCTCTGAAGATCCACCTCCTCATCCTCCCCATCGAGCTCTGGACACAGAGCCCCTCAGGATTGCCGCTCGCGGCAGCAGCAGTCCGGGGCCCTGCGAGCAGGGAGCTTCCTCCCCTCCGCAGACCCCGCGTCCCTTCCGATAGCTGGGATCTGAGGCTTAAATAAATATGTGACTATGTAAATAAATACGAAGTGTGGAGCTTGAGAGGCAGGTTAATGGCTGGGGAAGCCGGGCTTGACCTCAATGACATTTCAAATTAGTTCTGCTGCGCTGGGCTGATGCTTTGAAGGGATTTTGCACTTGGGCTGGATGTGGAAAGAAACGTTAAAATTCATCATGTGGACAGGCTCTTTGGAGCTTCCTTCCTCCTAGGGAGAGACCTCCGCCTCCCCCAGCATCCTGCGGTGAGTGTCTGAGCCCAGGAGGTGCTGGGGAAGGACATCGCTGGCACCGGGATATCAGCCCCGTGGTGGCCACCGGGCTGGTGCAGCCACAACCTCTCCTGCCTCAGGTGGGTCACTCAGGCCTTGGGGCAAGCGTGTAATATATCCAGACGTGTCGGTTTTATAGAGATACGCTTGCCTCTCCGTGTAATATATATCCATACATATGCATGCACAGAGATAAAATTAATTAGAAGTGGGCAGAGAATATATTACAAGTGCTTAATACATGCACTGAAAGGCAAGTAGATGGCAGAAAGGAATACATTACAAGAACAAAAGGGGTAATTTGTACAGGTCTAACTCGGCCCTCCTCTAGCATGTGTCATGATACAGGTTTTAATTACCCGAGCCCACGCTGGCCTTCCCGCAGGATCACATCTCTGACACGGCAGCAGCCTTCTGCCAGGGCAGTCTTCAGCTCTCAGGCATGAGGCATATTAATTCCTCGGTGAACTGATACGACATTTTTTAACGGGGAAGAAAAAGAAGCTTCCTGCTGACCCTGGGGGATTCCTGAAATTTTCCTATGGAAGCTCAGCCTTGGGGAGTTTCAGCCCAGGCAGGAGAGGTTGGTACTTTGTGAGCTGAACTCGCCTCGGGCGTGGAGCCGCTGCCCGCTCCGGCTGCCCCGCGCCCCGCTGGACGCTCACGGGGCCGGCGGGACCCTGCGAGGGGATGAGCCGTGTGCCCGGCCGTGGTGCTGGCTCTGCCTGGGTGAGGGGGCACGGCTGTCCCCTCCGTAACCAGATGGCATCACCGAGATCACCCAGTGGGTGCCGGCCTCGGGCAAATGAACCTGGTTTTGACAGCCACAGGCTGCCAGTTGCTGGCTCTCCCTGCTCCCCTCGAAACCTTCCCTGCCTTGAGCCTCGCTGCGTTTGTTTTCCTCCCGCATCATGAGGCTTTCACCAGGGCCTGGTGAACGCAGAAACACTGGCAGGGGTGGTTTCTCCGGCACCGTCCCGATGCAGAGCTGACCCTCCAGCCCGCTGGCACCGGTGACCGCGCTGGTGGCCTTGGGGACGGTGTCCCCTCCCTGTCACTGCCTGGCGCTGCTGAGGATGGCAACACGTGGCAGGAATTTCTGAGCCCTCTCCGAGCCCATTGGAGGAGGGGATGGATTCATCCCCCCTGCCAGGATGGCACCGGCTCCCCGCGGGTCCGCATCACCTCGGCGCTGGCACCCGGTGACCCAGGGTGGGAAGGGCAGGGACGAGGCTCTTTGGTCCCTTCTGTGGGAGGAAAACTCTCTGCCCGTTCAAATGCCTGTGCAGGAAGATGCCGCTGGACCTCGGGGCGTGCGGGGGATGGGGCTCCTGAGGCTTTTGGCCTCTGCGGAGGACTGGGAAGATGTATTTGGGTAATTTTGGCCGGTGGAGTGACTCAGCCTCCTGACAGCCCTCCAAGACCTTTGCCACTCCACCTAAACAGGGATTATTTCATCCTCTCAGAATGGCTTAAGCGCTAATAAAAGGCATTAAAAATTAATTTTCCACGCTGTCTATTGGCGTTTCTTCCATCCCTGGAACACGCTCAACAAGCAGAACTGATAAGCAAAGCCCAGACAATGTCCTCCATGCTAATGCCCCCCCGCGCAGGCGTGCTCCCCCCAGCCCGCCGTTCCCCATTAGGGGTCAGCTGTGCAATTATTAACATTCCGTCTTTCTCCCTTTCTTAAAAAAAATGAAAAAGAAACGATTTTGTTGGCAGCTTGGTGATTTGCTATGGGTGTCAGGCCTGCTTCTCTCTCTCCTCGTGTCAAATAACATATGCAAAGGAAATTTATACACATGCATGCAGGCATCGCTCTGCACAACGGTCCTCTGCCTTCCGACAAGACTCTCCTCCATCTCCAACGGCCAGGAGGGAGGTTTCTGGGCTGTGAGCTGGGGGAGAGAGGGGAGGCCAAAGGAGCGGGAGCAGAAGTGGCGGAGGATCAGAAACAGCTGCATCCCGGCCGGGCGCAGTGGGTCAGCCTGGCCTGATGGGGGTGTTACCTGGGGCGATGGCAGCAACTCCTTTGGGTCCAAAAAGGACATTTTAATCGAGGTGCAGCCCCACCAGTGCTGAGTCCGGGGGTCAGATCCCTTCCCTGTCCCTGCTGGCCATGCTATTGCTGACACAAGCCAGGAGGCCATTGGCCTTCTTGGCCACTTGGGCACACCGCTGGCTCCTGTTCGGCCGAAATGGGGGTTTGTCCCAAACTGGGCAAGATCAAGGCTGAGGCTGGAGCTCTGGGCCAGTCTCTGGGATTGAAGTGGCCAACCTGGGGCAAGGTACGTTGGAGGGATCTTTGGCAGAGCGACCATCAAAGCATAAACCACAATGTGTGGGCCCCTCGGTGACCCTGCAAACCAGAGACATGCCCTGAGCCGGGGGCAGGGGCAGAGCGTGTCCGTGCGGCCAGTGGAGCTGCCGTCCCCGCAGAGCCGGGGGCACCAGCCCGGGAAAGGCACCGGCGCCCCATTCCCAGCCAGCGCCGCTGCTGCGCCTGCCTCATTCACCTCAGATCCACCCAATTACAGCTAATTAGCTTTTCAGCCATAAAACCCTAAGGAGACAATGGAGAAAAGCCTCCCGCCTTTGACAGTAATGAAGTTAAATAGATATTTATTTATCCTTTTATTAGACAAACCAATTATAATTTTACGCTTGAAATAGCTAATTTTTAAATGTGATGTCGAAGCATATGTATATACCAACGTAATATATAGCCAGACCTGGCCTATAACAATCCCGCCTCATTAACAGCACGGCTAAGTTGGTATTTAAATATACTCTAATGCACCCATTCATAAAATGATAATTAAAAATACACTGAAATGCAGCTATTAAGACAGAGATCCTGGTTATTTATAGGCTCTGTTTTGAGTTCTGAATGATAAAATCCTGAGTAATTGCTTGGACTGGTGAAGTTTTGCTTCCCCCAGCGCTCTGACCCGCTGTGGCTGGGAAAGCAGAGACTGGCATTTCCCAGCGAGCTTGCCAGCCACCACGGCCACCACGGGACGGCCCCGCGCCCGGGCTGAGCCGGCAAAGTCCCCTTCACCCCTGCAGAAGAGAAGAGCCCCGCACATCACCCGGGCACACACGCGCTTTCCCTCCTCCTGTGAGCTGAGCAAGGTCCATCTGGCGTCTCCAGAAAGTTTGTGTCAAACAGCAGGAACGGGAGGAAACCTGCTGCAGATTGCCAAGCAAACACCCGGGGAGCGAGGCTCCTAAGAAACGCCGAGAGGAGCCTGTGGGTGCACGATGTGTTGTCCAGGTGCCTGTGGCTGGGAGATAAATTAGAATTAAGCCACCCTGGTCCCATGTATTTACAAATGCCTAACTGGATGATGGAGGCACCCGGTAGGGGTTTGGATTTCTTTTAAGAGCATGGTGCCAGTGTTTCCACTGGGAAAACGACTGCTCTCCCCAGCCTCGGGGGTCCCTGCACGCTGCAGCATCCCTCCTCCGGCAGCAGCCGCCTCCCCGCTGGGCCAGCGGGCACTGCCTCGGCCTGGCCAGCCAAACGCCACATCCCCCTCCCCTGCTCCGACCGGATTCTCTGCCCGTGCCTGCGGTGCAGGGCGGTGCGATGGGGACGGGTTCAGAGCTAGCGAGGGCTGTGCCTGGGTGTCACAGTCCTGCCCAGTCCAGCTGCCCACCCAGGCTCCCATCCAAGCCCTCCCTGTGAGCTCTCCCCCTCCTTCAGAGCTCTTCCTCCTCCTCCTCCTCCTCCTCCTCCTCCTCCTCCTCCTGTCTGCCCCAGCAAGGTGCTGCTCTCCCATGCAAAAGCTGCCCCTGCTGCACGCAGTGGCTCTCTGCTGCCAGGCTGGAGCGAGGGGGGGATTTATCCCCTCCGAGGGCTGGACAGCAGACCCTGGGCTATCCAGGCTCTTTGCAAAAGCAGTTCAGGTCCATCCCCACCGTCGCTTGTCCTGCTCCAGTTGTGCTCTCGCCCAGGCTCCATCACACGCCGGTAATCGTGGCCCCGTTATCGCCGACCTCCCTGGCTGGAGCGGGCTCTGGTTTCCCCCTGCCTTTCCCTGCCATCTGGACGTGGTGGCTGGAGACCATCTGACTTCCCAGCTAGATACTGGAGATCGTACATAGACTTTAAAAAAATTAACTTTGCTGGCTATAAAGCTCCAGAGAGTGCAATTTGGTGAGTGGCTCAGCTGGCCGTTTCGGCTCCGGGCAGGATCTAGCACAGCGCTGCACGACCCCGCGGTGTTCGGAGCCATCTGGCCCAGCAGCCCAAACCCCACGGCCCCGGCCCCAGCCCGGCGCAGGTCCCGGTGCTGCTGATCCCACCAGGTCCTCTGGCTCTTCATCAACTCCCCTCTTCCCACAACACCGGGGGCCTCCTGCAGACATTTCTAGAGGCAGACAAGAGTGATTTGGGAAATGAGAAATTTGTTTTAAAATGTGATTTCAGCTGTCTCACACCTAGTCGGGATTTTCAGCTAATTTTGCTGAATACTTCTTAGTTGGAGACATTTTTCCTTCAGGGCTTGAGGCGTAGAACGACCCAGGAGAAGTTGGCAGCTTTGAAGGATGCAGCCCAAGGGGTTCGTGTCCCTGCAGCTCTGCACAGCAGCATTCGCCCTCTCTCCCGAGGCTGCTGTGGAAGGAGATGGAAAGAGCCTTTCCAAAGGGAAGTGGTTTTCCGCAGGGAAGAGGCTTTCCCAGGACATCCAGCTGCCAGCAGAAGGGCACGGCAGAGTGGGACGGCTGCTGGAGGTGGAGGTGGTAAGACGGAGCCTGGAGCTACAGGCAGGACACCCACAGAGCCTGCGCTGGGTGCCGCTGCCTTGCCAGCCCCAGGGCAAGTTCCTTGCTAGCCCTGTGGCCCTGGCAGCCCCGTGGCTCTCAGGGCTGCAGGGTGTCCCTCCGTGCAGCCAGAGGAGCAGGGGGCTCGGCGCCCTGGGATGTGCAGGATGTTTTACATCTCCCAGCTGCTTCCCCGCCACCGCTGCCATCTGGCTCTTTCCCAGGCTGGATATTTTCTTCCTAACGCCTCCCTGCTCCACCACGCTCGGTGGCTTCGCGCATGCGGAGCCCTGGCTCCTGCTGCCGTTTCCAAGCTGCCAGCAGTCCCGGGCTCGTCTCTGCACTCCGGCTGGGGCAGCGCTCATGGCCGCCCTTCACAAGGGGCAAGTTTTGTTTTCTGCCCCCTTGCTGCTTTCTGCCCAAAATGCTGCCACAGCATCTGCCCCCCCCAGAGGCTTTGCGAGAGCTCCTGCTTCCAGCTTTACTCCTTGTTGCTTCACCTTCATTAAGCTGAGCTGCTCCGGGTCATTCCCCACGGAGCAGAAGGGCCTTTAGGACCCCAAAATAAGAGCGAGACCTCCAAAGGAGCTGGCGGGGTTGGGAGGGGCTGGGTGTCACCGCGTGACCACACCGTGCCACCTTCCTCAGCCCAGCCTGGTCCGGCGAGGCCGCAGCGCTGAGGACGGGCAGGTTTGGTGTGATGTGAGTTGGAGTCCTGCCCGCAGCGCTGACACGGGGGATGTAGGTGAGGGAGAGGGAAAGGGCTGCCAGGGCTGGGGCAGCCAGGATGTGGATTAGAGCAACACCGAGGCTAATTTTCAGTCACTTGCTGGAAGCACGTGCCACAACGAAATGCTGAGGAACGGACCAGAACCCATTAAACCCTCCGCTGAATGCACTCAGCTAAGCACGTGCCCTGCCTGCACTTTGCCAGGAGCAAAGCCCCTGCAGAAGGGTCCAGAAGAACCCCGGCCTCGCTTCCTCCCAGGACTCCACTCTGGAGAGCAGGGTCTCACCCCCGTGCCCCCCACCCTGCCATGTCCCTCCTGTTCCCGCGGGCAGCGGGGACCTTGGCCACATCTCACAGGGAGTATGTCTGCTCTGTCACCCCGCAGCGCTGCTGGGGGTCTGCCCAGAGCCCCCGTGAGCACCCCCACCGCTGGGTCCCTGCCGGGGCAGCCCCGGCACCCTGGTGATGGCTGAAGCACTTTTTGGGGGACACCAACAGGACTCCAGGCACACGCCTCACGCAAAGGAGGCCCAGGGCTGGGTTCCTGCCTTTTCCCCAGCCCCCAGCGAGCACAGATGAGGTTACAGCCCCCCATGGCTCCCTGGGCTGTGTCCCACCTGGGGCGGGGGCTGCTGCGCGCTGGCAGACACTGGATCGCACTCCTTGGCACGGAGGGATGACATCGGGGGAGGAAGGGGGGGGTTCAGAGAAAAATACTGAGATTGGGGACTGGGGAGGAGGATTTACAGCCCTCCCCACCGGGCGAGCCCTGTGGCCTGGGACATGGCTCCACAGGCCAGTGCCTGATGCGTTCCGAGTGGGCAGGAGCAGGAGCAGCGAGGTCACAGCACCTGGGCGATGTCACAGCGGGGACAGAACCGGCTCTGCTCTGTGGAAAAGCGGCTTTGGGGTCTCCTCCGCTGCTGCTTTGCACTTCCAAAGCATCGCCAAAGGCTGCGCGGAGGGACGCTTCGTCAAGGCCACCCTGACCAAACACCAGAGCACAGCAGGGCCCGGCCCCGGCCCCTCGCAGCTGCGGGGAGCGCTGGGAGAGCTGCCAGCAGTGCTGCGGCTCCCAGACCCGCCGCAGCCCAGCAGGCCCCGCTCAGCATCGTCCCTGCGGGTGCGCTGGGATCTGGATTCCCCTCCGCCGAGCACCGGTCCCCACACCTAGTGAACTCGGTGGGAATTACAACACATCATTTATTAAAGGGTTGCTGTCAAGGTTGACAAGCCCCCAAATTAAGTAGCTTAAAAATTCCATTAGCTGAGGTCTTTCTGGTGCCATGTCCTATCTCACTTTTGTTTATCAACCTTCACGGCTCTGAATATCTAGTAGCTGCTCAGCTGTGTCCGTATGGTGGAGAGACGGCGGGGGGAGGACGGGAGAGACGGGGGAAGGGAAAAGTTCACCAACAAGCAGCACGTACAAGGATCTCTCTATAAATGCACTCTGGAAGCTGGTCACACCAGTCTGTAAACAAGTGGGGCCCAGGTTCACGACTGTTCAGCACTCCAGCAGTGCGAGAGCAAAAGCTTCACGGGGAGGAGGGAAGGGGAGGGAACTGGCTTGGTTTTAGGTCTCCGAGGCTGTGGCGCAGACCCCCGCCATCCCTGCTGAGGCGTCCTGTGCCCCTCCGGCTGCTGCTCCAGTGGTGATACGGGCAGGGAAAAATCTGGGTCAAGGAAGAGGTGCCTGGGAGGTGCAGGTGTGGGCGTAACAAGGGGACACGGACACCTTATTTCTCTTCACGTGGTGCCCAGGCACCGGCTAGGAAAGGTGCTGTGCCTCTGCAGAGCTCCTCCCAGCACCGCCGGCTCCATCCTGCCATGTCCTCTGGGGTGCAGAGTTCTACCGTTGCCCAGACATGGCAGAACCTCGGAGCTTCCAGGGAAAGGGGAGAGTTTTCCTGTGCAGGCACCTCTACAGATGAGGCTTCCCATCATTTCTAGCTCAGGAAAGGGTTTTTGCATTGCTACAGCAAGAGAACCAGCAAGATGGTCACTGCGTCTGGCACGTGCCGCTTCCAGTTACTGGGATGGTGTTGCATGGGGGCTCCATCAACACGTCCCGACCCCTCCCCATCTGGCCGCGGCTGCAGGGCTGGGGCACACAGTGTGTGCGACGCGGGGGCACGACGGCCTGCGAGGCTGCAAAGCACCCGCCACCACACAGCCCCTTGGCTCATGCTCTGCACCCCCAGCGAGCTGCTCTAGCAACAGCTTTTAGAGTGCACAAGCAAAAATGGTGCTAGTTTTCTCCCGGCCGCATGGTACAAAACGCCCCTTCGCGCCGCAGGAGAGCTGCTTCCAGCCTGCAGACTGCTCCGCTGCCTCCACCGACATTTTCCAGCGAGATGTTCCCGCCAGTGGCGCCGGTGCCATCCGGTCGGGAGATGTATGCGGGCTCCAAGCTGCTGCTCCACGCTCAGCCCGGCTCGAAGGCAGCCTCTGTGTCCCCTCCGCCCTGGTCCGCACCTGTCCGTCACCCTTGCACGGGAGCAGGAAAAGGAGATTTTGTGTCTCCTCAGCCCATGTGTGCTTGTTACTCACTATCACTCTGGGCGAGATCCCCCCGGCTGGCTCTAGCAGACGGCAGCGACCTCCCCAAGAGAGGAGAGAAAACAGAGAAATTGCATCCTGCTTTGTTCAAACAGCCAGCCTGGCCCGCAGCTCCGAGACTCAATCTGTCTGCAAAGCCGAAACTCCTTCCAGGGCTGAGCAATTAGGGCGAGTGCTGTCCTGAGGCTGCGGCGGGCAGCAGTGCAAGCTGTCTAATGGGTGGCGGGAGAAGCCCACCGCTCCACCGCTGCTCCTGGGCAGGGAGATGCTCCTGTGCACTTCAAATAATCAGCGCAGGTCCCCGACCCAGAGCGCTGCGGCTGCAGCTGCGAGTTCTGCCCCTCTGCTTCTTGGTGACAGCAAGAGAAACGCTCCGAGAAGGGTAGTGATACAGATGACTCCTGGAAATACCTGGGATGTCAGTTGAAGGATTATTCTCCTGAAATCCCGGCCTGATTTGCAAGTCAAGGAGAATGGGATATTTCAGGAGAATCAACCGAACTTCAGGAGACATCTCCAAGATGCCATTTATTTTTAACAGCTGAGCGTTGCAGCTCTCTCTGCGCAGTGTGTCCCGTTAACCACCCGCCTGTGCCAGTCCCCTGGGCAGCCGTGACTCACGGGGGTGCCTCTTTAATTATAGGACACCAGAACTGAGACCCCCCCCGTCCCCTTCAGCGCCTTGGTCTGGATGTCCCGTCACACCGGAGCAGCTTCGCCAGCTGAATTGAGTGAAGATGGCAAATATTTACACCCCGAAAACCTGCTGTGTCGGCAATCGCGTGTCTGCGTGCCGCTGGTGCAGGCGCGATGGTGTTGGCGTGGCGGAGTCCGTCTGTGCTTGTGTGCAGGGCAAACCCTGGCACAAACCCCCCCCTCCCCATCACCCTTCTGCCTCTGGGAGCAGTTACTGGGTGTGAGGGGAATGAGAAATCTGCAGGATAAATCTAGAAAAAGCAAACCGCTTCACTCCACCAGGAAGGAACCCGGCTATTTTTAAGTTCAGGGACAACGCACGCAGCCAGATAAAATATTCAGCCTTGTGGAAAAGAAAACAGAAGGAGACGAGAAACATCCCAGCTCTGTCTGTCCCTTGCAGCCCTCTCCCCACCTGCTCCCTGGGTGCACAAGGGCTCCCCAAGGCCCCGCTGCACCCCGTGACACCCTCCTGGAGCTGGGAGGATGCAGAAAGCTGGGCACGGGGCTGGGTGGCCAGTCCCATACCGAACACCAAATGCTAAATATGTGCCAGGCCATCCCTAGGAAGTGCTGGTGAAGCCCACTGACCCAAATAACCCCCCCAGAAGATGCCGCGGGCTGAGCAGGAGCAGCAATGAGGTGGAGCAGCAGAGGAACGGTTGGCAACCACCCCTCTGGAGAAGCGATGCCGCCAGCCGAGGAGACGAGCAAAGGGCTTGACGTATCCCTGTGGGTGGTGGGTTTGGCAACGCAGCCCCCGCGCTGGCGAGCAGAGAGCACCCCACACCCACCCTGCCCATCACCCCGCTCCCCCGGCACCCCTGAGGGTGGGGGCACGGCGGGACGTGGGGCTCGTGGCCCTGCCTCGGAAGCGATGGCTCCTGACAAGCCCACGGCGGGAGCGGAGCCGCATGGAAGCGCCTCATCACCACTGATGGTGTCGGCGTGGGGACCAGCCCCCCGCGGCTGACCTGCTGACTGCTTTGAGGAGCCGTGCAGAGAGGGGCTTGGGGGGGCCCCGTGTCCCAGGGCCCCTGGACCTGGCTGCCGGGTGCTGTGCAAGGCACCGAACAGCCTCCCCGCGCCGGGATGGCCAAACTCCACGCTTGCTGGCTCTTGCTAAACCAAAGTTGTTTTTCTCGCCCCTCAGCCTGCAGACCACTATAAATAACCATGCCGAGCACAACCAAACAAGTACGCGCTCTCTGCATTTAGCTGCCGCTTCCAATAATAACAACAACAACAATTGTTATTCGTATTTACTCCAGCACTGCTGCAGCCTCACAGAAAGCGGCACTTTGCTCTGCCAGGCAACAGAAGGATGTCAAGGACTTTTTTATGATCAAAGAGGGATGCTTTTGTGCTTTTGGCCACGGAATGCAAGCACAAGAGGTGAACAGAAACACAAAATTAGTTCCTGCGACAAACACGGGATCAGGTGGAAACATCCCTGATGGCTGGGAACCCACGTAGGCTTTTGTCCAACTGAACAGCTCCCGCGCTGCCCTTCTGCATGCTGACTGCTGTACAAACCCAGCCGTCTCTGGTGTAATTTCAGTCAAAAAGAATTGACTTGAAGCGTTTTGTTTGTTTGTTTGTTTGTTTTTTGTTTTTGTTTTTTTTTTTTTTTATGAGATGCTGTCTACTACTCTTTGTCTTTTTTTTTTTTTTAAATAATTAAAAAAGCCAAACCAGGAAACAAATATTCTTGTTTATTCCTTAAAATTTTATTGTATTCGAATTGAAACGCAAGATTTTGCTGTGAATCTCCCCATACAAAAATCAGAATGTCTCGAAGAGATGTTTTCGGATGGTCAGACAAATATTTGCTAAGCAGCTGCTTTGCCCCCTCTCCGGGGGTCCTGCGCCTGCAGCTCCCTGGAAAGGCCGTGGCCGCAGTGCCCAGCGTGTCCTTGCAAATAGAAACTGCCTAAAAATTTCCTTCTGGGAGCAGTTTTTCATTTGGAATATTTTCCTTTTGTACGAAAACAGTGCGGACTTGCTGCTCGCTACGCGTGTCAAGACCTGCTGCTGCTTCAGCACTTTCCCCTGACGGGCTGGGGGGTGCAGGCGCCACCCGCTCTGCCCAGTGGGGCCCTGGAAGTGGAAAAGTTCACTCTTGCTACATCGTCTTGAAAAAAATGTCTTATTTTTGTTTGTTTGTTTATAATTATTTACTCCTCACCACTATAGCTGCTTTCTGTTGCGGTTCATTTTGCACTGACAGTCTTAAAACAGCAGAAAAAAAATAATTAAATAAAACTGGGAAGTGAATAACGCTGAGGGTTTTCAAACAACTTGTCTGTCTCCTGTTTCCCTGGGAGAGCATTCGCAAAATGAAAGCATTTAAACTATCTGAGATGCGATTACCACGAAATGGATAGGAGAAATAAGAAACAGCAGCGCAAAAGCACTACCAAAAATACCTGAGATTAAAAATGAGCTTTAATCTGAGTGTTTGTTTTGTTCAGAGCCCGAAAGGCTGCTGGGGGAACGCACACAGCAAAGAGGTTGGAAAGTTCAAATTATCCGAGAAGCGCCTGATGTTAAAAGGTGATTAAAATACAGAGCAAGGCCCAGAAGAAATGATTCTGTCAGTTATGGATAAAAAGGGGAAAGTGAGAGGACCTGGCGATAGCCAACCCGCAGCCCGCAGGCACAAAGGCACCTTCTGCCACCCCCCAGCGCCTGCCCTCCCCGCAACACCCCGCGAGGGTTTATAGTTCCTCACTCCTGCCAGTGCGGTGGGGATGATTACTCCTAGGGAATAAAAATTGTAAATATTTCAGATTTGCGTCCCTGCCCTCCCCCACTACACTCCTGCTTCCGCACTTCTTTCAGCAATGGCAAAACCCTTTGGGTCCCTGGGCCAAACTTTGGCTGACTTGTTTAAATACTTGTAGACATTATTGGTAAATACCAGTGGTAACATACGAGCATCCTCCAACCTTGCGAACTACGTTACTGCGTCACAGAGTCAGAGGAGGGTTTGGGTGGGAAGGAACCTCAAAGCCCCTCCAGTGCCACCCCCTGCCCCGGGCAGGAACGCTTCCAACTAGCCCAGGTTGCCCAAAGCCCCGTCCAACCTGACCTTGAACCCTTCCAGGGATGCTCCGTTGCTATTTGTAAACGCAGTGTACTTTAAACGGGTACCACAAATAATATGCTCACAGCAAATGTTCTAATGATTTGTCATAAAATGTGACATCTTGACACTATGAAAGAGAAAAGTGTTAACTTACTGCTCTCGGTAAGTGCTACCCAGGTGCCACCAGCCTTATCTGAAGGGCTGTTGCACGGCTCCCGCTGCAGACCTGGGAGCGTCTGTCCCCCCGTCTGTCCCTGTGTCTGTCCCTGCGTCTGTCCCCGCGCGGGTGCAGCAGGGATGCTCAGACCGTGGTGCTTCCCACCGAGGCCGGTCCCAGCCTCGCCCTGCCCGGTGCTCCCCGCTGGCAGCCACCCCCGGCCCGTTTGGCAGCAGGCGCATGCCCTGCCGGCCGGCAGCAACCCCGGGACAGCCCCGCTCCGGTCACATAAATCCTGACCTTTATGTGAGGTACAACAGGCTTGTTCCGTCGCGTCCTTTCTCTTTAGAGAAATGTCTGACTGCTGGAAGAGAAGCGATATCATTATTTAGCTCAGCTAAAAAAGAGGCAGCAAAGTCAGCTAGTGATTAATTTAACAGGACTCCAATGCGCTGCCAACTCAATTTCACCTTTCCTTAAAGTCACACTGACTTGGGTAGAAACGGTTCTTCCCGTTCTAGATGTACGATTGTTCCTACTACAGCACCGTGCTCGTGTTTGTATCCCACCCATGCAACCAGCGCGCCCATGCCCGTGCAGATCAAACAGCTCTCCAGGATGCTGCCCATCACCCTGGCTTCTGACTGTCGCTGGACAGAGCAGTGCACAGAAAAATTTCTGAATTTTTCATGGCAGTGCACTGGGTGTGTGCTGGACACACATTGGACGTGTTCTGGATCAGTTCTGGATGCCTGGATGTGCGTTGGACGCATGCTGGATGTCTGGATGCCTGCCGGATTTGTGCTGGATGTGTGCTGGACACACGCTGGATGAGTTCTGGATGCCTGGATGTGTGCTGGATGTGTGCTGGACACACGCTGGATGAGTTCTGGATGCCTGGATGTGTGCTGGATGTGTGCTGGGTGCACACTGGGTGAGTTCTGGCAGCTCTTGTGCACACCCTGTGCACAGGCACAAGCACACGTAGAAATGCCACGGAGGGGGAAGCAGCACTGGGACGTCTCCCCATGCTGTGGTGGAGCCTGTGCTGCCCAGCTAAAGGCTTTCTCTTCTTTTTTTTTTTTTTTTCGGGG